>NC_142464.1:49469667-49772697 GCF_049115385.1 Moschus berezovskii | reverse complement strand
TTCAACTAGAGTCCATCGCCCTAATTTATAGACATTGAGATATGGATATGTTCCCTTTCTTCCTTTCCCTCCAGTAGTTCAAGTTATTGTAACTGGGAGGACTCTAGTCTTTTTTGAATGTAAAGTTTTAGAGAAAATACTGTTGGTAGGTTGGAAAAAACCTGACTGTCACCTTTAGAGCCCCCAGTATGACTTAAAATGATGTACAGTTCACGTTTCCCTCATGACAATAGCTGCCACTCATTGCAAACTAAGTATATCTAGGATATATCTTAGGACCATTACTCATAATCTTGAAGAGATTGAATTTTTCAGAATGAGAGTTGTAACTGGAGATGTCTGCATAGTTGATTTCATAGGGTCTCTGTCTTTGCAGTTCCTTCAACTCAATAGGGTAGGGAGCTGGCTGTTCTTTCGGGAACTTACTCATGCACAAGGCAATTGTAGGTACTCGGAGATAGAGATGGTTGTAGGAACAGAAGTCTGGGGAACTGGGTGGCTTGCATTGTTCAGCTCGTCAGCGATAGCAGCTTTTTGGCTGAGCCTAGTCTTTAATTGGCCAGATGGGGATTGAGTCAGCTCGCCTCATCTATTCACAGTGCCATAGGTGGCCATAATCTCTACTTGTTGGATAAAATGAGAAAGATGGAATCACATCTGAGGAGTATGATGTATTAAAAAAGAAAAGACTTTCAGTACCATCTCTAGAATCAGCATGTGTTCATTGTTCATTTGGAGAATAGAAAGCTCCTGATTTATATCTTTCGCAGGTGAGACCAAAAAGGAAGCATTTTCTGGCTTGAATTGATCTGACATCTGTTTCTTGAATTGTATTCACATTTTTTAGAGTTAATTGTTTAGAAGAAGAAAAACTTTTAAAGTTAATTGTTAACTTTAGAAGAAAAAAGTTTGAAGCACCCTTTTTTTGTGTTGTTGTTGTTTTTAGTGTTTCAAGTTTAAATTGGAGAATAATCCCCAGATATGTAGTTGTTTCGTAGGGTCTCTGTCTTTGCCGCAAAGGTCTTTGTATTTTCAGCAAAATTAAACTTTCATACTTTGATTTGGGCTCAAGTGTTGAGTCTTGACTAATCCTGGGACAAGAAAAGACTGTCATCTTTAAAGGTTTCAACTGTAATTTCAGTTCTTTTTAATGGCTTCTTGACCAGAGATGTATTAATGTATTTTGTTAGCTGGTTATTGACTGGAGTGTTTCGGTGTTCACTTACGCAACAAATCGCCAGCCACAGGCATTAATTTCTGTATACAAAAATCCCCTGGTCAGTAATATGTTAAAACAACCTCTTGACCTCTTATTTCCTTTAAAAATAAATGGGATATTTGCATCTTCTAATGTGACCATGGTGATTTTCTTTTGAATATGTGTCTCTTGGATGAAGGTTTATAAAATGATTTAATCAGGATTTAAATGAAATTTAACTGGAGGATCAGCTTTAGGTTAGAGGGAAATCAGGAATTGGAGAAGCGTGTGTGTGTGTTGTGTGTCTGTATTTTATGACCGGACTCTGGAGTCAGAAAAATAGTTTATTGAGAAACACAGACTACATTAAAGTGAAAGTAGAGAGGGAAATGCAGGAAAGATGGAAGCAAGGTTGAGTGAGTTGCTAAAACTTTATGATACAATTACTCAACTCACTTCTTACTCCTTTTAACAAGTAATGTATTTACTATGCTAACTGACACCATTTCTAAGTCATGGTAGTTGATAATACTGTGGAGAATGGGAAATGGATGCTTGTCAATGGCCACATATAAGTAGAGAAGGTTTCTTAGGAATCACAGTGCTCACTTCTATTCTCCCTCTCATCAGTTTCTGCATTATACCAAAAGCTTGCCCAGAACATATTTTTCATGTCATTTTCTCCCCTGGTACAAAATCAAACATAATCTTACTACTGGTGGAGAGGCAGAGGGTGATGATTATTCAATAGTATATTTGAAAGAGAATTAGAAGGAAGGTCAGAGGAAAAAATCCACAACATTATTCACTGGCGTCCTTAATTTGTTCCATCTAACACAGAGATGGCAACTGTTATGTGATGTAATCTGTAGCTCAACATGGGGAGGGAAATGGGTGTTTCAGTAGTTAGAGGAGATCATGGATAGGATGTGGCCTGGACTAATGCACAAACTGGACCTGAGCAATCAGAGGCCCCTCACCTGCCTCCTCTGTCCTTGGGATGTATGTTCTGCCCACTCTTTGCACAGAACAAGCCATTTTCAAGGACACAGCCTTGAGAGAGTAACTTAAGGACACCTGGGTGGTATTCATGACTGTGAAAGTGTTAGTCGTTTAGTCGTGTCTGACTCTTTGTGACCCCATGGACTGTAGCCTGCCAGGCTCTTCTGTCCTTGGAATTCTGTAGTATTTATGACTCAACCTCGTTAAACCCTCTATATAAACCTTTAAGAATCTGAAGGGCAGGTGTGGAGATCTACTCATCCTGCTTCACTCAAGACAAACCTTGTTATTTAAGGTCCTTTGTTTATTAAACCTGCCACTGACCAGTCTGGAGTGGTCCTCTTTCTTTGGTCTCCCCTTACCCTCTGTGTGTGGAGAACTCTCAAGTTTGGCAACCAATAATAGTACAGTGAAAAATGCTCTTCGTTTTTGTACTGTTAGATGGATGTTATCATGGCCTCAGCTTAAGTTGGCAGTTTATTAAAGATAAACCCAAATTAGTAATTCCATAAGGGTAGTAGTGAAAAGTCTGTTCTCAATCCAGGAAAAGCTTTTTATGGCACAAGGCATTATTCTGTCTTCTTTGTGGTATTCAATGTAAGAAGGTTCTAAGCAAATCACGTGCTGAAGTGTTAAAATTCAACAACCCTCATCCTCTTGCTCCACTTTTTTTTTCCTGGCCAATACTTATGCAAAGTTTCATAAAATAAGGCTATAGATAGTTTGGAAATTAATGATTCATGGAGTATAAAACATGTATGCAAAATTTCCATGGAATCATAGACTGGATAGTAGTTGAATCTTTTGATGATATATTTCTGGGCTTGAAGTTCATGGTCCTTCTTAGTCTTTTTTCATCCTTTTATTTGTTTTACTTGTCTTCACTGGTGTTCTAGAAGATGTGGATAATATTGCTTTTCAATATTTCATTGCAGAGTGTGCTTGCCTAATATCCTCCTTTCTTAGGGACTTTTAAGCAGATTAAAGTGTGTGTGTGTGAGAGAGAGGTGAAGGGACAGAGGGAAAATGAGTTTTTAATTTGTTCAGTGGCCTTTACTGAAACAGGGCACTCAAAGCCGTCGCACTGGGACAACCCAGAGGGATGGGATGGGGAGGGAGGTGGGAAGGGGTTTCGGGATGGGGGGGGCACATGTACACCCGTGACTGATTCATGTCAATGTATAGCAGAAACCACCACAATATTGTAAAGTAATTAGCCTCCAATTAAAATAAATTAATTAAAAATATTTTAAAGTTATATAACTTGATCTGTCACTATAGATTTATTCACTATTGGGCATTAAAACACCTACTTCTTTTTCAAAACTGTTCATTTGGTTAAAGGTCCTAGTGTTCTTTTCTCCATTCACATTTTTCTGAACTAACTACCATGCTTCATGCTGTTTATCTACACTCTTTAGAAGACTGTGAACCCTGGGAGCAGAGCTGTTGTGTTGTGCCTACTACCTTGTCGGCAGCATCTGGCATCAAGCCTGGCATCCAGTATTTGCTCAATAACATATTTATTGAATGAATGAACTCCCCTCGTATTTTGTGAGATTGCATTATTCTGTCTGTTCCTACTGCTCTCAGATCTCATTTTCTGATCTTTATTTCTTCATTTGCCCATTCTGTACAACTTTGCACAGAGTTCTGTCTTCATTTTCTTATTTCTCTCTAATCAAACTGTGGCTTTGACACATTTTATCTGGATGCAGAAGACTTGTTAGTCTGTAACTCTGGCCCAGTCCCTTTCCACATTACCAGATGGACATTTGCGTGCCCTGTCGGTCAGACCTATCAACAAGTTTTACCAGCACCTCGAAGTCAGTATGTCGGAAAAGACATATACTTTCTTCTAAGAACAATTTGTCATCCAAATTTTCATGATGGTGACATCATTTTTTGAGGCACGCAGTTAAAAAGTAAAGCAAAAGCGATTCTTTCCCTATGGGCCTTCCTACTTTATTTCCTCTTTTTCTGTGTGGAATCAGTCACCAAGCCTTATTGATTCTCTTCTAGCTTTTATGTCTAGCTCCTCCTCCAGCTCCCATTGCGTTGCTTAAAGTTACATTCTTATTTCCCAGACCATCATGATTTTCTACTATTTGTACTACGTGCTAGTCCTCACACACAGCCAAATACATTTGTTAAAACCTGATTTGAGTCAGATCATTCTCTTGTGCAAAACCTTGCCATTACTTATAGCACTAAAAATATCATCTTCTTAGCTTGATAGTCAAGGCTTCCACAATGTGGTGACAGTCCTCTATCCCAACATTTTTTCCATGACTCTTTTAAAGCTATACCTTGACCTGCTAAACTGTTCTCTAGTCCCCACATATCTCATATTCTACCTACTGCTTAGGATGAACTTTGTACCCCAGCATGACCCACTTGAACACTGTTGAATGTTCAACATTGAAAACATCCTCTGAGACACTCATCTTGAATGCAGTGGCTTTCTCAGTGTAACCTTACTGATTTCCCCCGACCCCTCCCCAAATAATTATGCTTTAAATTTTCATCAGTCATTCTCCTTTGACTTACATCTGAATGACAAAGCAGAATAAGCTACATATATTTCTTTGGTGTGCAGTCTTAAGTTATAACACCTTGATGCTGAGTACTGTACATGAGTTGCTAATTTTCATACCCCTGCTAATGACTGGCACAGTGCTTCACAAAATAGTAGGTGCTTCAGACATTGTTATGGAATTTAAACCACACTGCTCAGTGGTAGACCTACCAGAGACCCAAAATTACAATTCATGTTTGATTGCTTGTTAAGGCATCTACTGGAAGTAACACTGTTTTGTTGGTTCTGTCTTTTCTGTTCTGTGGGCCAGGTCTATGAATAACGTGACAGCAAGATACTGCTCCTCTAAACTACGCATGTGTGCATGTTCTTGTATCTGTAATGGGTGGCTATGAGAATTTACATCATTTCTGAAGAAAAGCTTAATAAGTACCAGTGTTTTCTGTGTATTTAGAGCAACAGGCAATGTCATCTTTGGATACTGTCACTATGACTCTCTGTCATCCTTAATACCTTCCAGACCTGTCACCCCCAGGGGATTGGTGGTTCAGGGGCCCCTCAGTGAGTGATGATCACCTCTCTTGGTTCCCTTTCCAATAAAAGAGTGGAAAGATGAGCTAGGGACTCCTGAATCATGAGTGTGATTATCAGTACTGGTCTGAGTTAGTGTTACAGAGAATAGCCCTTCATAACATTTCCCAACCCAGATCCTGAATGGCTACACTGACCCCTCCCCCACCCTGTCTACCATTATTATCTTCATCAGATGATAAATCCTTTTATTACATCAGTGACTGTGGAAAGGAATGGAAAAATTATTTTTAAAAAACTGATATCTTTCAATATTTACATATCCATTTCCTTAGGTGTATTTTCCTTAGTATCAGACTTCACAGAATCAGGACGTGTTGAAAGGGAATTGGAAGGCCATGGAAACCGTGGCAGGGCTGAGATGAGATGAAGTTCAACTCTTTAACTCTCACCACTGGGGCTGTCTCCCTTCTCACCCAGTTTCTTCACTATAGGCTGTTCTATGCACATACATATGTCCTTAGTATTAGAAAGCCTGAAAAAAGAAAGACTCAATGTTTAAACATGTAAGTTCTCCATTCACTCTGACACTCTAGTGAATTATTTGAATATGGATATAAATATAAAATTTGCCATATTGAGCACTTGGCCTTCATGCCAACATGTTAAAGGCTAATTTTCTTCCCAAATGAACAGAGCCTGTGTGGTCTAATAGTTCTCCCATTCAAAATAGGTTGTCCCTGTAGATGTATTATTGATGTTTTAGAAACTTCTCTCTCCTACATCTTCTACCCCAATTATTTAAATTTAGGTAAAAATAACTATTCAGCCGATTTTACAATAACAGTGCATAATGTCTTGGTTACCTGAGATCGGGATTGACTTAGTTACGGAAGTGTGCCCCCCACATACTCAGTAGCATCTGCTCATGAATAGTGAATAAAAAGTCTTGAGGGAATTCGAACGGGCAATTTTTTTTATAGGTTTTACTTTAAAAAGGTTTTGGAGAAGAAATAGACTTCATCTCCACATGTCAACACTTCTTAATATTTGAAGAATCTTTTGAGTGAAGCAGTTTATTTAAGAAATGACATTGTCTGTGCACAAATAGGAATTAAAATCAGATTTGACTGATGGAGTAAGTGCTGCAAGCTCATGACTATGCATGCTCCCCCCGCCCATGTCTTCACTATAATAGCACCTATACTCTGTGTTACAGATAGTAAGGTGTTCCCAATAATGTCCACAAATATGATTTTTTTTTTTGACCAGGGAAGACATGACTTCCAAAAGTCTTTAAACCTGGTTGAAAATAGCACATGTAACTATTAAACTGATCTGTATTTCAGCATGGATAACCTGCCAGGGGCTTTCTTTTGGATTGTAACTATTCATATTTTATAGAAAAGGACAACAAACTACTTACAAAAAATTGGTTTAGCTCTTACCTTTTATCCATGTTTTGTATGTGGTAAATGCTCCAGTGATGTTAAATGAATAAAACCATCTGACGTTGTGGTTAAAGCCTAAATGTGGAGATGCCCTCTTATACTCCAATCCATCTCATCACTGTGGAAACAGATCCTCTGGTTTTCTTGTTGTGTTTGCAAGGAGTTTGGAAAAGCCAGAATAATAATATAGAAATAACCAACAGACATTTCTAAAATAACTCCATCAAATCCAGTCCCGAAAACAAGTTTAATTAATTTATTAAATCTATTTATTTTAATTGGAGGCTAATTACTTTACAATATTGTATTGGTTTTGCCATACATTGACATGATCCGCCACGGGTGTACATGAGTTCCCCATCTTGAACCCCCTCCTACCTCCCTCCCCATATCATCCCTCTGGGTCATCCCAGTGCACCAACCCTGAGCATCCTGTATCATGCATCGAATCTGGACTGGCGATTCATTTCAAATATGATAATGTACATGTTTCAATGCCATTCTCCAAAATCATCCCGCCCTCGCTCTCTCCCACAGAGTCCAAAAGATTGTTCTATACATCTGTGTCTCTCTTGCTGTCTTGCTTACAGGATTATCGTTACCATCTTTCCAAATTCCATATATATGCGTTAATATACTGTGTTGGTGTTTTTCTTTCTGGCTTCACTCTGTATAATAGGCTCCAGTTTCATCCACCTCATTAGAACTGATTCAAATGTATTCTTTTTAGTGGCTGAGTAATACTCCATTGTGTATATGTACCACAGCTTTCTTATCCATTCATCTGCTGATGGACATCTAGGTTGCTTCCATGTCCTGGCTATTATAAACAGTGCTGCAATGAACTCTGGGGTACATGTGTCTCTTTCAATTCTGGTTTCCTCGGTGTTTATGCCCAGAAGTGCGATTGCTGGATCATATGGCAGTTCTATTTTCCAGTTTTTTAAGGAATCTCCACACTGTTCTCCATAGTGGCTGTCCTAGTTTGCATTCCCACCAACAGTGTAAGAGGGTTCCCCTTTCTCCACACCCTCTCCAGCATTTATTGCATGTAGACTTTTGGATAGCAGCCATTCTGACTGGCATGAAATGGTACCTCATTGTGGTTTTGATTTGCATTTCTCTGATTATGAGTGATGTTGAGCATCTTTTCATGTGTTTGTGAGCCATCTGTATGTCTTCTTTGGAAAAATGTCTGTTCTTTGGCCCATTTTTTGATGGGTCATTTATTTTTCTGGAATTGTGCTGCAGGAATTGCTTGTATATTTTTGAGATTAATTCTTTGTCAGTTGTTTCATTTGCTATTATTTTCTTCCATTCTGAAGGCTGTCTTTTCCCCTTGCCTATAGTTTCCTTTGTTGTGCAAAAGCTTTTGATTTTAATTAGGTCCCATTTGTTTAGTTTTGCTTTTATTTCCAATATTCTGGGAGGTGGGTCATGGAGGATCCTGCTGTGATTTATGTCGGAGAGTGTTTTGCCTATGTTCTCCTCTAGGAGTTTTATAATTTCTGGTCTTACATTTAGATCTTTAATCCATTTTGAGTTTATTTTTGTGTATGGTGTTAGAAAGTGTTCTAGTTTCATTCTTTTACAAGTGGTTGACAGTTTTCCCAGCACCACTTGTTAAAGAGATTGTCTTTTCTCATTGAATGTTCTTGCCTCCTTTGTCAAAGATAAGGTATCCATATGTGTGTGGGTTTATCTCTGGGCTTTTCATTTTGTTCCATTGATCTATGTTTCTGTCTTTGTGCTAGTACCATACTGTCTTGATGACTGTGGCTTTGTAGTAGAGCCTGAAGTCAGGCAGGTTGATTCCCCCAGTTCCATTCTTCTTTCTCAAGATTGCTTTGGCTATTCAAGGTTTTTTATATTTCCATACAAATTGTGAAATTATTTGTTCTAGTTCTGTGAAAAATATCATTGGTAGCTTGATAGGAATTGCATTGAATCTATAGATTGCTTTGGGTAGTATACTCATTTTCACTGTATTGATTCTTCCAATCCATGAACATGGTATATTTCTCCATCTATTAGTGTCCTCTCTGATTTCTTTCACCAGTGTTTTATAGTTTTCTATATATAGGTCTTTTGTTTCTTTAGGTAGATATATTCCTAAGTATTTTATTCTTTTCGTTACAGCGGTGAATGGAATTGTTTCCTTAATTTCTCTATTTTCTCATTATTAGTGTATAGGAATGCAAGGGATTTCTGTGTGTTGATTTTATATGCTGCAACTTTACTATATTCATCGATTAGCTCTAGTAATTTTCTTGTAGAGTCTTTAGGGTTTTCTGTGTAGAGGATAATGCCATCTGCAAACAGTGAGAATTTTACTTCTTTTCCAGTTTGGATTCCTTTTATGTCTTTTTCTGCTCTGATTGCTCTGGCCAAAACTTCCAAACTATGTTGAATAGTGGTGAGAGTGGGCACCCTTGTCTTGTTCCTGACTTTAGGGGAAACGCTTTCAATTTTTCACCATTGAGGATAATGTTTGCTGTGGGTTTGTCATATATAGCTTTTATTATGTTGAGGTATGTTCCTTCTATTCCTGCTTTTTGGAGGGTTTTTATTATAAATAGATGTTGAATTTTGTCAAAGGCTTTCTCTGCATCTATTGAGATAATCATATGGTTTTTATTTTTCAGCTTGTTAATGTGGTGTATTACATTGATTGATTTGTGGATATTGAAGAATCCTTATACCCCTGGGATAAAGCCCACTTGGTCATGATGTATGATCTTTTTAATGTGTTGTTGGATTCTGTTTGTAGAATTTTGTTAAGGATTTTTGCATCTATGTTCATCAGTGATATTGGCCTGTAGTTCTCTTTTTTTGTGGCATCTTTGTCATGTTTTGGGATTAGGGTGATGGTGGCCTCATAGAAAGAGTTTGGAAGTTTACTTTCCTCTGCAATTTTCTGGAAGAGTTTGAGTAGGACAGGTGTTAGCTCTTCTCTAAATTTTTGGTAGAATTCAGCTGTGAATCCGTCTGGACCTGGGCTTTTGTTTTCTGGAAGAAATAAGTTTAATTTAGAGAAATCTTATTTATTTCAGAGAAGTGAGGATGTACAAAATAGCCACTGACTATAACATTGCTGTTCCTTGTTCTTCACCTATCGGATGGTGGCAATTGTATTACTTGTAGGTTATAGGGATGGATTCTGTAATGAGGAAATGAGATTAACCAGTAAAAGTATACATCTGTGAAGAAACTACATAGTGCTGGCATGAATGAGAAGTGGAGTCTGCCTTTAGAAACCTTACCATTTATTCAAGAGATAGTTACTGAGTATGCACAAAGTGTTTAGAGCTGAGTAGGGGAGAAACGTGTATTTTAAAATATTTATTGCCATAATAGAGGTAAAGATGAAGTGAGATGGATTTTGAAAAGCAAGATTACTTCCAGGATATAAGTGCCATTCCTTTCCAAGTGAACACAGTGAAAGCAAACAGTGATATTGAACTTGATCTTTCTCTCTTTGGGATCTTACAAAATAAAGCTGTCAAAGAATTGAGCTCAAAATTCTATATTTTTTCTATTGCCTGACTTTTCCCCCTGTGTTCTGTTCTCCTGTTCAGTTCAGTTCAGTCGCTCAGTCGTGCCTGACTCTCCGCAACCCCATGAATCACAGCACGCCAGGCCTCCCTATCCATCACCAACTCCCGGAGTTCACTCAAACTCATGTCCACAGAGTCGGTGATGCCATCCAGCCATCTCATTCTCAGTTGTCCCCTTCTCCTCCCGCCCCCAACCTTTCCCATCATCAGAGTCTTTTCCAGTGAGTCAACTCGTCGCATGAGGTGGCCAAAGTATTGCAGTTTCAGCTTTAGCATCAGTCCCTCCAATGAACACCCAGGATCGATCTCGCTTAGAATGGACTGGTTGGATCTCCTTGCGGTACAAGGGACTCTCAAGAGTCTTCTCCAACACCACAGTTCAAAAGCATCAATTCTTCCGCGATCAGCTTTCTTCACAGTCCAACTCACATCCATACATGACCACGGGAAAAACCATAGCCTTGACTAGACGAACCTTTGTTGGCAAAGTAATGTCTCTGCTTTTAAATATACTATCAAGGTTGGTCATAACTTTCCTTCCAAGGAGTAAGCGTCTTTCAATTTCATGGCTGCAATCAGCATCTGCAATGATTTTGGAGCCCAAAAAAATAAAGTCTGACACTGTTTCCACTGTTTTTCCATCTATTTCCCATGAAGTGATGGGACCAGATGCCATGATCTTTGTTTTCTGAATGTTGAGCTTCCTGTAACATGGGTTTATTTGTCCACCAGTTAAATACATTGTGACATTATCTAAGCTATTTTAAAGATTTTTAAAACCTATAATTCTGGGAGTCTGTTAGGAAGTGCACCTTTTTAAAATAAGGCAAGCATAATTTTGAAACCTGGAGAATACAAAATGAGTGATAATTTCTGTTTAAAGGTAGTCAGAAAGGAATCGAAAATGCCTTTCTATTTGCCAGTTTAAATAATACTCTGGTAAAGGTAGAGGCATTACAAATTAGTAAGATTTTTAAAAATTAAGTAGAATATCATTATAATTTTTAAATGTCACTTTATAGTGATATTTATCATGATAGTGATATTTCGTGATAAAATTTATCAGAAGAATATTATTATATGTGATTTAATATTGAGAACACTTGTGAACATCAGATTCTACTAAGTCTTTCTTGAATCTTTCCCAAGAATTCTTCCAATACTCTCTTGTAGCATTTATTTCCCCCAACTGCCTTTAATTTGAGCCCTCCTACTGAGCTGCATGGTATTGCTGCAATCTGTTCCCTGTTTGCTTTCCTCCCATGGTCCAGTTTCATCATAATTTCCTGTCGAAGTTGTGGTTTCTGAGAGTTGGTGCTGGCTCTGAAAAACAGGTGCATCAAATTAATTTGAAGGTTGTGGGGAGAGAAATCTTGGGAAACAAGAATAAAACAATATTGAAAGTCAGAACCAGACATTGGGAAGTGTGGAAAAAGGAAGGTGGAAACTGCAAAATACAGCAGTGTGTAGGGATGTAGAGGGAAAGAATTCTCCTGCTATGGATTTACAGAGTAAGCCTTATTTTCGATGGAGGTGTTGTAAGGTAGTTTTAAAAAAGGCAGCACATCCTAAACCACAAATCTCAAAGTTGGTAAATACTAACCCTTCTGACACAATAGAAGTACCAGCTTTGCAGTTAATCTATATAAACCCTTTTAGTTCAATTAAAGTTGTAGATGTGGATTCTGAATGAAAATTAGTGTCCACAAAACCTAAGACTTTAAGATTGTTTTTCACCTCTCAGGATAAATACAATGTAGAATCTATAAGCACTACACTAGGAAGATTGAACTATAGAAATAATTTGTTAGAAACATTGCAATTTAAAGCACAGTTACATTTATCTCAGACCCTTGGTTGTGAGACTGAGGCTTTTCATAAATATCATTAGAATTGAATTTCAGATCTCAAGCAGTGACAGTTATAACTCTTTTAAATGCAGTCTGTCTTCTGGTTGTTTTCAAAATAATTTTGAGTATGTTATTCAACAGTCATGCATTTGAAACATAATGAATGATCAATTACCTACTATAGGATAGACACTGCAAGTCAATATTTCAGAAAATAAAAAGACAGGCTAGTTGTTTAGAAATTAAGCTTTTAAATCATATCTTCCTTCTCTACCCAAGAATTCTACTTGATCTCAATTGTGTTTGGATTAGGTAGAATATGTTGGCTTATCTCATTTTCAAACACACATGCTAAATGCTTTCCTAGGACCCTGGGATATGTCCTTGATGGAGGATATCAGAAGCTGCAGTCTTTGTCTTCTGTGAAATAATAAGCTGAAGGAACATGGGGTAGACCTTCCATAATCACACAGTTTATTCCTAAGTGATATTGGTTTCACAGAGTCACTTAAAATAGAAAACAAATTGTATGTGGAAAAAGACAGCATTAAACTGTAGACTGGATAATATTGATACTCCATATATCAGTGAGGGATTCTCCAAATGTGAACCAGTTAACTCTTTTGTAAAACATATTAAGCATCTACTATTTGTCAAGTATTGTTCTAAGTACTAGAATACAGAGATGAAATATATCCCACGGGAGACCCTGAATCTACTTAAAGAGATAGACATGAGCAGTAGTAGTTGGCATGTGCAAAATCTTAGGATAGCACCAAGCACAGAGCACTTTGGAAAGGCGTATGTGAGTTACCTCATGCAGGCTGGATAGAATCACAGTAGGCTCCCTCGACTGGATGGGACTGGCAGATGAGAATGAGTCTTCCAGATAAATACAACGGGTGGAAAAATGTACAGTTAGGCAAGGAACATTGTGGTTCTAAGGCTGAATCTGAGAGAATGTGGTGGTATAGTGAGGCGACGGTGAGAAGTCCTGAGTGCAGTGAAGGTGAGGGTAGAGGGGAACAGGGAAATAGGGAGCTAAGGAAATAGTCTGCTTCAGGATGTGAAGGCAGCAGGGACCTACTGGTCAGTTTCAGTCAAAGGCAGAACGTGACCACATTTGCATGTGGGAAGACAACCACAGTGATGGGCAAATGGACAGAAAGGGAATGAAACAGTAGTCGAGGTGACCTGCAGAGGTACAATTGCAGTAAGACACACTGGGATCATAGAAAAGCATCGGTGATGTGGTGGGAGGTAGTGGGTACACATGAGGTAGAGGCTGAAGCCAACAAGATTTGATGATGGGTTGTATTTGATGTTGGGGGAGAAAGAGGAGCCTGGCTCAACTCCTAGATTTTTGGTTGTGAAAACTGGTGGATGGTGTATATTTACCAAGATGAAAAGTACAGAAGGAGGTTTAGTTGAAATACAGTCAAATCAATTTGGGACTATAACCTTTAAGGTCGTTGAGGATGTCAGAATGTAGAAGTCTAGTAGTTATTGGTCAGAGAAGGCAATGGCACCCCACTCCAGACCTCTTGCCTGGAAAATCCCATGGACGGAGGAGCCTGGTGGGCTGCAGTCCATGGGGTCGCAAAGAGTTGGACACGACTGAGCACCTTCACTTTCACTTTTCACTTTCATGCATTGAAGAAGGAAATGGCAACCCACTCCAGTGTTCTTGCCTGGAGAATCCCAGAGACGGGGAGCCTGGTGGGCTGCTGTCTATGGGGTCGCACAGAGTCGGACACGACTGAAGCGACTCAGCAGCAGCAGCAGCAGCAGCAGTTATTGGTATATAAGAGTGAGATTGGATTCTCTAGACAGTGGACTGGACTGTGTTAGTCGCTCAGTCGTGTCCAACTCTTTGTGACCTCACAGACTGTAGCCCACCAGGCTTCTCTGTCCATGGAATTCTCCAGGCAAGAATACTGAAGTGGATTGCCATTCCCTTCTCCAGAGGAACTTCCCAACCCAGGTATCAAACCCTGGTCTCCTGCCTTGCAGGCAGATTCTTTACCGTTTGAGCTACAGGGAAGTCTCTAGATAGTGGGGAGCTAGTTAAATTTAGGAGTGACAGAATAACGAACATTAATTTTACATAGATGTGTAGGCTGCATCGTCGACAAGGATGTCATTAGGAGATTGTTGCCTTAGTCTAAGCCAGAGAAAACAAATATTCGCACAATGGAAAATTATGACCAACCTAGATAGTATATTAAAAAGCAGAGACATTACTTTGCCAACCAAGGTCCGTCTAGTCAAGGCTATGGTTTTTCCCGTGGTCATGTATGGATGTGAGAGTTGGACTGTGAAGAAAGCTGATTGCCGAAGAATTGATGCTTTTGAACTGTGGTGCTGGAGAAGACTCTTGAGAGTCCCTTGGACTGCAAGGAGATCCAACCAGTCCATTCTAAAGGAGATCAGTCCTGGGTGTTCATTGGAAGGACTGATGCTAAAGCTGAAACTCCAATACTTTGGCCACCTCATGTGGACGAGTTGACTCACTGGAAAAGACTCTGATGCTGGGAAAGGTTGGGGGCGGGAGGAGAAGGGGACGACAGAGAATGAGATGGCTGGATGGCATCACCGACTCTGTGGACTTGAGTTTGAGTGTACTCCGGGAGTTGGTGATGGACAGGGAGGCCTGGCGTGCTGTGATTCATGGGGTCGCAGAGAGTCGGACACGACTGAGCGACTGAACTGAACCGAACCAAAAGACAGTGGAGATGAGAGGGTGGGATGATTGGGAAAGAGAAAGATGGGGAGACATGATGGGTGCCTCATGGTGCCATTATGGAGAAACAGGGAACACAGGAAGACAACAGGTTTTGGAGGATGGTAACATGGAAGAAAACGTGCTCACTTTTAGAAATACTGATTTTGATGTGCTAGGAAAGCATCCAGGTCAAGCTATCCCAAAGGCAGTTGGAAATGTGGAGTTCAAGTTTAACTGATTTCAGAGATGCACACATTTATTAAGCATTGTGATGGGTATTGAGAACAGAGTGTAGAGTAATGGACTTACTCCCAAGAAACTGGCCATCAGACTAAGCTGGAGAGTCAAACTTGGGAATCAGTTGCAAAGAGATAAAGATAACTGAAGATGTGAGATTGAGAAGGGGACAGAGTTTAGGATTAGATCTATGAAGAATAAGGGTGGGAGGTAGATGTAAAACTGGGGAAACATGTTATAGTCGAGAAAAAATTAGAGAGGAGAATGTTATGGAGGTGAGTGTCCTGCACGTAAATGGCCCATGGCTGCCAACTAATGGGAGTGAAAGAGTTTCAGAAAGCCAAAGCCAGTTAAGAGTGAATTGCTACAGAACATTCGTGGTGGATGAAGAGTGTATAAATGTAAGACTTGGGATCAGGCCTAGGGTTCAAATACTGTGCCTGCTACCTTAGGAAGTCATGTGGCTACTCTGTAACTGAGCTTCTTTATCTGTGCCTAGAACATTCTTGCCCCATATACTCCATTGTTTTGCTTCCTCCCCTTTTCGTGTTCCCATTAAAATATTACTTCTCTGATGACATCAAGTAAGGTAACAATTCCCCTGTGTCTCCCTGTTCCCTGATCCTGCTTTACATTCTGTCATAGCTTTTATCCTATATTCTTTCAAAGATAAAACTATATATGCTATACTACTATAATGTTATTTATGTGTACTATAATACTACTTATATATACTATATTTTTGTGTATATTTGTTTAGCTTTTACTATTTTCCTTATTAAAAAGCACTCAAATGAATGGTAAATCAATAAAGAGAACCCATTCTGACAGGTTGTATGGAGGATGAAATGAACCAATGTATATAGCAGATGCTCAGCACAGTGCCTGACAGATACTTCAGTTCAGTTCAGTTGCTCAGTCGTGTCCGACTCTTTGCGACCCCATGAATCACAGCACGCCAGGCCTCCCTGTCCATCACTAACTCCCGGAGTTCACTCAAACTCATGTCCATCAAGTCTTAGGATCTGATAAATATGATTTGTCATATCATTTCTATGATATTTTGGCCTGATAAAAAGTCCTTTGATCTCAAGGATAGGCAGTCTGGAGAGTGGCAAGATTGGGAACTGGGAGATGGGGGCAGTTATGGAGGGAGGTTGTGAGGAAGGGGCACTTATTCCCTGCAAGAGGTCAGTCTTGACCTCTAAGGCCGAAGGGATGAGGAGGCCATCCTGGGGGATCTGCTGGGTAAGACTCAGTGGAGAAGTTGGGCTTTGAATGACTAGGGAGATTTAAAGGAAGCATTTTGTGGGTTGCGTAGTGGACTTCGTGGGGTTCAAACTCCAGCAATTTGGCTGGAATAGATCATGGTCTGAGAGTGCTGAGACATGAGATTGAGGAAAATCTCATGGGGTGGATTTTATCCAGTAGGCAAGGAGTTAAGATTTCTGAGAAAGGCATACTAAAAGCAAGGCCTTAGAAGACTTGTCTTGTCCTGCTGTAAAGGAAGGCGGAAGGATGGAAGAGTTCAGGTGGAAAGGATGGCTGGGGGGGACATTGCTGTTGTCCAGACTTCTGAAAGGACCGCCCAGTTGTGGGGGATGTCAGAGGGGAAGAAAAGGAATTGGTGGATTTTGGGGACTTCATGGGTGGTCTTTGTGATGGACTGAATGCGGGCCTTGGGTGATCAAGAAGGGGCAGGATCAAGGATGTGCACATAAGCAGGCTCCATATTCAACTTAGGGGTCTGAGTGAAGACCTTTGCTCGTGGTGATGTGAAGCTGTTATCCAGAAGAGAGAGGAAGGAAGTTGTGTGTGTGGCCAAAAGCACTAATTCCAACATTATACTGGAGGGGCTGGAGGAATACTTTGCTAAGGGGAACACTTGGGAGTGTTGAATATCCTTTTTGTTGATAAACTAATTGAGGCTCAAAGGGTTAAGTAGTTCACCCATAGTCACACAGCTAGTGATGGGGAAGAACAGGGCTGTTGACCAAGGCAGTCTTAATCGAGGCATTCTGGCTGCATGGGATAGGCAAGGCCAGGGACATATGAGGAGTGGCATTCTGGGCTAACCTGACATTGTTCTGGGAGGGTGGCCTCAGTTCAGCAGATACAGTGCTTACTATCCAGGTTGGTGGTGCATGGAGCTAAAGGACAAGTGACCCGACAAAGTTCCCTGTGGATTTCTAGATCATACCCAAGGTAAAGATCCAAAGCCAGTGCCCAATTCAGATGATGCTGCATGGGAAGAGCCTCGATACCCAGTCTTGTGGGTTGGGCAAAGAACCATTCATGCCCAAAGAGTTTGAATGAAAATAGCTGGCAGGGCCTCCCTGAGCCTGAGTTGAAGGACTGATGGAAGTGACTGATGTGGGGGAACTAGTGTCAGTGAAGGGTCTGGGGCAGACTGGGCATTGGAAGTTAACACAGGCAAACTTTGGAAGGATGTTAGAATCCCATGCAAAGGTATGATTTTGATTCAGAGAGCATTCTACTTGCATATCTGCCCTCGCTCCTCTCCCTTCCCTCCCTGGACTGCTAGATCCTGCAACAACATCTCCCACCCACCCTTATGGACACTGGACACAGGCAGTCTTGCTGAGACTAACCATTTGAGAATATATAGCATTACTGCAAGCTATGAACTTCAGCCATCCTCCATCTTGTCACAAGAAGTCATGAATCCCTTTAATACTGTTCCTTAATGAATACAGTTTTAATTAATTGTTTCTTATCTACCAAGCCAGAGTAAAGAGACTGTGCACACTCCCAGGACCCACTGGGACATTCAAATGTTTGTTGGCCAGTGGATAATGGAGTATATTTAAACGTACTGACAAAAAAGCAGTCAGATATTGTTTTAACTATTAGGTGAGCCTCATAGTTCTGCCACCATGAAATGCAATAAGCAAGTTCTTAAGGAGTTCAAAGAAATTTTTTCCCTTCCTCTCTCCCTGAGTCTCAGAACACATAGCTCCATTCAACACATTTATTTAGTGTGTGTTATAAATCAAACATTGTCCTGGGTGCTTGGGAGATATAGATACCTTCTCTGGCTTCACAGATGGCCAGCATGGAAGAGAGACTTCCAGCGATGCATTAGCAGCCTGCTGAGAGTTTCAGAACAATGAGCAAAGGATGCTATAGGAACATATGGGGAAAAACTGAGCATGTTTTAGGGATCAGAAAATAACTCCTAGAGAAAGTGTAAATTAAGTTGACACCAGAGTGATACTTAGAGATAAGTATGGAGAACATACTTAAAGAACTAAAAATGTCCAAAAGAGAGAGAGAGAGACTAATGATAAATGCTGAAGAGGCAGATAGGCTTGGATGGTTGAGTTTTAGTAAGGATTTGAACTTTATCTTAAGAGGAATGAGAAATGATCAGAAGTTTTAAGCAGGGGAGCAAAATAACCACATCACATTTTATGGCCTTGGTCTCTACACTCAGCAAAAAGGGTAAGGCAGTTATCCCAGTAACCAGCAGACTATTGATTATGCCTTTCTGGCATCTGAAATTATCTTCTGTCTTGTTTTTATTTGTTTTACTGTTTATCTTTTCCCTTCTGCCTTGTTTACCCTCTGAAAGCGGATTTTGGTCTGTGATTTAGAACTCTTTGCTAGCCATTTAGTGTCTAGGCCAACAGTCTCCAAAGTGTTTTGATCTTATACCCCTATCTGTGAAAAAAATTTGAGTATATACTTTCATTTTTATAGATTTCCTTATAAATTATACACTCATATACTTCAAGAAACATGCCTACTAATTATTAGTAAAGCTGAACTTTCTATTCTTAGATAATATGAACATGCTGGAAAGAGTAATGTCATATCCAAAAGGTTTTGATCCTAGTAGCCTCTTGTGAAGGCATTTCTATTTGTTCTTGACTAGTATAAAGGGAAAAGTCTAATGTACTTGACTTTATAGCCTTGGACAAAACAGTGAGTGGCAAAAAACCAAAAAGTGTGCTGTTTTATCAGTAGTTAACTTCCACATATATTTATGTGTTCACTTTTACAGATATCAAGTGTCACAGAGATAGTTCTACCTTGCAATGCTGTGATTAACTGTTCACCCTTCCTCTCAGTGCTTCAAGCCAGTTGCAGCCATTCTCCATCCCAGCTGAGAACTTTGCTCTACTGTTGAGACTATGTTTTGTCCTTATTTGTTTCTGGCATACTCTTTCGGCATTTTTAATTCTCCACTCTTTCATGCATGATGGATGTTACAATTCCGAAGACTCAGTCTCTCTGTCTACAAATATCCAAAGATTACATGAGATACACATGTAATAAACACATATCTAATAAAAAATACAGTATAGGGTACCAGCACTACCATATGGGCATTTCCTGACTTAACCACCGAGGGATTCATCTGTTGTTGTTTCTCTTCCATGGACTCATGCAGTGTGGGTCTGATGCCTGCTGATTTGTGAGGAACCTGAGTCAACATTGTCTACCCAACTCCAGCATGTAATTGCAAACCCTCTAGAGGAAAGATTCCTGCAGGCCTTCATGGGAAGAGATAGTTTCCAACAAGAGAAGATGGAGCCTTACATTTTAAAGATTCTATAGGATGGGTGCATATGTGTGTACCTGCTGCTGATGGGCTTGCAGAGAAGTGAAAGATGAGATTTAGTTGGAGAGGATGAGCTATGATGACAGGAAAACACCATCACGGCCATACATGTTAACACTGATTTCGTGAAAGCCTTGTTAACGCTTGAAACAGACATCTTCAAACCATGCCTAAGATTTATTGACTGCAATTCAGTCTTCTGGAACTTAGACTTCAAGAGTGTATGAATGGGCTGTTTTGTTCATTAGATATCCCATGAGTTTGAAAAGGGTCTGCCCGTGGTAGGCTCTGAAATACTTATTGAATGAATCAGCTGCCACAAAAACTGGTGGAAGAGAGAGAAAGGGATTCCAGTGTAGTTATAACAGCCTGTGCCAAGGCTCAGATTTATATGAAAACTCAGGCCACATCTGGGGAATGGTTAGAAGGTCCAGGTGGCCTGAATATTGGCAGTATGGGAAGATGTACCCAAGAGTGAAGCTAGAAGAATGGATGGTGGTGGATTGTTTCAAGCCCTTGCATTTATGTTTGGGGAGTTTAAATGAAAATCTGCAGGCAGTGGGAGGTATTGAAGAATGTTGAGCCAGGGAATGACATTTATTTGTGTTTAAAAAATGATAGTGGTAATTCCATGGAATTCAAGGGGGCTGTTGGAAAAGTGGGGCAGAGTGTATGGAGTGAGAGGCCTAAATTAAAGTAGCGTGAGAGGTGGAGATGAGGTAGTAGGTTCAAGAGGCGTGTTGCAACTGTAACCAACATTTCACTAAACATTGGAATGAGGACAAGAAAAGTAGGCATCAAGAAGTCCACATTCTTAGCTTTAACCTTCAGTGGCAATTCTGGAGAATGTGGTAGCTTTGAGAGTTAGGGGGTGGAAGTACAGGTGGAGAACAAAGGAAGAAGCCATTTGGCAATTGAAGGTATGTGTATAGGTCTCAGAAAGGGCTAGAAATACAGATCTAGAAGCCAGCAGATTGCAGGTAAAGTCACGAGAACAGAGGAATTCACTTAGGGAGAGAATTGAGCTCAGCTTGGCATCCTAGGAGACAAACTAGAATTAAGTGACTGTACCGGGGAGGAGGCACCCACACTTGAGTCAGTGATGGACCATGCAGGGAGGCAGAAGCAGTGACCGCCAAGGGAAGGAAACTTTTCCAGTTCCTGGTCAATTACTTTAAGTGCTTTGCATGGTTAAGTAAAATGAGAGCAGAAAAAATCTGGCAGTTAGGAGGTGGAGGCAATTTAAGTGGGGTAGAAGCCAGATTGCAGTGGGTTTGGGTGTGAGCGAGGAAACAAAGGAAGAATGTGTGTAGGCAACTCTGCTGAGAAGTTCAGCTGTGAAGGAAAGGGGGAAGATGGAGCAGTTGCTTGAGGGAGTAACTGCTCACAGATTCATTTGGTTAAGCAGGAGAAATTTGGGCATGTGTGTAGGCATTGACCTGGCAGTGGAGAGCAGTGTGCTGAAAACCAGAGAGACTCATTCTTCTGTTATATCCCCATTATGCCTTGCATGTGCCACACAGAGCATCTTCTGTCTACTGTGCAGTTGTCTACGTTTGAATTACCTGGAGTGCTGCAGTCCTTGGAGTTGCAAAGAGCTGGGCATGACTGAGCGACTGAACTGATAGGAGTACAAAGTATAGAGACTAATAAGCCCCTGAGGATTTCCTACCCTAAATTGATAGTTAATTATTTTACAAAATTATTTGCTTCCAGCCTTCTTTACAGAAAAGCAATACAATGTTGACAATAATGTTGACAACCATTTTGTTACCTTCCATGTTCCCTTTCATGTCCCCTCCTTCCTGCAGTTACAGCCATGACTGAATTTGGTTTACATCCTTCCAATTTACTTTAATATCCTTTCATCTGCATGTGTAAGTGTGGATGAACCATGTGTCATGTTTCATGGGAGCCTTAGTCCTTTCAGATCACTGTAATAAAATACCACAGGCTGGGTAGTTTACAAACAGCATTTGTTGCTCATGGTTCTGAAGACTGCAGTCTTGAGAGCAGAGTGTCAGCATGGTCTTGTGAGGACACTATTCTGGGCACTCTTCTGTATCCTTACATGGCAGAAATGGGCTGCTGCTTCTGCTGCTGCTAAGTCGCTTCCATTGTGTCTGACTCTGTGTGACCCCATGGACAGTAACCCACCAGGCTCCCCCGTCCCTGGGATTCTCCAGGCAAGAACACTGGAGTGGGTTGCCATTTCCTTCTCCAATGCATGAAAGTGAAAAGTGAATGTGAAATCATTCAGTTGTGTCCAACTCTTAGCAACCCCATGGACTGCAGCCTACCAGGCTTCTCCACCCATGAGATTTCCCAGGCAAGAGGTCTGGAGTGGGGTGCCATCGCCTTCTCTGAGAAGTGGGCTAGGAAACTCTTATGGGAAGAGTCTCTCATAAGACCACTAATCCTATTCACGAGGGTGCCATCCTCACGAATCACCCCTGCCAGACCCCACCTACTAATACTACCACATTAGTTAGTATTAGCTGCCCAGTTGTGTCCAATTCTTTGTGACCCCATGGACTGAGGCCCACCGGGCTTCTCTGTCCATGGGATTCTCCAGGCAAGAATATTGGAGTGGGTAGCCATTCCCTTCTCCGTGGAAATCTTCCCAACCCAGGGATCCAACCCAGGTCTCCTGCATTGCGGGCAGATTCTTTATACCATCTGAGCCACCAGGAAAGCCCACCATCACATTAGGTTTTCAACATATGAATTTGAGGCCGGAAGGGACACAGACATTCAACTGCAGCAATGTGCATGCTTTTAAATTTATACAAATGGTGTATTTTTTCAGTTATTTTGTCTTGGAGATCTAGATGCATTGACGGATGTAGTTCATTCTTCCTGAGTGCTATTATTTGTAGAATATTTTATTGCTATATTGGTCTCCTGTGTTTCTATGTCTGAGTTTTTCTGGGCCAGGGATGGTATGTTGTCATACTTGGACCCCCAGTGCCAAAACATCTCTTGTCTAAATGAGTCAGACAGTGGAGAGGTGGGGCTTGATAAGGAATGTGGGATGGTGAGTCTCTTTTCTGAGACAGCAGGCAAGAATTTAGGTTTGGGGAGGACTTCCTACTCCACAGGTTATTCTCTGAAACAGAGGGATTGACATTTTCTTAGACAGGGTGGGGATAAGGGTTTGAGCAACATGGTAATAGATTTGTAATATTTAGTTATATTGGGAAGAAAAGTGAAAAAAGTGAAAGTGTCAGTCACTCAGTTGTGTCCAACTGTGACCTCATGGACTGTAACCCGCCAGGCTCCTCTGTCCATGGGATTCTCCAGGCAAGAATACTGGAGTGGGTTGCCATGCCCTCCTCCAGGGGATCTTCCAAACCCAGAGATTGAACCCAGGTTTCCCACATTGCAGGCAGATTCTTTACTGTCTGAGCCACCAGGGAAGCCCCTAACTGGGAAGAAGATTATCCCAAATAGTTACTGTTTTTCCAAAGAGCCATACACTTTCCACTCAATTCATTTTGCATTTATAAATGACCAGAACTAAGGACTGATGCTGAAGCTGAAACTCCAGTACTTTGGCCACCTCATGCGACGAGTTGACTCATTGGAAAAGACCCTGATTCTGGGAGGGATTGGGGGCAGGAGGAAAAGGAGATGACGGAGGAGGAGATGGCTGGATGGCATCACCAACTCGATGGACATGAGTTTGAGTGAACTCTGGGAGTTGGTGATGGACAGGGAGGCCTGGCGTGCTATGATTCATGGGGTTGCAAAGAGTCAGACACGACTGAGCGACTGAACTGAACTGAGAACTAAGGAAAAAACAACTAACTTTGGAAGTGTTACTTTGCCATACAGCCTTCTTTGCTAATTTATGTATTTCTTTACTATTGGGTGGAATTGGGGGCTTGTTTTTCAGCTCTGGAGAATTTGGTGATTTAACTCAGTGTTAAGGATTCTGGAAAACATTTATCTCATTGTCACTTGCTCTCTTATTAAAGATATTTTGATGCTGAATATGGTGAATTGAGCCATTTTCTGCCATTTAATGTATGTTGTATGTTACTAGTCCACTGTGGCTTCTATGGAAGACTACTGTTAAATTTCAAATTCTGTGCGTGAGACTTGCGAAGTTGCCCAACCATCCCCTAGGACTCCAAACGGTGTTCCAGGAAATTAGGTCTTGTTAGGCCAGCCTGCGGAGAAGGCAATGGCAAACCACTCCAGTACTCTTGCTTAGAAAATCCCATGGATGGAGGAGCTTGGTAGGCTGCAGTCCGTGGGTCGCTAAGAGTCGGACAAGACTGAGTGACTTCACTTTCACTTTTCACTTTCACACATTGGAGAAGGAAATGGAAACCCACTCCAGTGTTCTTGCCTGGAGAATCCCAGGGATGGGGGAGCCTGGTGGGCTTTCGTCTATGGGGTCACACAGAGTCGGACATGACTGAAGTGACTTAGCAACAGCAGCAGCAGGTCAGCCTGACTGTGTAATTAATCACTGATCCAAACCAGAGGTTTATTCACAAGATCCAAGGGGAAAGGAATACTTCAATATGGTTCAACTAATATATACAGGTTGTCTACTGTGGACTAGGCATCCTTCCAGATGCTGAATGGGTGAGTAGAAGAAGGATCCAAAAGTGAAGATGATATTCTTCCTATGTTCATTAAACTTGCAGCCTCCATAGGTGGACTGATTGGAAAGGGCTTCATGTCTGTTTTGCTCCAATAAGTGTTTGGCCTTGTTTCAGCATGTATATGTCTAATTGCATTAGATCTTTATATCCATATTCTGTGAGTAAGTAGAATTACCTCCATTCTACAGATATGGGGACCAAGGTTAAGCAATGTGCTCTAGGTCACACAGCAGGTGTCAGAGCATGTGGATGACAGATTTAAGTCCATCTGCATCCAACTCCAGTGACTTTGTTCTTCCTACTCTTCATAGCATCTCCCAAATTTATATAGAAGACTAACATATCTGCTATATTAGAGACAAGTTCATGTGAGTGAAATCTTAAACATGAAAACTGTTTGAAAGTAATTGGATAATGGTAGCTCATTCTCTAGTTATAATTATAAATATATTCTCTTGAAATATTACTGGAGTACCCTGGAAAGTTATGACCAACCTAGATAGCATATTAAAAATCAGAGACATTACTTTGCCAACCAAGGTCCGTCTAGTCAAGGCTATGGTTTTTCCCGTGGTCATGTATGGATGTGAGAGTTGGACTGTGAAGAAAGCTGATCGCTGAAGAATTGATGCTTTTGAACTGTGGTGCTGGAGAAGACTCTTGAGAGTCCCTTGGACTGCAAGGAGATCCAACCAGTCCATTCTAAAGGAGATCAATCCTGGGTGTTCATTGGAAGGACTGATGCTGAAACTGAAACTCCAGTACTTTGGCCACCTCATGCGATGAGTTGACTCACTGGAAAAGAGTCTGATGCTGGGCGGGATTGGGGGTGGGAGGAGACGGGGACGACAGAGAATGAGATGGCTGGATGGCATCACCGACTTGGTGGACATGAGTTTAAGTGAACTCCAGGAGTTGGTGATGGACAGGGAGGCCTGGCGTGCTGTGATTCATGGGGTCGCAAAGAGTCGGACACGACTGAGCGACTGAACTGCACTGAACCCTGGCCCTAGGAAGGGTATGATGTTACTGATGCCAGGCTGGTGGTTCAGGTCTTGCTGAGCTCCCTCTTTTGCTGTCTCCCTAACTCCTAGGCCGCCTCCTCGCCTCTGCTTTGGTAGTTCCATTCAGTCTTTGCTCTTTGAGAGTGACTGGGGAGCTTTAGGAGGTTGGGTGGAATATGCCCCTAGTAAGTATGTTGCTTTTGTGTGGTAGGTAGTGCAATGGAGCCCCAGAGACATTCGTGTTTTAATCCATGGAACCCGTGACTGTTACTTTACAAAGTGATAGAGATGTTCAGATGCAATTAAATTAAGGACTTTGATGGGGGAAATTATCCAGGATAATCAAGTGTGTATAATCAAGATAACCAGTCTAATACATGAGTCCTAAGAGGTAATGTGCCTTTCCTGACTCTGGTCAGAGAGGCTTGTCACCAAGGAAGAAGAATCAGAGAGATGCATACTCATTGCTTTGAAGATGGAAGAAGGGGGCCACTGGCCAAGAAATATGGGTGGCCTCTCACAGCTGGAAAAGGCAAATGGGTTCTTCTCTAGGGCCTCTAGAAAGGAATCTAGTCCTCCCAACTCTTTGATTTTTGTTCAGTGTTGTATGTCTGATCCACCAAACTGTCAGATAATACTTAGATTTTGTTTTATGCCCCGAGTCTGTAGTAATTTGTTACAGGAGTAAAACAGAACAAATATACTTGATTATCTGGTTATCTGAGTATCTCATGAATGTTCCACAATAATATAAGTAACATAGTTAAAGAATGTGGACTTCCCTCGTAGCTCAGATGGTAAAGAATCTGTCTGCAATGTGGGAGACCCGGGTTTGATCCCTGGGTTGCCAAGATCCCCTGGAGAATGGAATGGCTACCTACTCCAGTATTCTTGCCTGGAGAATTCCATGGACAGAAGAGCCTGTCAGGCTACAGTCCATGGGGTCACAAAGAGTCGGACACGGCTTAGATACTAACACCCCCCCCACACACACACACACACTCTCTCTTAAAGAAGGAGCCTTCTTAAGGATATATGTTTTTATAGTGCTTCTCAGCACAGACTCAGAAGCAATCACTATACCTGGTAGACTAAAGAGCACAGTGTTGACAATAATCGAGAGGTGTGGTACCTAAAGTTCTAGGAACACAGATTGTTTAATTTATTCTTCCTGAGTCTTACTTTCCTGTTGTTAAAGTGAGGATTATTAAGAAGTTTAGAACTGCTAACTGTAAAGTACTTATTCTGGTGCCTGGCACATGTTGATTATTTAACAATTGGTCACAAAGATGATGAAGATTCCTGAAGTGTTGGATTTCCCTCAGTTGTTTGAGGGAAAATCACCTGGTTTATTATCAGAAACTGCTATAATTTGTCTCTTGTTAAAGTAAACCCTCTTCTTTGAAGAAAGAGGTAAATTCTATAGTATAATAATAGGTATTCTTGTCTGATTACACAGCCTTTGAGTGAGATTGCTTTTATTTGAATCCTCGTTCCACTTATCACTTTACAAATTTGTTTTCATTTGTTAAGTGGATTAATGATATGAGCCTTCTAGGAGTATTGTCTATGTTAGAATTATATGTGTGCTTAGTCACTCAGTCGTGTCTGACTCTTTGCAACCCCATGGGTTGTAGCCCACCAGGCTCCTCTGTCCATGAGGATTCTCCAGGCAAGAATACTGGAGTGGGTTGTCATGCCCTCCTCCAGGGGATCTTCCAACCCAGGGATCAAGACCAGGTCTCCCACATTGCAGGCAGATTCTTTACCCTGAGCCACCTGGGAAGCGCTAGAATTATATGAGATAATGCATATAAAGCTTTTAGCCATAGCAATTACACAATATATTGTATATATTTAGCTTGAGGAACTTTATTCAAAAAAATGATAATTTTTAATCTTTTCCAACTTACAAAATCTTTGGTTGACAACATATCATTTTGCTCTTCAATATATCCTAGAGGTAAGTGGTGATAATATCTTTTTAAAAATTAGATAATTGAGTATTAGTGAGCTAAAGTGATTTGTCCAAGGTCGCAGCAAGCAAAGGTGGGCTTTAACCAAGTTTTCTGTCTCCAGTGCTTCTATTGTCATTTATCAGTTCAGCAGATTTCTTGAGCATGAACTGTGTGCCACGACCCAGGACAATTTGCTGTGATGCCACAATCCTAAGACAGACACAGTCATTCTTATCATGGGACCTTTAAATATAGCAAGACTCTAGATATTAAAAGACATGATTGTCATGAGTATTGCCAAATACTGAAATCAGGTTCATGATTGTCATTAGAGATAATAGCAGAGGAAATCAACCATCCTAGAAGTTTCTTCCTGAAGAAATGACATTTAATTGGAAGGAGTGGTACAGGTTAGGCAGCTATAGCGGATAATGGGGAAAAGGAATTTCATACGGTGGGAATCCCCTGAGTCAGAGCCTGGAGGCTGAAAGTGAAATGATGTCCCTGAAGAGTTTAAAGAAATCAATTATGGCTGGAGGGGAGTGATTGAAGGGAAGGGAGGTTGACGGATGACTGGAGAAATTAGAAAAATGCATCCTAGAGATCACTGACCACCATCTTAAGGTCTCAGAACATTTGCTTAAGGAGAGCAGATGCTATCAATGGAGTAGCATGATCAGATTTGCATTTAAATATTTAACTGGCAGAGGAGATTAGATTGCTGAGGAGTAACAGCGTAAGTGTGGCGTCCCACGTGGTGCTAGTGGTGAAGAAGCCACCTGAAGAAGCCAATGCAGAAGACATAAAAGAGGTGGGTTCGATCCCTAGATCAGGACAATCCCCTTGAGAAGAAAATGGCAACCCACTCCAGTATTCTTGGCTGGAGAATACCATGGACAGAGGAGCTTGGCGGGCTACATTCCATGGGGTCACAAAGAGTCAGACAGAGCTGAAGTGACATAACACACACACAAAATAGTGGAGGGGAATAGTAGAGGAAGGGAAGAGGAGTAGAGAACAGACCCTCGGGCGGCATCCTGAAGGACTCTTTCCATTATGAGTGTGGAGGGAGTTCCCTGAAGTTACAGCTAATCTACTCCACATCTAAATTTGTGCTGTCAGCACTGACCCTTATGATATTGACAGGGAGGATGGCAAACTGCTTTCTGTGAACAAAAGGAAAAGTTTTTATTGTTGTTCTTTCTAACCCAAAGGCCTCATCCAAAGACTGCTTGGCTGAATAGTGTAGAAGCTTATTAATAAACAGAAATGGTCTACAAAACTCTTAGGGATATTTAGTCAGAGGAGCCTTTTTTTTTTTTATTTAACAACAAAATTCATTTTTCTTGGAGAATGTATCTACTGATTTTCTTGACGTGTGACATTTGGACACCAAAATTGTTGGTCTAACTGCTGAAGAATATTCAGTGCACTCGTGAAAGACCAGATCATTGGTTTAACTTATGCTTGACTTTCTTCTGTGACACTGTGGAAATAAAGAGTTTGCTTGCAGTGAAAATACTGATGTTCTGGGAGTAACCATTTCCTCTGGCAATACAATTACCATCTGTGGGTATGGATCAGATAAGACATGCCAGAAAAAAACACCGTATTAAAAAATTCAATAATCTAGGTTGGAAATTGTTAAGACCCAAATATATGAAAGGTTAAACAGCAGTTCCAGAAAATATGAAAGTGATTCCAAATAACCAGCAAAGGCAGTGGGCACTTCAAATAGTCAGAGAAGGATTAACTCATGGAGGGCGAATGTGGCTAGAGAGGAGGGCTGAATAGATTGACCTCTCACTTTTGAGAATTGGTGGCATTTGGGTGACAGCAGCGGAAGGGAAAAGTATTTCAAGTGGGTTGGTAAGTTGAGAGAGGCACATTTGAGAGCCAGTGAGCAGGCCATTAGGTTGGTTGTTCAAGGATTAGTAGAATGTTGTCTGTATCTGAGATCAGAGAGTAATGGGGAATTGTGGCCCCCAGGTAGTGGTATTGATGGAAGGGGTGAGGTGGAGACCGACAGAGAGCTGGGTAGCAGCTGTAAGAGGAAGAGGAAATTGGGAGAACATCTTTCATTGAGTTTTACTTAATCTTCAACTTACGTGATGATAAAAAGTAGAATTGAGTGTGGAATTACATAAGGCATTTGGAAATTGTGTCCTTAAATTTAGTAAAACTTGACTTTCAGGTTGTAATAATATTATGACATGCAAAAAAAAAAATCCCTTCTTCTGTCTTTGTCATGCTTGGGGGCGTCATTACATGGGATTGAGAAATGAAACCAATGCAGTATTTTCCTCTTTTAGTTTATAGGACTCAACCTCTGACTCACTGGCATATAGCAAACGTCACTGTCCCTCTGTACTCACCACTGCTTCGGCTTCTGTCTACTCCTGATCCCTGTTACACTTGGTGGTATTAGTAGGTCTCTTAGTAGTTTGATTGATCATAATTTGTATTATACTTAGTCATTTTCATGTCATTCTCTATGACTGAATTATGAATCTGCTGTCTCATTTTTCTTTGTATAGCAAGAGCATTTGGCACAGTAAATATTTCTTGATTGAATGGAGGAAGAATTGGCTTCAAATACTTCCTGATTAATCATAAAACCATGAAGAATATAACAGAAAGTACTTTTTTAAAGGCAGAGATGCTGAATGGAACTTTAGGAAGAGTTTCCCTAGTAGCAGTAAACTTCACGGATTCGCCAAATATTTGTTGAGAATCTGTGGAGTGTCTGGGGACACAGTAATGAGAGAGTCAGACAAGGTCCCTGCTCTCAAGGAGTGTAGAATGTCTTGGAAGAAGCCAGGTAATAAATAGGCAAGAAAACATCAGATAGCAATACTTGCTGTGAAAGTAGGAAAACAGCATGATGAACCAAGAGTAGTAAGGTAGTCCTTGCAGCTTATTAGCCAGGGAAGGCTTCTCTGAAAGAGGGAAGCTATAAGCAGAGTTTTGGAGCAGGAGACAAAATTGTTTATGTGACTCTCTTGGTGGGGGGGAAGCATTCCAGACAGAAGGCGCAGCTTTTGCAAAGACCCAGAAGTGGAATAAGCTGTAATTGTACAAAGGTCAGAAAGGAGGACAGAGAAGTTGGAGCATAGGAAGTAAGGTGGAGAGGTTTGAGATGAGTCAGAAATGTGGGTGGGAGCCACATCATGTGGGAGGACTTTGGAGCCTAGAAGAAGGCATTTGGATTTGACTCTAAATGTGATAGGACATGATTGTGAGGGCTTTATAAAGAGAAGTGACAGGATATGATTTATATTTAAAAAGCAGTCTGGTCAGTTTATGGGAAATGAATGGTGAGGTAGAGAGAATGGAAGCAGGGACATGATTAGGAGGTAAGGGCGGCATCCCAGGCAGGAGATGTGTTGGGTTTGGGATGTGGATGGAGAGAAGTAGGAGTTGAGATCTGTGCAAGAAGAGTTGACCAGACTTGCTGATAAGTTGGATGTGGGGAAGGAAGGACAGAGAGGTGATAGGAATGACATTTGGCCTCAACTACTACATGGCTGGTGGTGTTACTTATTGACATGGGGAAAACTGGGGGGAGAAGATTGAAAGGGGATTGAAAAAAACAAGAGTTCAGTTTTGGATCATTTAGGGTTAAAGTACTTCTTAGACACCTGAATGGAGAGTTCCAGCATGCATTTGGATATATGATTGGTTTTAGGGTAGAGGGTTAGGGCTCAAACTCATAAATATTTGAATCTTATACATCTTATTTAATACTGAGACAAAATCAGATCATTCATAGCAAAATCATGCCTAATAAAGAAAAGAAGGTGAGCACTACATCCTGAAACTCACAGTACTTAGAGCGAGAGCAAGAAAAGACATAGCAAACCGAAAGTAAGAGGTCAGAGATGGAGGAGACAGACCAGGGAATGTGACGTCACAGAAGCCAAGGAGAAGGGAGTGATCAACTGATCCAAATGCAACTGAGAGTCTGAATTAAGAGAAGTAACAAATAATCTGTTGAATAAATGAATGATTAAAATTAAAGCAGTATAACATTCAGTTCAGTTCAGTCGCTCAGTCGTGTCTGACTCTTTGCAACCCCATGAATCACAACACGCCAGGCCTCCCTGTCCATCACCAACTTCCGGAGTTCACTCAAACTCATGTCCATCGAGTCGGTGATGCCATCCAGCCATCTCATTCTCTGTCGTCCCCGTCTCCTCCCACCCCCAATCCCTCCCAGCATCAGAGTCTTTTCCAGTGAGTCAACTCATCGCACGAGGTGGCCAAAGTATTGCAATTTCAGCTTTAGCATCAGTCCTTCCAATGAACACCCAGGATTGATCTCCTTTAGAATGGACTGGTTGGATCTCCTTGCAGTCCAAGGGACTCTCAAGAGTTTTCTCCAGCACCACAGTTCAAAAGCATCCATTCTTCGGTGATCAGCTTTCTTCACAGTCCAACTCTCACATCCATACATGACCACGGGAAAAACCATAGCCTTGACTAGACGGACCTTGGTTGGCAAAGTAATGTCTCTGCTTTTTAATATGCTATCTAGGTTGGTCATAACTTTCCTTCCAAGGAGTAAGTGTCTTTTAATTTCCTGGCTGCAATCAGCATCTGCAGTGATTTTGGAGCCCCTAAAAATAAAGTCTGACACTGTTTCCACTGTTTCCCCATCTATTTCGCATGAAGTGATGGGACCAGATGCCATGATCTTCGTTTTCTGAATGTTGAACTTCAAGCCAAACTTTTCACTCTCCTCTTTCACTTTCATCAAGAGCCCTTTGAGGATAAATAAATTAATATCAGAAGCTAAACAAACAATGCTAAATCTCTTAAAGGTAAGTGTCTTTTAAGAGAGATCTAAAATGAGAAGTGCGCTTATTTGGAGGGACAACATTTATTCAGTTGAAGCTTATAAATTTCCATAAATGCTAAAAGATTAATGTGAGGTAGAACTAGCTTCTAGGAAGTTGCTCTTTTTTTTTTTTTTGGCATTTTTAAACCAATGTTTATTTGGAGTTGAGATGGAATTTAAGAAGCAGGGGTAAATATCAAGCAATATGCTCTAAACATATAGAAGCTGCTTTTAAATGAAGAAAAGGTATAGGAAAATACTTGGCAGATTCTCAACTGTAAGTTTCTGTTGGCATGTATGGTCCACTGATAACTAGTCAGTAAATGCTCAATTTTAATTAGTGCCATAGTAGTTGTTTTGTCTATTTTGGTATGGTGTTGGCTATTTGCATAGTCATTAAATTTCTACATACTACATAAATTGAGACTCAATTTAAACAAAAGGTACCACTGTGTTAAAAGAACAGTTTCGAGAGGAATAGATAACAATCTTAAGTCAGGAGTCAGAATTTATCTTCATTTCCTTCTATTTTTCAAATGAGTCCTCTCATATCCTATATATATGATCAGTTTGTGGAATTAAGCATGTTTTTTTTTTTTAACAATAACAGAAATCTCAGTGATGACATCACTGGTATATGTGTCAAGAAATAAGACCCAGGATCTCCCCTTCTACCATCTCCAACATGTGGGTTTTATTTTTTTAAATCATTGTAGTCATTGCTTCATGGTCACAAAATGACTTACACGTTTTCTGAATTTAATTTTAATATTTTTATTGTAGTTGATTTATGGACTTCCCTGGTGGCTCAGATGGTAAAGAATTTGCCTCCAATGCAGGAAACCTGACTTTGTTCCTGGGTTGGGAAGATCCCTTTGGAGGAGTGCGTGGCAATCCACTCCAGTACTCTTGCCTGGAGAATCCCCATGGACAGAGAATCCTGGTGTGCTACAGTCTATGGGTCTCAAAGAGCCGGACAAGACTGAGTGACTAAGCACACAGAATAGTTGATTTACAGACTTCCCTGATGGCTCAGATGGCAAAGAATTCACCTGCACTGCAGAAGACCCAGGTTCAATCCTGGGTGGGTCGGATCCCCTGGAGAAGGGCATGGCAACCCACTCCAGTATTCTTGCCTGGAGAATCCCATGGCCAGAGGAAATTGATGGGCTATAGTCCACGAGGTCACAAAGAGTTGGACATGACTGAATGACTAACCACACACACATTGTTAATTTACAATGTTGTGTTAGTTTCAGGAGTACAGCAAAGTGGTTCAGTTATGCATATCCATCCATCCATTCTTTTTCAGATTCTTTTCCCATATAGGTTATTGCTGAGTGTTGAGAGTTCCCTGCACTATATAGTAGGTACTTGTTGATTGTCTATTTTATGTATAGTACTGTGCATACATTAACCCCAACCTCCCAATATATCTCTCCCCTCACCTTTCCCCTTTGGTAACTATAAATTTGTTTTTGAAATCTATGAGTCTGTTTCTGACTTACACATTTTTGAGGCAGAAAATAAGGGAATATTTTCTTTTATTAAAATATTCTCAGATGCTCAGTCATGTCTGACTTTTTGTGACCCCTGACTGTAACCCGTAAGGCTCCCTCTGTCTGTGGGATTCTCTAGGCAAGAATACTGGAGTGGGGTGCCATTTCCTCCTCTAGTGGATCTTTCTGACTCAGGGATGGAACCCACATCTCTTAATGTCTCCTACATTGACAGGTAGATTCTTTACCACTAGTGCTGCCTGGGAAGCCCTTATTAAAGTATAAGACTTCATATACACCCACCCCAATGAACCCACTCCTAAAGTCTCATTTAGCTAACTGGAGCATAAAAATGATTGGGACAGTTAGTATTTGGCAAAAGGTTTTGGGAATGCCATGGTTTATCTAGATAGACCAATCATGATTCATTCCCAGAGCTGGGAATATTGCCATCTTAAATGTAATCATATTTCTGTTAGCAAGGAAGAAAGGGGAAATGGCTATTGGGCTGGCTAATGATGCTGAGTGCTATGGTTTATTCATGTCCCACATATGTATCAGAACTTCTTCCCAAACATAAATTTTGTATCGCTCAAGCTACCTGGTCACCCTCTCCTTAAGAGTGACCATGCCAGGATCCATCCAGTTATCCATCTGGTAAATCCAAGATCTTTGGGTGACTGGTGGTCTCCTGGATCACAGCTGGGTATGGATTTTTTTATTTGAGCAACTTAGTGGGAAAGTTCACAGGCCTCCTTTGTTCTGATACAGTCATATATACAATTAGACTCCCACTTAGCAAAGGAGGGAGTGGGAAGAGCACAATGGTATACAGTCTGCAGCACACACATCTTGCTGATCAAGGATAAAACTGTTAAGATGAAACTCTGTACCGTGACGGTGGACTAATTTCTTTAGTCATTCATTGGACAGTTTAGGTGATCCTCTCTCTGGAAGGATCTCCTTTGCCCATCATTCTCCTTGGTCCAGGTCTTCCCTTATAGGGTGTTTCTGTCTGTATTTCTCTGTGGTCCCTAGTGAGGTAAACTGTAGATGAGGTTGCCCTTCATGGACTGCACAGATGTAACAGCATAGGTCTCAGGAAGTGAAGTTGAAAGATCACAGAATCGACTTATGGATGAGTGGCTAGTTTCTGGGTTTCCTTGGCAATATCTTTTCCTCAAGTACTTAGTAGGCTTTCAGTCTTCTTTTTTCCTTAAAATTTCATGCTTTTATTACATAGTCAATTATCTTGCCTGGACATAAGTCAAAGACTCCTTATCTTTTCCTTCAGTGACCTCGACCCTAAGAAAATGAAACTAGTTTTAAATGAAACCAATACTATTTCTTTTCAGGCAGAGTATCTTACCATGCAGTGTATGGGCAAGGATTCATTCACCAATCTTATAAATCCCCCCTGCTAAGTTCTAGTTTTCCTAAACATCTCACTTAATCATGCTGCTGCTAAGTCACTTCAGTCGTGTCCGACTCTGTGTGACCCCATAAATGGCCTCCTACCAGGCTCCCCCGTCCTTGGGATTTTCCAGGCAAGAACACTGGAGTGGGTTGCCATTTCCTTCTCCAATGCATGAAAGTGAAAAGTGAAAGTGAAGTTGCTCAGTTGTGTCTGACTCTTAGCGACCTCATGGACTGCAGCCTACCAGGCTCCTCCGTCCATGGGATTTTCCAGGCAAGAGTACTGGAGTGGGGTGCCATTGCCTTCTCCACACTTAATCATGAGGTAGCAAAATATACTTTTCCCATCCAGCACAACTCCAAATTATAGGACTTGGTGTTCAGAATACTTCTTTTATCATAGGTGTCATCCCTTGAGTTTTAGTTCTTCTACTCTGATGTAGGGTCACTTCTCTTGTAGGACGATTCTGAAGGCTGTAAGATCTAGCCAGCTTCCTTACTTTTTCTTAACATTACCACCTCAAATGGGCGTGAGATCTGTCAACCAAGGTAAATTAGATGATAATTTGGCCAAACATTTTACCACCACCTGATGAGGGTGTTAGATGTCCTAGCCTATACCTCTTGGCTTTCACCTGTTCTTAAACCAACCGATTCCATTCAGTTAATTTACCTTTTAGTGTCTGTGCTTGTAACACCCTTTTTATAAGAACCAATTTTTTTTTTTATCAGTGATGTTTTCCACTTTCAGGAATAGTGTCTGTTGTATCCTTCTGGTAACAGAATTTGAGGTCCTTCTGGGTGAGAGTTTTATAGTTGACTGTTAAGAGAAGCTACCATAAGACCTCTTTACCAACCCAGTACCCATTAACTTTCCTTGTAATTGCTTCTTGATTTTGGGGGTCGTCCACCCTTCTTTTATTGGATATAATTTTAATAAAACTGTCCTTTGTGATTGCTTATCCTCCCTGGCAGAAGGTGACATTTGTCCTCAGCTATACCCAATCAGATGTTGCATTTATAGAACAGGAATTTTGAGTTCACACACAAGATCATATGTGTGTTAGAGATTCCTAGGTTTGACTCTTAGCTCTATACCTTAGTAGCTCTTTGAAGTGGGTCAAATTCTTCACATCATTAAGCCTCATGTGAAAAATGGAAGTGATACCAGTTTGTGTGTGTGTATGTTAGCTTAAAGCTCAACATTCAAAAAACTAAGATTATGGCATCCAGTCCCATCACTTCATGGCAGATAGATGGGGAAACAGTGGCTGACTTTGTTTTTCTGGGCTCCAAAATCACTTCAGATGGTGATTGCAGCAATGAAGTTAAAAGACGCTTACTTCTTGGAAGGAAAGTTATGACCAACCTAGATAGTATATTAAAAAGCAGAGACATTACTTTGCCAACCAAGGTCTGTCTAGTCAAGGCTATGGTTTTTCCCGTGGTCATGTATGGTTGTGAGAGTTGGACTGTGAAGAAAGCTGATCGCCGAAGAATTGATGCTTTTGATCTATGGTGCTGGAGAAGACTCTTGAGAGTCCTTTGGACTGCAAGGAGATCTAGCCAGTCCATCCTAAAGGAGATCAGTCCTGGGTGTTCATTGGAAGGACTGATGTTGAAGGTGAAACTCCAATGCTTTGTCCACCTGATGTGAAGAGCTGACTCACTGGAAAAGACCCTGATGCTGGGAAAGATTGAGGGCAGGAGGAGAAGGGGACGACAGAGGATGAGATGGTTGGATGGCATCATCGACTTGATGAACATGGGTTTGGGTGGACTCCGGGAGTTGGTGATGGACAGAGATGCCTGGCGTGCTGCGGTTTATGGGGTCGCAAAGAGTCGGACACGACTGAGTGACTAAACTGAACTGATGGGTGTCTATCTGAATTAAATGAGTAATGCATATAAAGTACCAATAAATATTGACTATTTATGTAATATTAAATAGTCATAAAAATATGACTATTACCAATGTCCTGATCACTCTAGTTGGTGTGTAGAGAGAGCATGGACCACAGGGGAGCAAACCTGAAGGAAAGAAGCCATATGAACAGTGTGTTCACCCATGAAGCTAAGAAATAGCAAAGGGGTCAGTTGATAGAGGTGGAGGAGGAAATGACCCACGGGTAATTTTGGGTGTAGAAAAGAGAACCTACAGTATTTAGTGGACTGTTTTGACTCAGAAGTTGAAAGAGAGGGGAGAGCTTTGATACTCATAACAGGAAGGAAAATCCTGACTCCTGATTTGTTCCGGTTCCCCTAGAGACATAACTCTGGCCAAGACAAGCTGGTAACAAATGGGTCATTTGAGTTGTTATTTGTGGATTCTCAAAGCCCAGCTTTACTTAAAATAGCTTTCGCTTTGATTTCCAACACTATGATCCATGCTGAATGCTTAATGGTGGTGAGTTTTTTAAAATAACAGACGACATATTCTGTATATGACTTTTCACAGGTAGACTAGGATGTTGACGGACAACAGATGATGAGAGATATTGATTCTATTTAAAGAAAAACTGTAATGGGTTAGGGAAAATGCAATCATCAAGAATCTCTGCTAAATAAACCCATATTTTAAATTGGCTAGGTACAGGCTGATGAAGAAATACAGTGTTTCCTAGGAAAAGATGTCTAACATTGCTTTGCGGGACTCTTTCCTTTTCCTCAAACATTTTTCTCCAATATTGATGTTTCCAGTTATTTTATGTACAGTAACAAAAGTTGGACTGTAGTGTTTTTCTGAGACTTAGTTTTCATAACTAGATAAGAAATACAGGGGATATTTGTTGGTTAAGCTGGAAGTCCCACAGGGCAGTGTTAGGGAGAATCAGTTATTTTGAAAATTAGATGCAAGTGGTATATCCATGCGCGTCTTGACTCTTAAATCCATCTAAAACCCAGAAATAACACCCTGGTTATCGGCGCTGTGAGGGTGGAAGGGCGTCTAACTCAAACATATGGAACCAGTGCTTCCAGGACACAGTGAATCACACCATCTGAGTCAGCTGGTAACAGGGAGCTGGGGAGAGTCATCACAGAACAGCAGCCGGCGCTGCAAGCAGTGGTCTAATGGGGAAACGTCTCTGCAGGGGAGACAGATAGCGGGAGGCCTTCCACACAGACAACACAGAATCCACACCTGCGGGTGTTTACGGAGGGCAGACAGGCCCATCGTAAAGATATCATTTGTATGGTGGAAAGCCCTAGTAACCATGTTGGTGAAATAGAATAGAATATAGGAATGTGAAATGGTAGGCTTTGCAATTCAGTGTCTGATATGAATACGCCTCGACTGAGATAAATCCAGGAGGCGGTCTCCAAGTCGTGTATCCTAGCACCTGTCACGCTGCGTAGCACATAGTATGTGCTTGGTAAGTGTTTGTGGAATCAAAATCATTGTGTTTATATCATGTGCACAGATTTTTATACCTCTTCCCAAAAAGAGAGAGAAAGGCAGTTCAAGGCTGTGAGAGGATAATGGAGAAAAGCATAAATGATTACCAAGGAGGCAGAGAGTCAGAAAGACTTCCTGGATTTAAATCTTGACATCTTAACTGTATGACCTGAGCAAGTTATTTCTCATTTTTCTTATTTTTGAACTCTTCAGTTCAGTCGCTCAGTTGTGTCCGACTCTCCGCGACCCCATGAATCACAGCACGCCAGGCCTCCCTGTCCATCACGAACTCCCGGAGTTCACTCAAACTCATGTCCGTCGAATCGGTGATGCCATCCAGCCATCTCATTCTCCGTCATCCCCTTCTCCTCCTGCCCGCAATCCCTCCCAGCATCAGAGTCTTTTCCAGTGAGTCAACTCCTCGCATGAGGTGGCCAAAGTATTGGAGTTTCAGCTTTAGCATCAGTCCTTCCAATAAACACCCCGGATTGATCTCCTTTAGAATGGACTGGTTGGATCTCCTTTGAACTCTTACTTATTTCCAAATAGCTGGACTAATGCTTCTCTATCAGAATTCTGAAAAACATCAGATGAGGTACATGTGCGTAGCATCTTGCACCAAGTTTGGCACATAGTAGATTCTCAGTAAAGGTTAGTTTGTCCTCCTCACATGTTTTAATTATATGCTGCCACTTGGTACCTATTTTGGATTCATCTAAAGCATGCGCAGTGATGAAGCTCCAATACTTTGGCCACTTGATGTTGAGAAAGATTGAAGGCAGGAGGAGAATGGGACGACAGAGGATGAGATAGTTAGATGGCATCACTGACTCAATGGACGTGGGTTTGAGCAAACTCCAGGAGATGGTGAAACAGGGAAGCCTGGTGTGCTGCAATCCATGGAGTCGCAGAGAGTAGGACATGACTTAGCAACTGAACTGAAAGCAGCAGTCAGAAACTATGCTTCTCTGGACAATTTTTTTTCCTGTTTTTGTAAATAAGACTTTACTAGAACACAGCCATGCTTAATGGCTTCTGTATTGTCTATGGCTGCTTTTGTGTTACACGAGCAAAAGCGTCCTTATAGCCATTTTGCATCCATTGCAAAGCTCCAGATAAATATGTATTGTCTGGGTCTTTACAGAAAAAAAGTTTGCTGGTCCCTGGATTCATGATTCAGCTGGGCTTATTTTCTTACCTTTCTTCTGTGCATTGTTTTCGTATGTGTGCCTTCCAGTCTGTTTTCTGTTTGTATCTTTCAAAACAGGAACCTTCTTATTCTGGCAGGTTTACCACTCAGCTTTAAGCTCTGTATGTGATTTGTTTTCCAGTTCCTTTACTTTTCACTGATTCATTTACTCATTCATTCAAACAGGCGCCGTCAAGGGCTTGAGACAGTGTGGACCAGGATGGTGACGCCACTGCTATTGTGGAGCTCAGTGGGGACTTTGCCCAACTTTATAAACAAACACATAAACAGAAGTGTGAATAAACAAACCTGAGAAAATTAACACATGAATAATTTAAAAGGAAGCTGATTTCAGAGAGACGATTGTGATGGATATGTGAAGTCAAGGTTGGCAGAGGACAATCAGGAAACCCATCTCTATGGAAATGACATGTGAGCAGAAGCTTGACTGAGAAGGGCCAGTTCAGCAAAGACCCAGGGAGAGAGCGTTCCAGGCAGAGGGAGTGGCTGGGCCGGGGACCACTAGCTGGAAAGGAGCTTGGCAGGTTCGAGGGCTCAAAGAAAGCTGATGATGCCAAGGTGTGCGGGAATGCTGGTATCGTGAGGTCAGAGAGTATATTTAGGGCATATTTTAAAGGCTTTTGCATTATGTTGTGGTAGACTGAAGTGTTCTCTGCTCACCCTCGTCCCTGTGCACACATCTAAGTGGTGATCAAGTTCTGACCTTTCCACACCCATGACATCTTTCAGATCCACCCTGTTTTTTTATCCATCTTCAGTCACCGGCATCTTACTCCTGGATCATACCCAGTGTTCGCTAATGGACCACCGTAGCTGGCTTTCCTCCAGGCGTCCTCTCCAATGCCGAGTGTATGAGAGTTCTATTTCATTCCCATGCTTCAAGCCTTTCCTTAGCTCTGCCCAGGTCTCTGCTGCAAGCTCTGGCTTCTGGCTCCTATGGTCTTGTCTTCCTCTGCTCTCCACACGGAATCTTGCCATCAAGCCTTCAGGATCCAGTTCCTTAAACCTTTCCTGCATCTGCTTTTTCTACCACCACCACCTCCATTTCTTCCTCCTTATATTTTTTGGCTAATTCTTACTCCTGCGTCAGTTTAATCCCAAGGGTTTTCTCCTCTGAAAAGCCTCCCCTTACTTCTTCAGGCTGATGTAGAGCAGCTTCCAAGCCTCTGTTGCTGCTGCTGCTGAGTCACTTCAGTCGTGTCCGACTCTGTGTGACCCCTTAGACGGAAGCCCACTAGGCTCCCCCGTCCCTGGGATTCTCCAGGCACGAACACTGGAGTGGGTTAAGCCTCTGTTACACTCTGAGTATAACCCAGCAACGCTCCTGACCACTCTGATCCTTCACATGCCTTCATTGTCTTTGTAGCCCTTGTTGCCATGTGATGTTTATCTGATTACTCCTATTGTCTTTCACCTTTATTACTAGAATTATGGCTCTTTGATTGCTGAGACTTTGCTTTTTTCAGTGCCAAATTTCTGGTCCAGTTCTTGGCAAAATAAATAGGTTCATTACTTTCTGCTGAAGGAATGAATGGTCTAAGTCACCATCATCTGCTGGCCCACTGCAGAGCCCCCACTTTTGTTTTCTCTATTCCCTACCTGGTATTCAGAGGGGAATTTAAAAAATGTGAATGGGTGGATAGACAGGCAGACTATGGACTATCAGAAGAAGTCAATGTTTCTTATTGTGATGAAGGGAACACATATTATGTCGTGATATAATATTATGTAATGTATCCAGCATAATATCAAATCTCTCTTAAATCTGTCTACCTCTTCATCTCTTTTCACCTTTGCTTCCTCTCAAGGCTGTAGTCACACTGGTTGTGTGACTGGTCCCTCTAGCCCTTGGCTGTGCCAGGATCCTTTTGACCTCAGGACCTTTGCATGTACCACTCCTTTGGGCTGCACAGGGTTGGTCTTGGCATGAGCAGCAGCTTCCAGTGGTAGCTTATGCCTCACTTTCTCAGAGGCTCCTTTCTGTAGAGTCCTACTCCCCACCTTGTTCATTCTCCTCCTCCATCTGCTTTATTTCCTTTATAGCTCTTACTCTGTTTGACTTTTAAGATTGTGCTTATGTGAGTCTTTGTCTGATTTGTATACTAGATTGTAACCTCTATAAACATGTGGACAAAAATCAAGGCTGAATCCTTCACCTTTGTATACCCAGTGCTGGGCACAGTGCCTGTGCAGAGAAAATGCTTGGATATTTGCTGAAAAAAATTAATAACTAGATCTCCTCACACACCACCATAAACATTAGGTTCTCCATTCCTGAGGCTAGATAATAAACACCTGGACAGCAGGGACAATGTTCTCCTCACCTTGTGTCCTTGATATCCAGAACAATATTCAGCACATAGTAGGGACCCTGATATAGATCATAAAACATGATTGTGTTGAAAAGTCAGGAATGTGCCAAATGAGCAGTAGCAAAAGTAATGCTGCCATTGGAGTTACGGCACAAGTCAGAAGATAAATGGAGAAGGATAAAGAAATGGCGCTCCTTTTTTGTACTCTTGGAGATCTTTAGGGGTGAGCTGATGCTTTGCAGAGGTTGTAAAATTGTTAAGAGGAAAATAGGCAGCTGCAGACGTTAAGAGAATCATCATTTGGAAGAACGAAGACTACAATGAGAGAGCATTTGCTAAGGAAACCAACTATTGCTTTTGGTATTAGGCAGGGATCAGGCAGACATACATGTGGTACAAATCCCACACTCAAGATGTGCGTTGTGTATGTGCCTGTGTGAGTTTAATATGTTTCAACACACAAATTCTTACCAACTTTCAGAACTTAGGAAAGCTTTTAGAAAGCCCACCTCAAAAGTCAACTTGGTGTGTTTCAGGAATAGAACTATAAAAAATGCTCTCTTTCATTTTAAAGGTTAGATAGTTTCATTGCTTGGGTAGAGATGTTAGGAAGTACTCGTCCGTTTAAATGAGATAATCCTCTAACCAACTTTCTATTTATCCTTTAAGCTATTAAAACTCTGTAGACTATATAAATAGCTGCCATCCTGTATACGGAAAAGTAGCATCTTGTCTAACTGACAAGTGCAGGAGTGTTTGCAGTAGACATTAGGGAATGGATGTCTTTTTATAAGCCTGACTTGTTTTAAATCTTAATTTAAAAAGCAGTAACACCTTAGGAGAGATGATATTTTGAACTACGTTAGAAAAGAAGCCTTTTCAATGAGAAGATATCAAAACTGATGCTTTTTTCCTTCAAATCAGTATTTTGTTTAGTCAAAGCTGTCAATTTATTGCATGAACTAAGAAAGCTCTAAGAAGTCAATAAGTAATAAGGTTGCTTTTTCACTTTTTAGCTAGTCTTTAATTAAGGCATCTCACTGGCCAAACAAAGGTAAATCATAGCAAAGGAAGGCCTTCTGCTATTTAAAAACACTAATCACTTAATGAATGAGCTTTTAAAAAAAACAGTCAAGTTCAAATCTACATGTAATAATAGTTCATGTGACTTTTTTAATCTTCTGAGGAAAAGTATATTAAACACTGAAGCTGTAAAGTAACTGGCTGGATAATCAAATTTCATTTGCCTCTTAACTCACAGTGAACTAGATTAGAGACTAATGAAAAGCCTCCCTTACGTAATTTAGTTCCTTATGGCTTTGATTTTTCCCAAATTGCAGCTTTACTGAAGAGCAGGCATCTGTAGATGTCATGCTTAATCATGGTTGTTTTCAGAAATAAAATCTGTAATTTCAGAATGAATTTTGGGGGCATCTCTGGGACTTCACAAACAGCTCCTGAATAAGATATATTTAACTCTCTGATGAAACTAGGGATACTTAATCCGTAGAAGCATCCAGCCTTCTCTGGCTTGATTTTTGGATAATCTTGAAGAGATCCAAATTTTCATGAGAAAGTATTTAAGCCTCTTGAAACAAGACACTCTTCTACATGTCGCTTGTGCATTTTTCTCTTTAAAAGTTATTTTTTGAGAGTTAGTTTTGAATGTAAGCTGGTGTCATGTAGACCATACAGGTAACACAGTACACTGATGTTGAGGGTGGAGCTGTCTGCTCTGCTGGTCATAGGGAAGAGGTGACCCACATCGTAGCCATGCTTCCTCCTCTGGGCTGGGATGGATCAGCATCTGGGCAGCGTGTTGCAGGCGATGCTGTAGTTCTTCTGGAGGCTCTGTGCCCTCCCACTGTCTTATGCTCTCAGAGTGCAGTCATCTTCATTTCTGTATTCACCAGATATTTATTAAGTACTTACTCTGGGCAAGACGTTGTAATAGTAGTTAGAAACCCAGAAGTCAGCCTTCATGTGACTTCTGTAGGGAAAGAGTCAAGACCTGAGAAACAAAGCAAATGATGAAGCAACACATCAGCCTTGTAGGAAGTCTATGAAATAAACAAGCAGGAGAAAGGAACTGAATTGGAGGGGGATAGGATTAGCCTTAGATGGGCTTCTCAGATGGGATTGCTGTCAGGAGATGACATTCAAGCCAACATGAGAAAGGTGAGGAGTTAGTCGAGTAAAGTTCTGGGCAGAGGAAATTTGGTGTGACTGAGGAACTTAGAGAAATTTACTTAAAGGAAGGCAAGGGAGGGGGAGGGTGACATGAGGTTGGAGAGGGGGTAGGATCATTCAGCACCTCATAGGGTTTATCAAGGATTGGAGGTTATTGTAAACTTAATGGAAAACTATTCCATTTCTGTCTGGTTCTTTTCTTCCCCCATCATAAAGTACTTTTAATGGTCCCTTTTTCTTTTCATCTCATTTCCACAAATTACTGAGCATTTACCCTGCTGCTGCTGCTGCTAAGTCACTTCAGTCGTGTCCGACTCTGTGTGACCCCATAGACGGAAGCCGACCAGGCTCCCCTGTCCCTGGGATTCTCCAGGCAAGAACACTGGAGTGGGTTGCCATTTACCCTATGTAATGCAAAATTCAGCCCTCATAAAGTTTGAAGTCCAGGTGGGGAGATGGACATCAGCCTGTGTGCTACGTAAACTAGAGTTTATGAGGAATAAAACTCAAGGAAACATGCCCCCCACCTCAATGCACAAACTTGGAAATAATGTGGGGTGAAGTACAACACAGTTGACGTTTATGCTCTGCCCAGTGTTTATTCTCTGATCTCAATTCTCAGTCCTTAATTTCTTAGTGAGGGGGATCTCTTTAGGAGATGATAGCTCATGTCTGTTTGAGACTCTCAGATAAGTTTACTCCATACTCTTAATATATGCCTTTCACAGTTGATTTTTTTCCTGCATTCTGTGACCATACACAGGAATAAAAAATATTAATATTATCTTTTGCTCACTTCATACTGATATGACCCCACATCGTGTCTGATTCCTTGTTGACCCTCATTTATTTTATAATGATGGAGACCCGGTCATACTAAAAGAATGTTCATGCTGACTAGGAAGCCCTTGTAGGGGAATATGACCTTGTTGGGGAACTTGAGGGTAGGACTCCTTACAGTGGTGACACCTGACCTGAAGGCTTGGAAGCAGTTCAGTTAAGTTCAGTCGCTCAATTGTGTCTGACTCTTTGTGACCCCATAGACTGCAGCATGCCAGGCTTCCCTGTCTATCATCAACTCCCAGAGCCTGCTCAAGCTCATGTCCATTGAGTTGGTGATGATATCCCACCATCTCATCCTCTGTTGTTCCCTTCTCCTCCTGCCATTAGTCTTTCCCTGCATCAGGGTCTTTTCCAATGAGTCAGTACTTCACATCAGCTGGCCAGAGTATTGGAGTTTCAGTTTCAGCATCAATCCTTCCAATGAATATTCAGGACTAATTTCCTTTAGGATGGACTGGTTGGATCTCCTTGCAGTCCAAGGGACTCTCAAGAGTCTTCTCCAGCACCACAGTTCAAAAGCATCAATTCTTTGGCACTCAGCTTTCTTCACAGTCCAACTCTCACATCCATACGTGACTACTGGAAAAACCGTAGCTTTAACTAGATGGATCTTTGTCGGTAATGTCTCTGCTTTTTAATATGCTGTGTAGGTTTGTAATAGCTTTCCTTCCAGGAAGCAAGTGTCTTTTAATTACATGGCTGCAGACACCATCTACAGTGATTTTGGAGCCTAAGAAAATACAGTCTGTCACTGTTTCCATTGTTTCCCCATCTATTTTGCCATGAAGAGATGTGGCCAGATGCCATGATCTTAGTTTTCTGAATGTTGAATTTTAAGCCAACTTTTTCACTTTCCTCTTTCATTTTCATCAAGAGGCTCTTTAGTTCCTCTTTGCTTTCTGCCATAAGGGTCATGTCATGTGCATATCTGAGGTTATTGATATTTCTCCCGGCAATCTTGATTCCAGCGTGTGCTTCATCGAGCCCAGCGTTTCTCATGATGTACTCTGCATGTAAGTTAAATAAGCAGGGTGACAATATACAGCCTTGATGTACTCCTTTTCCTATTTGGAACCAGTCTGTTCCATGTCCAGTTCTAACTGTTGTTTCCTGACCTGCATACAGGTTTCTCAAGAGGCAGGTCAGGTGGTCTGGTATTCCCAGCGCTTTCAAAATTTTCCACAGTTTATTGTGATCCACACAGTCAAAGGCTTTAGCACAGTCAATAAAGCAGAAATAGATGTTTTTTTGGAACTCTCTTGCTTTCTCCATGATCCAGCGGATGTTGGCAATTTGATCTCTGGTTCCTCTGCCTTTTCTAAAACCAGCTTGAACATCTGGAAGTTCACGGTTCATGTATTGCTGAAGCCTGGCTTGGAGAATTTTGAGCATGACTTTACTAGCGTGTGAGATGAGTACAATTGTGCGTTAGTTTGAGCATTCTTTGGCATTGCCTTTCTTTGGGATTGGAATGAAAACTGATGAAGCAGTAGCTCAGCCCAAACAAGGAGAGTATTCCAGGCAGAGGGAAGAGCAAGTGGGAAGCCCTGGGGCAAGAAGAAATGAAACAAGGCCAGGGCAGCTGGAAACAAGTGGACCAAGCTTCTACTCTGTAGAGAATGCTATAGGCTGATGCAGCAGAACATCACCCAGGGGCCACATGTCTGTTTTGTGCAGGTTATCATACATCCTGAATAAAAAAGGCATTAAAGTAATAGAGTTGTCATCCTGTTTGGAAGTCTCCTTATTCCTTGATACAAGCAGAGACTTTCAGAGCAGAAAGGAGCCACAGAGAGAGTAATTTAGCACTTGTTTAATGGACAAGAAAACTTAAGCTAGAGTTGAAATGATGTCCAAGTCACACACTGTTAATCCAGCGTTTTTTTGCCAATACTCCAAACATATGCTGGATACAATTCCAGCTAGACTTATATTTCAGAAGGTCTTTCTTTTCTTTTTCATTATTCTTATCATTGTTTCTTTCATTTTAGATTGATTGCCTTATATCTACTATAAGATTGAGGAGTTACATTGAAAAATAGTATTATTGTCTAAGGAGAGCTTTACACTGAAGACAATATACTCACTTTATACACATGAAATATGCAAATATTTAAAACCCCGCTTTTGCTAGCTGTTAGTGAGAACTGGGGAAATAGGAACTCTTTAATACTACAGCTTGCAGTGTAAATTATTATATCCCTTTTAAAAGCAATTTAGCATTGTAAGATAGAGCATTCATTTCTAAGTAAAATTCCTGGAGCCAGTCTTGCAGTTGTACACAAGAGACGTGTTTAAGAACATTCATGACAGTCCTGTTATGTAAATGTAAAAAGAGGTGCACAGGCACGGTAAACATCACATTTGGACAGCAGCAGGAAGGCTCTGTAGATGGTTATAACAATGTGTGTAAGGTTTTACTTTCCCTTTGGTTGGCTGATACATCACTATCTTTTATTTATTCTTTTGTGAGTTTAAAAATACATATGTAATAAAATAAATATAAAAGTATTGTCACAATTTCAAAATCTTAATATTCTTTTATTTTTCCAAAAATATTAGAAGGATACTGCCCGTCCATTTGTGCTGCTGTAACATAAATGCCAGAAACTGGGTGATTTAAACAGAAAACATTATTTTCTCCCCATTCTATAGGCTGGGAAGGCCAGGGTCAAGTTGCTGGCTGATCTGGTGCCTGGGGAAGGCCTGCTTCCTGGTTTGTTTTGTCTCTGTGACCTGACAAGGTGGGACGGGGTTAGGGAGTTCTTGGGGGTATCTTCTGAGAGCACTGATCCCACTCAAGAGAGCTCCATCCTCATGAACTAATCACTCTGCAGAGGCCCCGCCTCCTAAATACCATCACATTGCAGAGTTGTGATTTCAAGGTACACATTTTGGGGAGACATAAACTTTCAGTCTGTAACGAATACCTAGAAACATTAATGCAGGGTGTTTGGAGACATCCTGATCTTCAGGCTTTTGGTTTAGGGCTTGAGGGTCACCATGCTACAGAATGGTGGGTGGGCACTAGCATATCAAAGTCCATGCCAGGTATCAGCAAACCTTTTCTGTATAAGGCCAGTGGATTTGTCTTCTGTCTTGTGGTGCTGGAGAAGACTTTTGAGAGTCCCTTGGACAGCAAGGAAATCAAACAAGTCAATGTTAAAGGAAATCAATCCTGAATATTCACTGGATGGTCTGATGCTGAAGCTCTAGTACCTTGGCTACCTGATGCAGAGCTTACTATTTGGAAAAGACCCTAATGCTGGGAAAGACTGAGGGCAGGAGGAGGAGGGGACAACTGAGGATAACATGGTTGGATGGCGTCACCAACTCAATGAACATGTGTTTAAACAAACTCCTGGAGATAGTGAAGGACAGGGAAGCCTGGCATTGCTGCAGTCCATGGAGTTGCAAGGAGTCAGACATGACTTAGCGACTGAACAGCAACAACGTTATTGTAATAAATGACTGCACATTTAGTGGCTTTAAAAAAAAAGAAACAACATTTATTCTCTTATGGTTCTGGGGGCCTGAAATCCCATATCAGAGTGTCAGCAGGATTATGCTTTCTCCAGAGGTTCTGAAGGAGAAACCCTCCTGGCCTTTGCCAGTTTCTGGTGTCTCCCAGCTGGCCTTCATATTGCCTGGCACATGGCTACATAATTCCAACTTCAGCTTCTGAATTTGCATTGCCTTCTCTTCTGTGTCCTACCTCCCTCTGCCTTTCTCATGTAAGGACATTTAGCATTCATTTAGGGCCCACTCAGATAAAACAGGATAATCTCATTATTTCAAGTTCCTTAACTTAATTACATCTACAAAGACCTTTTCCCAAATAAGATCACATTCACAGGTCAGAACATGGCTGTGTCTCAGGAAGTCATTAGAGGACTCCTACAGCGAAGGGGTAGATATTTCAGGATTTGTGGCCAATTTGGTCTCTGTCACAACTACTCAACTCTGCCATAGTTGTCTGAAAGTGGCTTTTGATGGTACAAAAGCTAAGGACTTGCTGTGTTTCATTAAGACTTTATTTACGAAACAGGTGAGTGGTTGGATTGGACTGGGGGTGGTGCTGAAGTCTGCTGTCCTGGTGTTCTGTGCAAATGAGCTCTGTATGTAGCTTTAATTTTTTTTCTTAAACAATGCATATTCATTAGTACACACATCAGCATATAGTGAGACGGGCAGTTTCCCTACTGTGTGATGTGGAACAGAGATAAATCCATCACGACAATTTTAAGAAGAAGCAAACTACCAGGAGAACCAGATCACTGTTAGTCATAACTGAGCCTTGTCCGTCCCTTAAACAGTCTGGCAGGATGACATGAGGACCCCTCATAGGCTTGTATTGCTCATAACTCTCTTCAAGTTTTAGAGAGAAGAGGGCTGCATTCTCTGAGCACATTTAGGTAACCGACAGACCTTCTGGGGACATGCCACAGGGTGTTGCTGAGACAATATTGTAGGTACTTGGCCTGCACCTTTTGGGGCAATTCATTACAAATTCCACTGTCTAGTGCCGGTGGGGTGAGGCTGATGGAACCGCCAATAAATGTAGACACCTTTGTGCTATGTGCTTAGTCGCTCAATTGTGTCTGACTCTTTGGGACCCCATGGACTGTAGCCCGTCAGGCTCCTCTGTCCATGGGGATTCTCCAGGCCAGAATACTGGAGTGGGTTACCATGCCCTTCTCCAGAGGATCTTCCGAAAGCAGGGACTGAACCCAGTTCTCCTGCATTGCAGGCAGATTCTTTACCATCTGAGCTACCAGGGTATAAACAGGGTAAAGAAAAAAAAATGCCTTTGTTTTAATCTATTTCTATTTTTCTGGGAAATTGTTTCAAGAATTTACTAACACCATCCAAATGTTGAAATTGTTCTTTTATGACAGCTGCACCTTTGAAGCACATACAGAAGATGTGCAAAATGCTGGTGGCATGGTAAATTTGGCAGAAGGCTTTTTAAAAGTAAGATCCTGGAGGAAGCTGCAGTCAGGTGCAGGCTGTGCCAGCCCCACATAGAGCCACAGACTGGCATCAGTTCAGTGCAGAGCTGAGAGTTACCCACGTTTCTGAGTTCTGCTTCCTGGACTGCATAATGCAACCTTGTTTTAAGAGATGTGGTATGATGCCTGTGACAGAAGACAGGATGACCCCTAGGAGGATAGAGAGGCATGTTAGCATCATCCTGAACCCAAAGTCCAAAGGAACATTTGCATGAAAGGAATCCTCTTTAATTATTTCATTTCTGGCACCTTTGGGGCCACCATGTAAAAATCTGGCTCTTCTTGGATAGTTCCTTCTTTGCCACAATGCTTATGCATGATATTGAAGAGATAACCTATCAGAAGTGCAATCTCAAATTGCATTTCTAGATGGAGATTAGTAGCTAATATTTATTGAGCATAACAGTTCAAATTTTTGTAAGTTACTTACCTGTGCTTACTTTAACTCAGTGGTTTTCAAGGGGGAGGGGGTGAATTTGTTTCCCAGGAGACATTTGGCAATATCTGGAGACAGTTTTTAATTGCTAAAACATGTTTTGCTTGTGGAGCTATTTATAGAATCTACTGGGTAGGGGCCAGTCATGCTGCTAAACAACAAATGCACAGGAAAGCCTCTTGCTAGGAAGAATGATCCAGACCAAATGTGTATAGATGCCAAGAGGGAGAAACCTATTCTCATCTAATAAGCTGTATGTCTATCTTACTGATGAAGTTACAGGCTTGGAAAGTTGATATTATCTGTTCAAGATAACTCAGTCTGATTCCACTTTTTTTTATATAATTAAATTTATTTTTAATTGAAGGATAATTGCTTTACAATATTGTGTTGATTTCTGTCAGATTCCACTGTTTTGACACTTAGCTTTTGTAGTAGATTCCTTGTTTTGGTCTGAATGTTTGTATCCTTCTAAAAGTCCCATGTTGGAATTCTAGTGCCCAGTGTGATGGTGGTAGAAGGTAGAGCCTTTGGGAAGTGATTTGTTCATGAGGGTAAAGACCTTATGAATAGGATTAGTAAGTACCCTTTAAAAAGATCCCAGGGAGCCCCTTAAAGCCTCCCACTATGTGAGACAGGAAAAAGTGGCAGCTATGAACCAGGAAGAATGCCTTTACCTGACCCTCTGGCACCTTGATCTTAGACTTCCTAGCCTCCAGAAGTGTGAGAAGGTTTTCCTGTGTACAAGTCACCCTGTCTGTGATATTTTATTATAGCAACCTAAATGGACTAAGACATTGCTAGACTTTGAAAAAGATATTTGGTGAGACACAGGCTCAGTGAGCCAGATTTTGAAAACATGTACCAACTGACTTCCAGGGAAAGTGAACTCAATATTTATAGAACATCTAATTAATGTAACATTAAAGCGTGATGTTAGATCCTATTATGGACATTGTCAGTGGTTCCTTTGGAGTATCATTGTGTCCATTTTTCAGAGTAGGAAGCTGAGGCCCAGAAACTGTTTAATAACTTATTCAAATGCGTAGTTACAGTAATGGAAGAGCAAGAATTTGAATCCAAATGTGTCTGATTCTAGAATTGAATGCTTATTAGGGCACAAAAATGGTAAGAGCTGAAACTAGGGAAGGGATAAAGGGTTTTTTCTCCCTGTTCCTTCTTAATGCAAAGTCCTTATGACAGTATTTTTTAGAACGTGTGCTACATGTCTGAAATTGTGGGTTAGTCACGGCCTTTTGTTTCCAACCCCACATACCATAGTTCTTAGGATACATGATAGTGACAGCAAAATCCAGAGTAAATTCATTCTCTAGTTTGTTAACCACAAAGTGATCACCTTCACTGTAACAAACTGCCGAATGTATTTTGAAGAAATGTGGCTATAAAATTTTTAATTGTTAAAATGAAAATAAAATATCTTTGTTTGAAATATATTATGAAAACATGAGACTTCTGAAATTTATGATAATGAATAAAATAGTTGGAGCATAGAAATTAGGGTGAAAGAAATTTATATTACTTGAAAGGGAGTCATTTACATAACTTCCTAACGTTTCTGCCATTTATGATTTAATAGTTTTTCCCATTTAAAAAATAGATATTTCATTATAGCCTATTATCTTTTCCTTTGTTGATTTGGTAAGATTTCTATAATTTACTTCATATTAAAAAAGAATAATAGATGGGTTTAATAGTGTCCTTAAGCCTCTTAGCACTTATTTTTTTCCCTTTACATGACAATATTAAAAGAAATCAGTGCCTGCAGTCTTCCTAAACTGATTCTAAATGACCATTTCTGCTTGAGCTTTGAAAAACCAATTAATACTGAAGTGGCAACATTCAATCCGTCTGGCACTAATGTTATTGGTAGCGGAATTAGAGTAGCAATGAAAACATTTTTCCATATGATTAGCAATATTCTATCATTGTAATTCCTTTTTTGCTTGAGATGAACGTGAATTTCAGTTATTTTATTATTCAAACATCTAGTCTATCTAAAGGGAGAAAAAAAGTGTTCTTCTTATGACCTGCATTATCTGTATCAAAACAGATGACTTCAGAAGGAATAAAGAAACGAGCTATCATTTCATCTACAGTTCTGTCAGATTTAAACATACTGTGGATGTGATAGACATAATTAGAGATTAGAAACACTGCATTCACTTTTACTTCTTTCCTCCCTAAAGAATATTACTTGTTAGCACTAGTAACTGTGTGATAAAGTAGGACTGAATGAGAAATTACCACTCTGGCTTACTTGGTAGCATACTCGTCCATCTTTTTTCACCGTTTGGTGTGGTGGGTCGGGGTCCTCTTGGTACCCTTCTTCCCAGCTGGTGGTATGTGGGATGTGACACAGATGCACTACAACAGTGATGCTGTAGATTGTGTGTGAGTTCATCTCTCTGCGTCCCTCTCCTCCAAGAGAAGGCAGGCTGGTTTCCTATGGCAGTTGAGTTTACAATGTGCATGCCTGCTAAATTGCTTCAGTTGTGTCTGACTCTTTGCAACCCTTTAGACCATGACCCTCCAGGTTCCTCTGTCCATGTGATTCTCCAGGCAAATATGCTGCAGTGAGTTGCCGTGCCCTCCTCCAGGGGATCTTCCCAACCCAAAGATTGATTGAACCTGCGTCTCTAATGTCTCCTGCATTAGCAAGTGGGTTTTTACCTCTAGTGCCACCTGGGAAGCCCAGCAGTCCTGTTAAGTCCCTTCCAATCTAACCTGACCCAAATCCTTCCAAGCCTTAACTCTGTTATTCTGTTCAGTGATCTCCAAGTAGCTCTCCCTTTGATAACTCGGTCCCTGCCCACCTTTCCAACTTTATCTCACGTGATTCTCATACTCGCTCACTTCATTTCAGCCAACAGGCCTCCCAGGACTTCTCACATGTTACCAGTCCTGCTTAATGGCTGCTTATTTGCCATTTCCTTGACAAAAGATTTCCTTTTACTCAATAAAGTCTGGCTCCCTTCCTCGCTAGGATTCAGATGCAACATCATCTTCCAAGAGAGGCTTTCTGTGCCCACCCCATCTTACATAGGGGGCCCTTTTCCTTTTCTCTCAGGCCACCCTATTCTCATACATCGAGAATACGTAATTTTACTGTTTCCTTGTTTTATTAGACTTTTTAAAATAGTAAGGGCCATGACAGCAAAACTTTGTCTACTTAATTTACTTCTGTATACCCAGTATTACTCTGTGTTAATAACTTAGCTAAGTGCACTGAAAAATATTTGTCAATTAGTGAATGAGACTGCCTAATAGCATCCTGTGTATGACTGGGGAGGTGCCCTGTGTTCATAAAGATACAGTCATGGATCTTAAATGACAGCACCTGAGAAGTCCTCCTGTCTCCTAGTTTCTTTCTTCTTTGCTCAAATTTCACAGATTATCCACATGACCCAGGCTATTATAAAAGCACACACTCTTTAAGCATTTCAAGAATTTGAAGTAATATATCTAAGTGACTTAGCCATGACTCAGACATAAATTCTAATGTCCTCTGAAGAAGTGAAGTGAAGTCGCTCAGTCCTGTCCGACTCTTTGCAACCCCATGGACTGTAGCCTAACAGGCTCCTCCATCCCTGGGATTTTCCAGGCAAGAGTACTGGAGTGGGTTGCCATTTCCTTCTCCAGGGGATCTTCCCGACCCAGGGATCGAACCTGGGTCTGCCGCATTGTAGGCTGACTCTTTATCATCTGAGCCACCAGGGAAGCCCTCTGAAGGGTTCTCTGAAGCCATTTGTAATTCTGGGTCTGCTAAGTTTTTGGAGTGTCTGTGGTTGGTTGTATGTGAGGCATTCTGTGAGATTTTGTGGGTATTACCTTTGGGCAGGTCAGTGGGCTCAAGGAAAGAATGAGGGAAAAGGGAAGAGGAGAGCCCATTTTGAATACAGAAATCTCTCTTGACTTGTCAGCCAATATTCTTTGTTTTTTGTATTTATATCCTCTTTGAGCTCCTCAGCAGCCTCTTTTATGAAAACAAGTTTGTTGAGGGAGTATTGGATTAGGCTTGCAAGATTAAAGCATGAGTATCACTAGGTTTCATTTTACCAGGACTTCTAGAAATAAAACTCATTTATAATTGTTCTTATAATAAAAGTATTTTGTTTATTTTTACAAATTTGGGCACTGTGAGTATATAGGAGAGAACAAACATTCATTTTAGCCACCCCCACTTGACTTCTGAGAGCAGGAACCCCAACATCCTGTCTCTAGCAATTAAGTAGTGTGGGCACATGATGAATACACAACATTGTTTAGTAAATAACCTATATGTTGCCGATATCCAAAAATTGGTGTATTCCTTTCTTTGTGTACTTAAATGTATATTATAAAGAGCTGTGGCTGACTAGGTTATAGGCATAAGTGGATAGTGCATTGTCTCTAGAATTTAATGACAATAATAAGACCAACTAAAAGTGGGTCTACTTTTCATTATCACTATGCTTGGTCAATTCTAGAAAATGACAGTGATGCATTTCCCACCATCAGCCACACCCACTCCCATTACCCCACCTAGTACCCCAAAGGTAAAGAGCACACTGTATGTTAAATGTTATCCCAAGAATTTTAAGTGACATTTTATCATAAGCAATTTCCAACTGAAAACTTTTAACAACTTCTGGTGAAAGCACATGGCCCTGTATCTCAATCATCTTGAAAGTATTCCTGATCTTTGAATCTCTCTTGTGGGATTCTTAGGGGTAACATAAAACAGATAAAAATTTAAGGAAAATGATGTGCATCCTAGCATGAGTAACGGAAGAACTGTAGACATAGACAAAACGTTGAATGCTGCAGAAATAAGCCAATTAATCATGGTATACTTATATAAGGTGGGCTTTTAATGTAGGAATTAAAATTATATTTATGCAGGCTTTTAAAATGGAGCATAGAACACTCAATATTTTCTTAAGTGGCTCTGAATATGAAGCATCTACTGACTGGAAGCACATACAGTAGAGAACATAGAAAATAAAAACAGAAAAAATCAATAGGTTCACTGAGAAGGACAATTTTGAAATTATTTAGGAAAGTATAGATTATGGCTACAGTAACTGTATTTCTGGGAACTAAATTTTGGGTCAAAAATCTAAACTTAAGATGCAATTATTATAAGTGTATTAAAATACAGTTATAGAAAAGTTTGAAGAATGACATAATGAAATGCAGTTGGTGAGTTAAGTGTGCAAAATTCTTCCTTAGTCTCTTGATGGCCTTTGTGACTCTTCTCACAAAAGCTATGTCTGTTCCAATGTAAAGTGCCAAGTCCGCTCCAGCTTCATGGTTTGGCGTTGCTTTCTCATTAAGGGAAGCTAGGAGAGAAAGCCTTCCACTTGGCTAAAGTAAAGGCAAAGGTGAGTGTTATTCATTCAGGAAATTCATTCAGTCAGCCAACCAAGTACACCCGGGGCGGATTCATGTCAATGTATGGCAAAACCAGCCAATATAATATTGTAAAATAATTAGCCTCCAATAAAAAATAAATAAATAAAATTCAACAATGAAAAAAACAAAAAAAACTCTCAGTAGGTTTATAATAGCCCTAATCTGATTTTCTGTCAATACTATTGCTTTTTTTTTTAGTGTTGAGGTCCTTCTGATTTTTCTAATTACTTTTCGTTCTGGTTTATCTTCAAGATCTGTCAGCAAATTCCCTTAGTGTTAATGTTCTGAACTCAAATTTTCAGAAACGATCAAAATTATTGACTTTTTAATTTTTATTGAAATAGTTGATGAGGTGGCTCTAGTGGTAAAGAACTTACCTACCAATGCAGAAGACCTGAGAAATGTGGGTTCATTCTCTGGTACAGGAAAATCCCTTGGAGGAGGGCACAGCAACCTACTCCACTATTCTTGCCTGAAGAATCCAGGCAAGATGGACAGAGAAGTCTGGTGGACTGTGGTCCATAGGGTCGCAAAGAGTTGGACAACCGAAGCAACTTAGCACGCACTCAGTGTTATGTTAGTTTCACATATACTACATAATGACTTGATATTTGTATACATTATGAAATGGTCACATGTAAGTCTAGTAGTTTTCTGTTCCCGTACAAACTTATTGTGATCTTATTAACCATATTTCTTACGCTACATATTACTTTCCCATGGCTTTTTTTTTATTTAACTGAAAGTTTGTATTCTTAATCCCATACATCTGTTTCAGCCTCCACCTTTTTGCCTGGAACCTCCTACTCCCCAGCCACACTTTTGGCATTGCCTGTTTGTCCTCTGCATCTCTGAATCTGTTTTCTTTTCTTAGATTCCACATGTAAGTGAGATCCTGCGGTATTTGTCTTTCTCTGACTGACTTAGCATCCTAGCCTCTAGATCCATCCATGTTGTCATAACAGCAAGATTTCATTATTTTATGGCTGTGTGTTTGTGTACACCACATCTTCTTTATCCATTCATCTGTCAATGGACGCTTAGATTGCTTCCATATCTTGGCTACTGTAAATTTATCTACAGTGAACACTGGAGTACATATGTCTTTTCAAATTAGTGTTTTTGTTTTCTTTGGATAAATATTCAAGAGGTAGACTTGCTGGATCTTATGACAGTATTTGGCAGTTCTTCCCTCGTAGCAGGGTTCCCTCATAGCTCAGTCAGTAAAGAATCTGCCTGCAGTGCAGGAGACCCGGGTTCAATCCCTGGGTCAGGAAGATCCCCTGGAGAAGGAAACGGCAAGCCAATTCAGTATCCTTGACTGGAAAATCTCATGGATGGAGGGGCCTGGTGGGCTGCAGTCCATAGGGTTGCAAAGAGTCAGGTATGACTGGAGTGACTAATATTTCAATTCACTTCACTTCACAGCAGTTCTACTTAAAAATTTCTGAGGAACCTCCATACTGTTTTCCATAATAGATGTATCAGTTTACATCCCCACCAACAGAATAATACACATCCTCACCAACAATGTTGCTTGTTATCATTTTGATGATAGCCATTCTGAGAGATATAAGGTGGTGTCTCATTTTGGTTTTGACTTATATTTCCCAGATGGTTAGTAATGCTGGACATCTTTTCATGTCCCTATTGGCCATCGGTGTGTCTCTGGGAAAATGTCTATTCAGCCCCTGCCCATTTTTTTATGTGGGTTGTTTGTTTTATTGATGTTGAGTTGGAGGAGTCCCTTGCTTTTTTAGACATTGTGTATATGTACTCAGTTGCTCAGCTGGGTTCGACTCTCTGCAGTCCCATGGGCTGTAGCCCATCAGGCCCCTCTCTCCTTGGGATTGTCCAGGCAAGCATACTAGAGTGGGTTGCCATTTCCTCCTCCAGGGGATCTTCCTGACCCAGGGATGGAACTCATGTCCCTTATGTCTCCTGCATTGGCAGATGGGTTTTATACCACTGCACCACCTGGGAAGCCCACCCCTTATGAATATATTGCTTGCAAATATCTTCTCCCATTCAGTAGTTGTTTTTTAGTTTTGTTGATAATTTCTTTCACTGTAAAAAAAACATTTCCATTTTGGTGTAATCCCATTTATTTGTTTTTGCTTTTGTTCCCCTTGCCTGAGGAGATATATCAAAACAAATATTGGTAAAGCTAACGGCAATCATACTGCCTATGTTTTCTTAGAGTTTTATGGTTTCAGGTCTTATATATAAGTCTTCAGTCCATTTTGAGTTTACTTTTATAGAATTTATTTTTGTAGATGGTGTTAGAAGTAGTTCAGTAGGATTCTTTTGCATGTAGCTGTCTATTTTCCCAGCACCATTTATTGATGAGGCAGTCTTTTCCCCATTATATATTCTTACCTCCTTTGTCATTGGTTGAAAGTGAAAGTGTTAGTTGTTCATTCATGTCGGGACTCTTTGCGATCCCATAGACTGTAGCCTGCCAAGCTCTTCTGTCCATGGAATTCTCCGGGCAGGAATACTGGAGTAGGTAGCCATTCCTTTCTCCAGAATCAATTGTCGTGGATTAATTGACCATAAACGCATGGGCTTATTTCTGGCTCTCTTCTGTTTCATTGATGTCTGTGTCTGGTTTTGTGCTAGTACAATACTCTCTAATGACTGTAGCCTAGAATATTGTTTGAAATCAGGTAGCATGATACCTCCAGCATTGTTCTTTTTTTTTCCCCCAAGATTTTTTCAGGTTCTTTTATGTTTCCTTTCAGATTTTAGAATTATTCTAGATTTGTGAAAAATGCCATTGGTATTTTTGTAGGGATTACATTTAATCTGTATATTACTTTGGGCAGTATGGTCATTCAAAAATTATTAGCTCTTTGAATGCACAAGCATAGTATATCTTTCCATTTGTGTGTGGTGGTTTCACTTTTTTTCGTCAGCGTCTTGAAGTTTTCTGAGTATATCTTTTACCTCCTTGGTTAGATGTATTCCTATATATTTTATTTTTTGATGCTAAGTAAATGGGATTGTTTTCTTAATTTCTCTTTTTGCTAGTTCATTATTAGTATATAGAAACACCACAGATTGTGTATATTAATTTTGTATCCTGCAACTTTAGTAAATTTATTTATGAGTTCTATTAGTTTTTTGGTGGCAACTTTAGAATTTTCTGTTTGATATGTCATCTGCAATCAATGTCAGTTTTTCTTCTCCCTACCTGTTTAGGGTTGTTTTATTTCTTTTGTTGCCTGATTATTATGGCTGCTGCTGCTGCTAAGTCACTTCAGTCGTGTCCGACTCTGTGCGACCCCATAGACGGCAGCCCACCAGGCTCCCCCGTCCCTGGGATTCTCCAGGCAAGAACATTGGAGTGGGTTGCCATTTCCTTCTCCAATGTGTGAAAGTGAAAGTGAAGTCGCTCAGTAACATCCGACCCCCAGCGACCCCACGGACTGCAGCCCACCAGGCTCCTCCATCCATGGGATTTTCTAGGCAATAGTACTGGAGTGGCTTGCCATTGCCTTCTCCGGATTATTATGGCTAGGACTTGCAATACAGTGTTGCAGGAAAGTAATAAGCGTGGGCATCCTTGTCTTGTTCTTATTCAAATATTTGCAGCTTTTCACTGTTGAGTATAATGTTTGCTATAGGTTTGTCATATATGACCTTCATTATGTTGAGGTATGTTCCCTCTATACCTACCTTGTTGGGGATTTTTATTATTTTTTTTACAACATTTTTTTTTTAATTTTTACACATTTTTATACGTTTTTCATGTATAATACAGCTGTTTTGAAGTCCATTACACTTTTGTTTCTAATGCTATTTTCCTTTTCTCAAAACGTCATTCTCTAAACCATAGTTTATAGGATGCTTGGAGCTGGCGTGTGGGGATGACCCAGAGGGAGGATAAAGGGATGAGGGAGGTGGGAGGGGGGGTTCAGGAGGGGGAACTTATGTAAACCCAGGGCGAATTCATGTCAATATATGGCAAAACCACCCAATATAATATTGTAAAATAATTTGCCTCCAATAAAAAATAAATTAATTACTTAAAAAAAAAAAAGAAAGAACATTAGGTAAGGTGGGGATTTTTATTGATTGGACACAGAGTTCACTCAGGTTTTCCATAAAATGTTATGGAATGTTTCAAAAACTTTTCCTGCATCTGTTGAGGTGATCATATTGTTTTTTTCCAATTTATTGATGTGGTTAGTATCGATTCCCTTGTGGATGTTGAACTACCCTTACCTCCCAGTGTTAAATCCTGCTTGATCATGATGTCTGATCCTTTTCATGTATTGTTGAATTTAGTTTGCTAATATTTTGTTGAGCATTTTGTATTTATGTTCAATCAGTGATATTTACCTGTAATTTCTTTTTTGTGGTGTCTTGATCTGTTTCTGATATCAGACTGGTGTTGGCCTCATTCTCTGAGGCCAACATCACCTGAATACAAGGAAGGAATGCATCAAAAAGCAGCCAACTAAACCAGTTGTTTTAGGTGTAAGGTTGCTTTTTCTTGTTCCTTCACTAGGAACATATTTCTCTGTCTCCTCATTTTATCTCATTCTCTGTGCTTATTTCTGTGTATTAGTTTGTTGGTTACTTCTCACAATCTTAGAAAATGCCTATGTAGGAGATGTCCTGTGAGGCTCTACAGCATACTCCCCTCTGGTAATTAGCTGTATATGCTCTAGGGGTATGGAGAAGGCAATGGCAAGCCACTCCAGTACTCTTGCCTAGAAAATCCCATGGGTGGAGGAGCCTGGTAGGCTGCAGTCCGTGGGGTCGCTAGGGGTCGGATGCGGCTGAGCGACTTCACTTTCACTTTTCACTTTCCACTTTTACACATTGGAGAAGGAAATGGCAACCCACTCCAGTGTTCTTGCCTGGAGAATCCCAGGGACGGGGGAGCCTGGTGGGCTTCCATCTATGGGGTCACACAGAGTCGGACACGACTGAAGTGACTTAGCAGCAGCAGCAGCAGCAGCTCTAGGGGTGCCCCCTATTGGACTGCATGGGCACTTCTGTTGTTGCATGGCTAACTACTATGAGTGTGCCACTGGGTGAGGCTGACCCCTGTCCTGGCTAGCTGCCAAGCCCTGTTTGGTTTGGTGGTTGCTGCTCCGCTGGTTGGGTCTGAGTTACGGCTTGCTGCATGGCCTGGGGAACCCTGGTGCTGGTGCAGTCCAGTGGTATGTGGGGTTCTGCCCCCGAGTGGCTGGTTGAGGGATCTTGGGGGTCCTGGGACTGGCGCTGGTCAATTTATGGTTGGTAAGTCCCTGGGGCTAATAAGTTAAGACAGAGGACTCCAAATGGCTGCAGTCAGTGAGAGTCCCAGTTGCCTCCTTCTTTTCTAAGAGGTGCTCCAAGGTTAGCAAGTGGCTCTAATCCAGGCTTCTTTCCAGTTACTGCCTTACTGAGACTTGGAGTGTGTGTTTTGCACATGCCCTTTAAAAGCAGAGTATTCATTTCCTATAGCCCCCTTGCTGTCTTGTATACAAGTCTCACTGACCTCCAGTGTCAGACTTCTGGGAGCTTATCTTCCAAGTGCAGGACCTCCTCAGGCCGGGGAGCCTGATGTGGAGCTCAGACCCCTTGCTCTTTGGGGAGCATAGTTATGATTATCCCTCTGTTTGTGGGTTGCTAACACAAGGGTATCGGAGAAGGCAATGGCAACCCACTCCAGTACTCTTGCCTGGAAAATCCCATGGATGGAGGAGCCTGGTGGGCTGCAGTCCATGGGGTCGCTAAGAGTCGGACATGACTGAGCGACTTCACTTTCACTTTTCACTTTCATGCATTGGAGAAGGAAATGGCAACCCACTCCAGTGTTCTTGCCTGGAGAATCCCAGGGACGGGGGAGCCTGGTGGACTGCCGTCTGTGGGGTCGCACAGAGTCAGACACGATTGAAGCGACTTAGCAGCATTAGCAGCAGCAACACAAGGGTATAGGTCTTAACTATGTCTCTACACCTCCTACCTCTCTCCTTTTGATTTCTTTTACTTTAGTTGTGTAAAATCTTTTCTGCTAGTCTTCAAATAGTTATTGTAGATAGTTGCTCTGTAAATAGTTGGAGTTTTGTTGTGCCCATGAGCTCAGAGTCTTTCTACACTACCATCTTGGCCACAACTTATGTTTTTGTGTTTGAAATATCAACTTCATATTTTCCCACTATTTAAAAAAGCTATTGCTGTTAGAACAATCAAATGATTAATAATCAAGTATTGTTTAAATTGGTTTTAGATTATGGGACAGAGTAACTGAAATATATATTCCCAATCTTAACAAAATTCTGAATGTTTTAGCTTGATTATTAGAACTTCTATATAGTTTCCATTGTAGCACCTTCATGGTTTCTCATTTTTGTTATTGTTTGTTAAAAATTTTCTTGCCCTCCAAACTCTAAAAGACAGAAAATGTGTCTTTTTCACTTTCATATTTCACACTGCAGCATGTTGCCTAGAACTTATTTTTAAATCAGTTAAAATAACCCTGAATTATGATTAGGATAAAGTTTTAAGAACTTCTTTGTGTTACATAAATCTGTTTACTGTTTGAGGATTTTTAGAGCAAGAAAAAAAGTTTGACACTTGGACTAGAAGAAAGTGAAGTTGAAGATCTCCTGGCTAATTAAGTTGGTATATAAATTAGAACCTGGCTTTTAAAGATATGCTATTATTTTGCTGTCTTATCAAAATTCCTGGAATATTGGAATGTTGGCAGAAGGGAAAAAATACCTTTTTATTCCCAAATCCCTATGTCTATAGTCATACCTTTACTGATTTATCTTGAGGATTGTAAATATCCTCTTAAAAATGAAATGTGGCTGAAAGGCATACTATTCCGTTACTTTAAAGATAAAGCATAGATTTAAAAAATCTTTTATATAAAGCTTTGGACAAAAATATCACAGCCTTGAAGAGTTAAATGCAAGAGAGAAAGGCATGGTTCAATTTATTGATATTGATATACTATAACCAAGGTGTAAACAAATATGAACATGCCATTTCCATGATTAAAATATTTCAATGGTTCCCCATTATTTTATGAATCAAGTTTAAAATATTTTTACATGGTCATAAGGCTTCACATTACTCAGCCCCAACTGACCTCACTCACATCAGCCTCTGCCATTTTCCTCTTCTCTCTCTTTCATTAAGCCAGGTCTTATTTTATATCCTGTAATGGGCATGCTGCCTCCTACTCCAAGTTTGTTGCAAACACAAGTTGTTTTTTTGGACTTCTCCCAGCATCACCTGTATGGATGCATATACTTATTCTCATCTGAATCCCTAGACCCAGATCCCCCTAGGATGTGAACTTGTAGCACCTTGCGCTCTTCTTTCAAGCATGTATCACAATTGTAAACAAATTGTGTTATTTAGAGTTAATTGTCTATTCTCTCCAAGATAATGTTGATTCTAGGAAGGTAACAACTGTGTCTGTCTGGATCATTTTCGTCTGTGGTTTTAAATGCCAGGCAAATAGTAAATGCTTATATGTAAAATAGAGAAAGTTATAGCCTTTGTTTTGTAGGAGAGTTATAAGGAGGAAATGAGACAATCTGTGTCAAGAGTTCAGCAGACTTGTTTGAAGACACCTATCAGTTCAGTTCAGTCGCTCAGTCGTGTCCGACTCTCCGCGACCCCATGAATCACAGCACGCCAGGCCTCCCTGGAGTTGGTAAAGCTTCACCAATATAGTTTGGACAGCTTTCCTCCCTCTGATAAAACATCAGAGGGCAGGTTTTATGGGCCACTTCCTCTTTTTTCCTTGCTCATTTTTTTCATTGAAATGTATTTGACATACAACATTGTGTAAATTTAAGCTGTGCAATGAACTAATTTGACACATTTATATATTATGATTGCCATTGCGGTGATAATTAGCACCTCTGTCATGTCACATAACTATCCTTTATTTTGAGTGGTTAGAATGATTAAGATCTGGTATCTTAGTAATTTTCATGATTATAATACAACCTTGTAAATTTCACTATCCTGTGCATTAGATCTGTAGGACTTTCTACTCATTTCAAGTTTATACCTTTGAACAGAACCATGCAATTCTAGCCCCTGGTAACCACCATTTTACTCTGTTTTTACAACTTTGGCTCTTTTAGATTCCACGCAGAGGTGGTAAAAAACAGTATTTGTCTTTTTCTGTCTGACTTACCTTTTCTTCAAGGTCCATCCACGTTGGTATAGATGGCAGGATGTTCTTACCTTTCATGGCTGAATAATAGCCTGTTATATACATATATGCCACATCTTCTTTATCCATTCATCCACTGATGGGCATTTAGGTTGTTTCCATATCTTGGCTGTTTGTGAATAATGCTGCAGTAAACATGGGAGTGTGTATATCTCTTCGGTATCCTGTTTTCATTTCCTTTGGGTGTATACTCATAATTGGAATTGTGGATCACATGGTAGATCTAATTTTAATTTTTCAGAGAAACTTTCATATTTTCCGTAATGGAGCACTTTCTAATTAGTTTCTTTTTAATCATGAAAGGTATAGAGTGGTCACTTCCCTCTTATCATTGTTTCTCACTATCATGATTGCATCACCATCAAGACTCTCACTAGCCTAATGAAATCCGAAAGACATTAATAATAATTTGACATTTGAGCATTTATGTTATGCTGGGCCCTATCTTAAGTGACTCAAATGTATGAACTTGTTTAATTCCCAGGTGATCCTATGAAATATGATTATTGTCATTCCTGATATGAGAAGAGAGGTTGCCCTGATTACACAGTTAATAAATAGTAGAACTGGGGTTTGGATTTACAGAGTGTATCTTTTAGTGGGCATGCTTTTACTACCATGCCTTGCTGATGAAATGGTTCTGAAGGCAACTCTGCTGTTCATTGCACAAGAGTTTTATCCTCTCTCCTTATCACATACCAAGAGAAAAAGAAACGTATGTTGAAATCAGGTGGCTGTCCCAATTTGACTGAAGGTGACCTCATCTTCCTAGGTCTTTGCTCACTCGAGGTTATCCTGCCACCAAAACAAAAACAAAAAATACAAGGCCTATTACGTCTAATATGACATCAAAGATGTTCCACAAAATTAGCCAGCCCACTCACTTTCTAGTTTAGAATTGGGGGAAAATGTAGTGTCCATAGTAAATGGAAATGGCCCTCTGCTCACATAGAAAACAGGGAAGAATGTCAGGGGAAGAAGAGATGAGAAATCTTGGATCAGAGGACAGCAGACAGTGAGAGGCAGCTGCGAATAGTAGCCATGGAGAATGGAGAACAGCTCTACAGAAAGGATAGACATACCCTCAGATGCCTTTAAGGAGCACCATTTAGGGAAGAAGTTGAATACTAAAATATGAAGATCGTTAACTCAAGAGTATCATTCTCTTTACTAAGTTGTAGGATTTCAACCCTCCACTGTGTAAAAGGAACAAATTAAAGTTTTCTTTGAAAACAAAAAGCACCCAAAACAACCTTGGTTGGAAGTGCGGATATCTTAGCAATGTTAAGTAACAAGGTAGCACCAAACTTCCATTTAAATTATTTATAAGTGATAAAGTAGCACTAATCAGAATATGAATTTTTAATGTTCACTGTTGAATGTTCTCTAATTCTCCGCATTATGTCTTTGATGACACCATTGACTGAAATGAAAAGTTCCACATTATCCCAATATTGTTACTCAGATACTTCTTTGTAATTTGTATTTTTCTTCAGATAATCTTAGTCACAAGTGATGTACCTGTTATCTTTGTGGTGCTTTATCCTTTGAGATAGCTAGGAATTGATGCTGCTGCTGCTGCTGCTGCTAAGTCACTTCAGTCGTGTCCGACTCTGTGTGACCCCACAGACGGAAGCCCACCAGGCTCCCCCGTCCCTGGGATTCTCCAGGCAAGAACACTGGAGTGGGTTGCCATTTCCTTCTCCAATGTGTGAAAAGTGAAAGTGAAGTCGCTCAGTCGAGTCCGACCCTTAGCGACCCCACGGACTGCAGCCTACCAGGCTCCTCCATCCATGGGATTTTCTAGGCAAGAGTACTGGAGTGGCTTGCCATTGCCTTCTCCGAGGAATTGATGACCTACACCTAATTAAATTGAAACAAGTTTCCAAGAAAAAAAGCTAAGCAAGTTTCTAAGAAGTTGCCTTAATGTAAGTGGCTGTTCATTGTCTTATTTTTCTAACTCAAATTGTCCCCTAGTTGACAAATTATTCCAGACATATATATGATAAAAGTGTAGGGTGCTACCAGAATAACTTCTTTTCAGGCTATGAATAATGCTAAGCAGAATCCTAAAACAAGAAGTAAAGGTACCATTTAATATGCACACAGCAGCATTAAAAATTCAATTCAGATGTAATCTACTGCAGCACTATATGTTGGCCTATAAAAGTCTCATGCAAATATAGCTTTATAGATTCAATGAAGAGTTGTTAGTTTTAACTGCGTTTTAACAACTAGACCACATAAAATCTATGGTCTTATCTTTGGCTAGAGAAAATGATCTAGTCTCAAAATGACTAATCTGTTAAATTCAGTAGTTATTTATTCAGTGCCTCCTGTTGGGGCAACATGTACATCAGCGACATGCAAATGTTGGATTGCTTTGCAATGAACCCTTTCTTGTGTGTAATGACTTTATCTAAGGAGAAAATTAGAAATTAGGGGAAGAGAAATGAAGCAATTTGAATGTCATAGAGACTCGAAGAGAAGCCTCCAAAACAAAATTCTGATTTTATGAATTTTACCCTTTGGTGGGAATTGATCTACTACTTCTCTCTTTAGTCACTAAGTCGTGTCTGACTCTTGTGACCCCATGGACTGTAGCTTGCCAGCCTCCTCTGTCCATGGGATTCTCCAGGCAAGAATACTGGAGTGGTTTGTCATTTCCTTCTCCAGGGGATCTTCCTGACCCAGGAATCGAACCTGGGTCTCCTGCATTGCAGGCAGATTCTATACCAACTGAGCTATGAGGGAAGCCCATGTACTTCTTGAAGTCTAGCAATTTTAAAGTCTAAAGAAGCCTGGTGTTGAACCAATATACTATTAATGACACAAAAAGGACATCAAAAGAAATATTATCAAAAACTGTTGCAAAATCTGGTTTTCATTTCCTAAGTGGAGGAAAAACAAAACCAAAGCATAAATTAGATCTTAATTTCTGGCATAGATATGCAATGGCATATATTTTGACTTTGTATATTACTATGAAGATGTTCTGCTCTTATAATTCATTTGTGAGTTTTTCACAAGTAAAAACTTTGCTTCAGGGTACTTGTTTTAATTTTGTTATTGTCCATTCACTAAGTCGTGTCTAACTCTTGGTGACCCCATGGACTGCAGCACACAAGGCTTCTCTCTCCTTGACTATATCCAGAGTTTGCTGAAACTCACGTTCACTGAGTCAGTGATGGCATCCAACCATCTCAACCTTTGTTGTCCCCTTCTCCTCCTGTCCTCAATCCTTCCCTGCATCTGAGTCTTTTCTGATGAGTTGGCTCTTTGCATCAGGTGGCCAAAGTATTGGAGCTTCAGCGTCAGCCCTTCCAATGAATATTCAGGGTTGATTTCCTTTAGGATGACTGGTTTGATCTGTTTGCTGTCCAAGGGACTCTTGAGAATCTTCTCCAGAACCACAATTTGAAAGCATCAATTCTTCGGCACTCAGCCTTTTTTATGGTCCAGCCCTCACATCCATACATGACTACTGGAAAAACCATAGCTTTGGATACATGGAACTTTAGATACCTTTTGGCTGATCAATGCCCTTTCATACTCTGCGGGTATTTGTTATCCCACTGCTTTGGGAAATTCATTGTGTCTGCATAACTTGTGTTTGGCAAAATGTAGATGGATAGCACAGATCCCAGAAATGAGCCTGAAATGATATGCATATTAAAGTTTGAAACAAGATATTTTCTAAATTGGTGGTCCAAAACCATTGTCACTTGCGGATCCTCTGAGATTCACTGACCCTTCCCCAGACCTAGTGAATCAAAATCTGTAGGGAAATGGTGGGACTAGGGCATCTATTTTGCTGTCCTCGTTAAGCTCCTTAAGTGGATATCATGCACAGCGAGGGTTGCAAGCCACTAGCCTACATAGTTGACAGTTGTACAGAACTTTATAATTTGCAAAGCATGTCACAGTTTTTTATCTCACTTAATCTGGTATGATGGACATCAGTGCTATGTTATAGACAAAGAATTCAAGCTTTAAGAGAGGTTAAATGATTACCTAATAATGTATATCCTAACTTTAAGTCTAGGCTTCTGATAAAAAATCACTGGCTCTTTGACTTTTTGACTTATTTTGGGGCCATAATATACATACAGGAAAAAATGGCAATGCCATTAGTGTACAGCCCAGTGAATTTTCTCAAACTGAGCACATCTGTGTAACCAGCCACACAAATGCCCTCCTCTGTCCTCCTCCAATCACTAATTACTCTCCTGAAAGCAGTTACTATGCTGACTTCAAACAACATTGGTGGGATTCATCTACTGTTTCATGATTTTGATGAATAGGATCACCCATTGTAGTCTCAACTGTGTAAGCCTTCTTTTAAGGATCATTACATATGTGAGACTGATCCGTGTTGTATTGTAGCAATGATGAATTTACCCTAATTCTTATAGTGTTTCTTTGTGTGAATATATGACATAATACTGTTCTTTCTAGTACTGGTGGAAGTTTCCGTAGTTTCAGTTTTTAATCTGAGTCCAGTAGAACTCTCTCAACATTCTAGTGCACATCTTTGGTAAATAGATACAAATGTATATTGGGTATGTACCTAGGAAAATCCTGCGCTTTCAAATTATAGTTTTCAGTTGTAAGTTGGCAGAAATCACCTCGAGCTTTTCCCTTCCAAACCTTTCTCTTCCTTTAGTTATAATCTTACCACCACTCCTAACTTCATTAATCAAAACCTCCCTGAAACAAGAAAGAGGCAAATTAATTTACTCTAAGACATACTATCGGAGAAGGCAATGGCAAGCCACTCCAGTACTCTTGCCTGGAGAATCCCATGGATGGAGGAGCCTGGTGGGCTGCAGTCCGTGGGGTCGCTAAGGGTCGGACATGACTGAGTGACTTCACTTTCACTTTTCACTTTCTACTTTCACACATTGGAGAAAGAAATGACAACCCACTCCAGTGTTCTTGCCTGGAGAGTCCCAGGGACGGGGGAGCCTGGTGGGCTTCCGTCTATGGGGTCACACAGAGTCGGACACGACTGAAGTGACTTAGCAGCAGCAAGACATACTATGCCTATTAATTCCAGATTTATTTCAAAGGACAGTATATTGATTAAAGGGACAACTTTCTGATTGTGGAAGTTGAGGGCATAAGACTATCATAAGCATATCTAAGCAAATGGTCTTATCTTATTTTGATACAGAGTTTTGTTTAAAAATTTTTTTCAGACAAAATGTTATGAGGAAACACAAAATGAGTAATATGGGTAATTAATTGGTTACTCAACAAGTAACCATTGCTTGACTGTGTGTACTTGCATAGATTTACTAACCCCCTTAGGTCCCAGCACCATTCTACCAGATACCACTGGTCAGAGTATGTCGACCTGCTCCAAGAGTGTGTTCGTATAGCTTCTGTTACAGCATCAGTGTCCCTCCTTCAGGTGTTTGATTACCTGGGATCCTTTTTCTGTGAATCCTAAGGATGCTATGGGACTTCCCTATGATTCTGTTTCATGGACCCTAGATCCTTAGCTTTAAGGTTCACTGATATCATTAAGTCAGAGTAAGTATTTCCTGGTGTCTTTATCCATGGAGTAGGAAGGGAGGTAAGGTTGATTAATAACAAGTGCATGGGTTTTTCAATAGGACAAGTGACTGCTTCTCTAGGCCTTAGTTTTCTCAGGTATGAAATTCATATAATATTTCCATTAGCTTAAATAATATAATAGATACTATGAAGTTAATACAAATATTTGGTGCTGAATAAATGGTATCATTAATAGCTGCTAAAGGTCAGGGACTATGTCTTATTTATCCCTAAAATAATATTTGTTAGGAGGCTTCTTATAAAGTTTTAAGGGAACTTATGATTTATATAAGTCCTGCTGGTTGGGGGATAATATTTGTGTGAAAGAGGATGCTCCATTATCCCTGGCCCTTATTCCCTTCTGTATGAATGCTGAATTACTAACAAAACTATAAAATCTGTCTTTATGCTCTCCAAATCTATTCCTGGTAGGGAGAACATTCTCAGGTAACAACATCACAGTTAGGGGATTCAGGTAGGGTTAGGCTGTATTTGCAAAAGAGTCAGAGCATATTATAGAAGTGCAGAAAGAATTATGTTAAGGATGTTATCATTAAGGAACATAAATTATATTTAAATTCAGCTTTGTCTGAATCCTCAGGTCTCCATCTGATCAAGCATATTAATAAAAACAGCTGAACCATTTTAATTGCTTTTCATCTCCTGGTCTAGGCTTCAATGTTAGCTATTAATTGCTTCTGAATGGTATGTACTGTCACATACAGCAAATGGATACAGGCCTTCATTTAGGAAGTGATCATCAGTAGACATTCATTGTGCTTCTAGCATAGTGAATCTGAATACCATCATCAACACCACTGGCAATTCTACTACCAAGAGTGCCGACAGTTCCACCATGGATGTCACGACCAATTGCACTACAAATATTAACAATTCCAGCACCCCTAACAATTCAGCACCTAATACCACCAGAAATTTTGTCACGTGTACCAATAGCAACTTCAAAACCAATATTCAAAGTGATGCTAAAGGTCAACAGATATGCTGGGCTCTGGGAGCCCACATAGACAAAACGTGGTCTATGACTTTATATCTAGCTTGATGGAGGAAATACAAAGCTGGCACTATTTGATCCTACTTGACCTACATGTCCCCATATGTCCTTCATCTTGAGATACCCCACCACTCTGCTCCTCACACATTGTTTGATAGCCACATTAGCTTACTGAAAATATCAGGGTTTATCCTACTTAAAGACATTTGTGTCTGCTGCGCTCTCTTCCTGGTATAGTTTGTCTCTGATCTTTATAAGTTGAAATACTTCACACACTTAAATTCTTAGCATAAATACCACTTCCCAGAAGAAACCTTCTCTAGCCTTCCTTCTCCATTAGGATGACAGGGAAAATAGTTTGTAATTTACATAGTTGATCAGCATTTGACGTAAATGAGTATCTAGCATGATGCTCACAGGTAGTTATTAGTAGCAATGGTAAGAACAAAATTGGACAGGTGATCCATTTGACTGGAAATAAGGAACCAGATTGAATATGAAACCAAAGTCCAGGAGACTGGACAGACTCAGAGAGAGGTTTCAGGTCAGAAATTGGGAGGCAAAGCCTAGAACAGTTAACATGAACCACAAAGACAAAAGCTCTAGACCAGCTCTGAGCCCTTTGGTAGGTGCTGGATAGTGTAAATAGTATGGTTGGCGAATTGAACACAGTGTACAAAACGCCCAAGTAGCAAAGGGAAGGGTATATAATGAACTACTTCTGATATGATTGAGCCTGAGGGGGAAAATAAACAGTCATTGATGAGAGTGGCTGTTAATAACCATTATGTGTTGAGGCCCTTTTGGGAAATATTCTGTACCTTTCTAATTTCCTTTTATCTCCTCCTCCTTGGGCTCATAGACGATGGGTGCAAAGTTATTACGGAAATGTAAACTTGAAGTTTTCACTCATGTTTATTGTAACTGATTCCTATGAGTCTAGATAGAAAGAGTAAGTATTTAGTCAATAGTTCTATTTTTGTTGCTGTTTTGTTAAAAGTAAGAAATTATCCAACACACTTTGCCTAAAATACCACAGAAAATATTCCTAATTATTCTGGCCCACACCAGATTCTCCCCTTTTTAACTTATTCTGTGTATGAGTCAGAGTGTTAAACTTATCGTCAATTTATCCTTGTTCAGAGTTGATTTAATATAGTGGAGTTAAGAGCAAAGATTATGGAGACAGGCCACTTGGTTTTTGAGTCTCAGCTCCAGCTCTTATCAGTGGAGACCTTGGATAAGTCACTTAGCCTCTCTCTGCCTTCAGTTCAGTTCAGTCACTCAGTCATGTTCAACTCTTTGTGACCCCATGGACTGTAGCACACCAGATTTTCCTGTCTATCATCAACTCCTGGAGCTTGCTCAAACTTTTGTCCATTGAGTAAGTGATGCCATCCAACCATCTCATCCTCTGTTGTCCCCTTCTCCTCCTGCCTTCAATCTTGTCCAGCATCAGGGTCTTTTCCAGTGAGTCAGCTCTTCACATCAGGTGGCCCAAGTATTGGAGTTTCAGCTTTAGCATCAGTCCTTCCAATGAACACCCAGAATTGATCTCCTTTAGAATGGACTGGTTGGATCTCCTTGCAGTCCAAGGGACTCTCAAGAGTCTTCTCCAGCACCACAGTTCAAAAGCATCAATTCTTTGGCGGTCAGCTTTCTTTATAGTGCAACTCTCACATCCATACATGACTACTGGATAAACCATAGCCTTGACTAGATGGACCTGAGCTCACAAAGTAATGTCTCTGCTTTTTAATATGCTGTCAATGTGGGTCATAGCTTTTCTTCCAAGGAGCAAGCGTCTTTTAATTTCATGACTACATTTACCTTCTGCAGTGATTTTGGAGCCCCCCAAAATCAAGTCTGTCACTGTTTCCATTGTTTCCCCATCTATTTGCCATAAAGTGATAGGACCAGATGCTGTGATCTTAGTTTTCTGAATGTTGAGCTTTAAGCCAACTTTTTCACTCTCCTCTTTCACTTTCATCAAGAGGTTCTTTTTTTTTTTTTTAGTTCTTCTTCACTTTCTGCCGTAAGGGTGGTGTCATCTGCATATCTGAGGTTATTGATATTTCTGCCAGCAATCTTGATTCTAGTTTATGCTTTATACAGCCTAGCATTTTGCATGATGTACCCTGCATATAAGTTAAATAAGCAGGGTGACAATATACAACCTTGATGTACTCCTTTTCCTATTTGGAACCAGTCTGTTGTTCCATGTCCAGTTCTAACTGTTACTTCTTGACCTGCATACAGATTTCTCAGGAGGCATGTCAGGTGGTCTGGTATTCCCATCTCTTGAAGAATTTTCCACAGTTTGTTGTGATCCACACAGTCAAAGGCTTTAGTGTAGTCAATAAAGCAGAGGTAGGTGTTTTTCTGGGAGTCTCTTGCTTTTTCAATGAGCCAACAGATGTTGGCAATTTGATCTCTGATTCTTCTGCCTTTTAAAAATCCAGCTTGAACATCTGGAAGTTCATGGTTCATGTACTGTTGAAGACTGGTTTGGGGAATTTTGAGCATTAGTTTGCTAGTGTGTGAGATGAGTGCAATTGTGTGGTAATTTGAGCATTCTTTGGCACTGCCTTTCTTTGGGAATGGAATGGAAACTGACCTTTTCTAGTCCTGTGGCCACTTCTGTGTTTTCCAAATTTGCTGGCATATTGAGTGCAACACTTTCACAGCATCATCTTTTAGGATTTGAAATAGTTACACTGGAATTCCATCACCTCCACTAGCTTGTTCGTAGTGATGCTTTCTAAGGCCCACTTGACTTCACATTCCAGGATGTCTGGCTCTAGATGAGTGATCACAGCATTGTGGTTATCTGGGTCATGAAGATCTTTTTTGTATTCTTGCCACCTCTTCTTAATATCTTCTGCTTCTGTTAGATCCATACCATTTCTATCCTTTATTGTGCCCATCTTTGCATGAAACGTTCCCTTGGTATCTCTGATTTTCTTGAAGAACTCTCTAGTCTTTCTCAGCCTATTGTTTTCCTCTATTTCTTTGCATTGGTCACTGAGGAAGGCTTTTTTATCTCTCCTTGCTATTCTTTGGGACTCTGCATTCAAATGAGTATATCTTTCCTTTTCTCCTTTGCCTTTAGCTTCTCTTCTATTCACAGCATTTGTAAAGCCTCTTCAGACAATTATTATGCCTTTTCTGCATTTCTTTTTCTTGGGGATGGTCTTGATCACTGCCTCCTGTGCCTACAGTGTCATGAACCTCCATCCATAGTTCTTTACACATTCTATCAGATCTAGTCCCTTGAATCTATTTGTCACTTTCACTGTATAATCGTAAGGGATTTGATTTATGTCATACCTGAATGGTCTAGTGGTTTTCCCTACTTCAATTTAAGTCTGAATTTGGCAATAAGGAGTTCATGATCTGAGCCACAGTCAGTTCCCGGTCTTGTTTTTACTGACTTATAGAGCTTGCTTAAAGCTCTTTAAGTACTCTTCCTTAAAACTCTCTGCCTTAGTTTTAACTATTGCACTACTCTGCAAAGTGATGATAATATTCATATGTGATACTAGATAAGCTGTAGAATATGACATTGAAATGAGCATGAATCAGTTTGAACAGTACTTGGCACATAGGGCTACACAAATATGAAATATCATGATTGAACAACTAATAACAAACCACTAGATAAGGAGTTTGAAGTTTTTTGTAACTGTCTGAAGTTTACATATGAAAGTTAGAAAGTAATTGCTAAGACTCTTCTGTAAACACAGCAACAGTTCAACAAAATCAACTGGTTCCAGTCATCAGCAACATTTTCTTTATGGGTTAGAATACATCAAAGTTGGTTACAACCTCTTTTAAGCTTTTTCATTATATAACCTCATCTATAATAATAACTGTGTTGGTTAAGGAAATCATTATTCAAAGGACAGAATCATCTACATGCAAATGAGTTTAGCATAATTTCCTTAAGCATAGTAATCACTAAAGAGAGAAGATGCGTTTTCTTTCATCAGTCTGTGTGTCTGAAACAATTTAGCAATGTAAACAGGGTGGGGGGGCAAGTCAACATTTAAAATCTCTGTGGTATCTTTCAACAGTAAAATCCCGTTCCCAGGCAATTATCACCTACCTTAAAAAAAAGTATTTCCTATGTGTTTTATCTCAAGGATCTGTATATTACACAGAAAAGTCAGTTTTCGCTTTTGAAAAACATGTTTTACTTAGACTTTGTCCTGAAACTGACAATTATGTCAAAAACTTGCTACTTGGAGCATCTTTGATTAAGACTAGGGCTCTCAGCATACTGCCTTCCTGTGCGACTTCATTCAGTCTTCTCAGTGTCTTCAGACTTGCTTGTTTGTGCATCTCCAAGACAAGAGCATTTCAGCACTGACGCCCTAGAAAGCTAAAACAACCACTATACATGTCTCACTGTCCTAGCATAATGAACACTGTAAATGTGAGACAAAAGATAAAAAGGACACAAGGAAATAACTAAATGTAGCATTTCTTTTGTGCCTTGAGTACCGCAGATATTGGATACATTTACTTTGAGTATCTGATATTTTAATAAGTCTTTAGAGACATCTTAAGCTAGTAAACACCACTTCTCTTCATAAGACACAAAAATAATGATAAATTCTTTCACTGTGAAAAACCTTTGGATTCATGAATTACATATTCACAATTTTGATCTAAGCTTTATTTAGATTTGGTTCCCCCACCCAGGAAGTTGGTTATCTCTCTCTGACTCTGGCAGAAAACCCACAACTTGCTCCTTTTGTAAGAACACATGAGGAATAAATGTTGACGAGGGATATTACGTACATTTTAGTAACTCACTGAGAAACCTTCCCTTATATTAGACAGATTGAAAATGGGTTTGGAGAGAAAATGGGGTATTGTGTGAGAATTTTTGTGTTGTGAACAAATGATTTCTGAAGATGTGCCTTTTGTTTGTTTTCTGGCATCTTTAGAGCTTAACTTCAGTCTAATATAGTCCAGCATAGCTTTTCGCAGTCACAGTTATCAGACTCCCAACATCAAACCTGGAAAATCATAATATGTTTTAATAGAATTTCCAAGCTATTTATAAAAATACTGTTTATAAAGCTGTCGGAACCTTACTCATTCCTAAGCTATACAGAATGGTGTGTACTTGAGAGCTGCTTACTTGTATAGGCTAATGTAACTGTTCTGAGCATGTTTAAGGTAGGCTCAACCAAGCAGAGAATGAGATGGTAAGAATCCATTGGCCTCATGAACAAGGGAAAGTGTGTGTGTGTGTGTCTGTGTCTGTGTGAAATTACTTCAGTTGCGTCTGACTCTGTGACCTCATGGACTGTAGCCCTCTAGGCTCCTCTGTTCATGGGATTATCTAGGCAAGAATACCAGAGTGAGTTGCCATGCCCTCCTCTAGGAGATCTTCCCAACCCAGGGATCGAACTCATGTTTCTTATGTCTCCTGCATTGGCAGGCAGGTCCTTTACCATTAGAATCATGTGGAAAAGGGATTCTAGGTTATTATGAAAGTGAGTAACAACTGCTGGTGGCATATTAGAAGGTACAGGTTGATGGATCTACGTTTTAAGAGGTGATGTCTATCCTTTGAATTTTAGTGCCAGTGCTCCCAACTTGTTGGCAACCAGGACACATGGCCATGCTCTCTACTGATGCTCAAGATGCCCGTTAGCAATACACAGAAGCAGGTGCATTTAAAACATACTATCCTTAGTACTTTGTACAAACTACACAGAAGCAGGTGCATTTAAAACGTACTATCCTTAGTACTTTGTACAAACTAGCAGTCCTTTTTTATTGGAAGGAAATGTTTCCTCTCCTGTAATTATTCCATCTGAATATCCAGTCCTGACATTTAAAGTGAAGCATGTTCAAATTTCCCTTGAAATTTAAAATTTGTGCTAAATTAGGTTGTTTGGTGGGAAGTGAGCCTTGCATTTGTTAAGGAGAGATTTGGTTATAAAAGTTTGATTGACTCAAGGCTCTGAAAGTGGGTGAATGAAGCCAGTGGCAAGAAAATGAGAAAAAGAAGTTGGTGGGCAGGTGATTCATTGCCATTTCCTGTAGTTCCTCATCTGATGACAAAGAGCTATATAGATGGTCGGTCAAGAAATGAACTCTTTCTTGTAGGGTTCTGCAGTAACAGTGAAGCAAAATGTTAAGCAGTTACTAAACATGGTATCTGTGTTTGTCTTCATGGGAAGACTAGTGCTAGCTTCTCTTCCTGTAGTCAACAGTAGCTGCTCAATCGAAGAATGTTGACTGGAATTCAGAAAGACTTTTAAAAGATGAGATAGATTGCTCTAAGTGTTCCTCCCTTCTGCTCCTGGATCCTTTTCTTCTCTCTTGCCTTGATACTTATTTATCCAACTCAAGTTACATGCCAGGAATTGTATAAGGTGCTGAAAATGCAGTTCCAAAGAACAAAAAGTAATTGGTCTTCATGGAGTGTACATTTTAATGAACAAAATAGAATCAAAGTAAATGTATTAAATAAATACAGATTGTGACAAGGACCCAATCAAGTAACTAAGTTAGGAAATAACAGTAGAGGTAGGGAGGATACGGTACTACAGTCAGCAGAGCATCTCTGAGATGGTTGCCTGAGGGATGGGCTGGAGCTGGGAGCTGTTGAAGATATGAGGGGAAGGGGTTTTGGGAAGAGGGAATGGCAGTGGCTGAAGTGGTGACATCACCTTTCAGAATCTGGAAGAGAGGTAGTATAGCTAAACTGTCCCTGGCATTCGATGGTTCCACTTAGGATTCTTTGACTTTATGATGATGAGAATGTGGTACTCATTTGCAAGCATACTTCACATTTTGAATTTTGATCTTTTCCCAGGCCAGTGAAATGATATACCAAACTTTCTCTTGATGCTGGGCAGTGGCAGTGAGCCGCAGCTCCCAGTCACGTGATCGTGAGGGTGACGATTGATTCATTTACAACCATTCTGCACCCATACAGCTATTTTGTTTTTCATTTGCAGTGCCGTATTCAGTAATTTACACAAGATACTCAGCACTTTATTATAAGATAGGCTTAGTTTTGGCCAGTTTTGCCCAACTGTAGGCTAATGTGTTTTGAGCATGTTTAAGGTAGGTTCAGCCAAGCAGAGGATGAGATGGTTGAATGGTGTCATTGACTCAATGGACATCAATTTGAGTAAACTCCAGGAGATTATGAAGGGCAGGGAAGTCTGGCATGCTGCAGTCCAGGGGTTGCAAAGAGTCAGACTCGGCTTAGCAACTAAGCAACAACAATATCAGCCAGCTATGATGTTTGGGGGGTGTGTATGTGTGTGTGTATGCTGTCATTTCAGTCATGTCTGATTCTTGGTGACCCTATAGGCTTCAGCCCGCCAGGCTCCTCTGTCCATGGGATTTTCCAGGCAAGAATACTGGAGTGGGTTGCCATTTCCTTCTCCAGGAGATCTTCCTAACCCAGGGATCGAATCCTGTGTCTCCTGCATTGCAAGTGGATTCTTTACCACTGAGCTACCTGGGAAGCATGATGTTTGGTAGCTTAGGTGTATTCAGTGCATTTTCAACTTATGATGGTTTGGCAAGGACTGATGCTAAAGCTGAAACTCCAATACTTTGGCCACTTCACATGACGAGTTGACTCACTGGAAGAGACTCTGATGCTGGGAGGGATTGGGGGGCGGGAGGAGAAGGGGACGACAGAGAATGAGATGGCTGGATGGCATCACCAACTTGATGGACATGAGTTTGAGTGGACTCCGGGAGTTGGTGATGGACAGGGAGGCCTGGCGTGCTGTGATTCATGGGGTCACAAAGAGTCGGACACGACTGAGCGACTGAACTGAACTGAACCGAGCCCCATCATAAGTCAAGGAAGATCTGTGGTGAGAAAGCAGACTGTGTCATTTCTTTCCTTGAGTCGGACACGACTGAGCGACTGAACTGAACACAAACATGGAAAACAGTGGTTTAAACCCTTCTCATGAGCCCACTTTTGTTCCTGTGCTAGTTGGGTTTCTGACTAGGCTATCGAGATATTGCTGTCTACCCTGTGACCAAGCCAACCCAGTGCCCACATCCACCATATACTTGTGTAAGCACTTATTCATTCAGTGTGTTGCTAGGACTTACCAAGGCCAGATACTGTTTTAGGCACTAGGAAAAGAGCAGAAGATGGACATAGCCTGAAGTGAGTGGGGAAAGGTGGAGAAGGCAGATGATGGAGAAGAAAAGTGAGTGTCAATGGAAAGTGTCAGCTAGAGATTTGAACAGAGAAGTGTGATAGAGGACTGGTGGGGAGGGTCAGATAAGTTCTCCGTGAAAAGAAGACACACATGAAATTTAGAGATGAGCATTTCACACATGAATGATACCTCACTGTGACTCCAAATGACATCTCAAAGTGAGAAGAGCCTGGCGGAATTCACTGGCCCTTGAATTAGTTTGGAGGAGTTCTCGAGTTGTTCTGACTGTAGGTAATTTTCTTATATGCTATTCATTGTGAGACAGGGAACATAGAGAGCCTCAGAAATTCAAGACTTCTAATAATGACAGTGATATCATTTGTTGAGTGTGTATTATATATGCCAGGTATTAGGCTGAGCACTTTTATCTGAGTTACTTTCCTAAATGTTCACAGCCCTACAAATTGGATTTTATCTTTGTCTATATTTACAACAGAGGAAATGCGCTCAGAGCAGGGGAGTGACCTGAGGTCATAGAACTTGTGAGTGTAAAATACAGCACGCGTGTCCTACAGTCAGGCCTCAACCCCCAGCTAATGGACAGCTGGACAGCGTACTGATTTCCTAGGGAGTGTTTCCATTGTGTTCAATATTGATGAATAGTTTGCTCTAGGAGGATAGAATACAGAACTAGCTCCCCACGTACATTTTTGTCTGAGGCTTCAAAATACAGCCTTGCCTCTATGTTGAAAAGGCAAAGAATTTGTACTTTTGGTGTTTCTTAGTGTGGTCATTATGGCACTTGCTCTTGAATTCCATTTGGGTGTGTGAAGAAAGTATTACAAAGGCAATTCCTATTCCAGAAGAGAGGTAAATATGTCAAAATATATGTTCAATAAAATTCCAGATCTACTAGATCCTGTGTGGAGTGATAGAACCCATTTTTATTTGTTGAATCTGCAAGGAAACAGGGGGATTGTCTTTCCCTCCCTCCCTCCCTTCTTTCCTTCTTATTTGCTTATTCAAAATGGCCAAATTCAGAGTCAGAGATGATCATTATATTGAGAAATTCCTTACAAGCAAATCATATTTGTTCCCTTCAGAGTTTTCTAGAGGTAATGGGTCAGACTTGGGAAGCTGCTGAATTGCTGACAAGTGTCCATGACTCTCACATGGTGTTGGGTTGGCATGTGATGGTTGAGAAGCATGATGTGGGCATTTTCCTCTAGCGAGAGCTTCTTCAGGTGTACTTTCTTCTCTGGCAGTGCTCCTCCCAAGGCTAAAGAGCATTGTGTTCAGACCCAGGTGGCCCTCTGAGTACCACCTTCTGCATCCACTCTTGACCATCACATTTTGTTGAAATGGAGTGTTCTCTTGCACAGTAGCTTGTCCTCAAGAATTGGCCAGCATGCTGTCAGCCAATGAAAGCGCAGGATGCTTTATTTGTGCTTTGGAAAAATTGTCTGTTATTCCTGTGGGTCTTATTGTCATCCTAAAATATATCTTGCTACGTTTCCCACAGATAGGCCACATCCTTTCTTTCCATAAATAGCAAACAGAACAAGGAGCTGTCAGCTTGACAGGAGCCTACAAAGCGAGCTTGATCTCTCACTCACCCCATGTTTGAATTCCTTCTTCTGTAGTCCCAGCAAATGGTGATGTGAGTTATCCTTGAATATTTTTAAATTAAAATAGATAATTCCTGTGCTCCTTTTTCCAAAGGAGTCTCCACTTAACCATTCACTTGTGTATTCATCCATCCTCCATTCACGTCATTCATTGACCAGACAGTTGAAAGGTTTTTAATCAGGTATGAAGCACTTTTCTACATGCCAGGAATTTTGTGAGGTACAAATGCAAAGACAAAAACAGCTTGAAAAGATCCACACCCCATTTTCAGTAAATTCATAGTTCAAAAAAAAAAAAAGATACAAAATGTAGGCAGTCAGTGACACTGCAGAGTGACATTTGCCATGATGAAAATATGCATAGAGTTAATTAGGACCATTTGTCTGCCAGAGCAGTGGTCAGAAAAAAAGTACATTGTTTGGTTTTAGATAGAACACAAGATCAGTGGTTCATCACACGTGGTTTTGTGTATTTAGGGTGTTTAAAAACTCTTTCATTAATGTACTTTTGTCAGTCTAGTCTATCTCCTGTCACCTTTACAAATGTTTTACAGCTTTTTTCTATTTGAAAGTCCTTACTTTTATAGAGCTTATTTGCCTCTTTTTGATGCCGATTTAGTGCTCTTAAAATTTTATTCTTTAGACCTAGAGAGCATGGAAGATAAGGTCTAAGATGAGTCTATTTTTATTTCAAGGTTCTGAATACACTGAATTTAAATGAATTTCAGGGAAAAAAAATCAAGTACTAAAATTTTTTGTCAAGTTGTTTATTACTCACATTTACTCTGTGGGCAAAGTGTAGCACCTCAGAAGCTCACATAGGTAGTAGCGTCTGGTCATTCCTGATGCAAAGTTCTTATTCAGGAAAACCTCTCACTGATGAGGTTCCCCATTCCATTTTTGCTCATAAGTTCTCCATATCTTTCTCTTTTTTTTATTTATTGGAGTTGCCATACATTAACGTGAATCTGCCCCAGGTGTACATGTGTTCCCCCTCTTGAACCCCCCTCCCACCTCCCTCTTCCCCATATCCTCTCTCCAGGTCATCCCCGTGCACGAGCCCCAAGCATCCTGTATCATGCGTCGAACCTAGACTGGTGATTCATTTCACATATGATAATATACATGCTAACAAAAGCTAGAGCTTCACAAAGTCCATGCTAGTTCAGAGTCCCTCTGCTTTTTGCCTATAGAAGTCAGGGACTCAGCGATTTGAAAGAGACTTCTAGGCTGCCCCTCAGCCATTATCTCAGGTTTTGTTTTAACCCTTCCTGGCCTCCTGCACTCTTGCTTTTCTTCTTCTGAGGTACTTTTCCTCGGCCCATCAACTATCCCCCACGTCCAGATTCCAAAAGCCCCTTCTCTCATTTTCCTGAAGTGTACACATTCCCTAACTTCTAAGTCCACCTCTGAAACATTTAAGACCAAATAAGAATAGGACTGAAGGTTCAGTTCAGTCCAGTCGCTGAGTCGTGTCTGACTCTTTGTGACCCCACGAATCACAGCACAGTAGGCCTCCCTGTCCATCACCAACTCCCGGAGTTCATGAAAACTCATGTCCATCGAGTCGGTGATGCCATCCAGCCATCTCATCCTCTGTCATCCCCATCTCCTCCCGCCCCTAATCCCTCCCAGCATCAGACTCTTTTCCAGTGAGTCAACTTGTCGTATGAGGTGGCTAAAGTATTGGAGTTTCAGTTTTAGCATCAGTCCTTCCAATGAAAAACCAGGATTGATATCCTTTAGAATGGACTGGTTGGATCTCCCTGAAATCCAAGGGACTCTCAAGAGTCTTCTCCAGCACCACAGTTCAAAAGCATCCATTCTTCGGTGATCAGCTTTCTTCACAGTCCAACTCTCACATCCATACATGACCACGGGAAAAACCATAGCCTTGACTAGACGGACCTTTGTTGGCAAAGTTATGTCTCTGCTTTTTAATATGCTATCTAGGTTGGTCATAACTTTCCTTCCAAGGAGTAAGCGTCTTTTAATTTCATGGCTGTAATCAGCATCCACTGTGATTTTGGAGCCCCAAAAATAAAGTCTGACACTGTTTCCACTGTTTCCCCATCTATTTCCCATGAAGTATGGGACCAGATGCCATGATCTTCTTTTTCTGAATGTTGAGCTTCAAGCCAAACTTTTCAATCTCCTCTTTCACTTTTATCAAGAGGCTTTTGAGTTCCTCTTCACTTTCTGCCATAAGGGTGGTGTCATCTGCATATATGAGGTGATTGATATTTCTCCCAGCAATCTTGATTCCAGCTTGTGCTTGTTCCAGCCCAGTGTTCCTCATGATGTACTCTGCATATAAGTTAAATAATCAGGGTGACAGTATACAACCTTGATGTACTCCTTTTCCTATTTGGAACCAGTCTGTTGTTCCATGTCCAGCTCTGACTGTTGCTTCCTGACCTGCATACAGGTTTCTCAAGAAGGCAGGTCAGGTGGTCTGGTATTCCCATCTCTTTCAGAATTTTCCACAGTTTCTTGTGATCCACACAGTCAAAGGCTTTGGCATAGTCAATGAAGCAGAAATAGATGTTTTTCTGGAACTCTCTTGCTTTCTCCATGATCCAGTGGATGTTGGCAGTGTGATCTCTGGTGCCTCTGCCTTTTCTAAAACCTGCTTGAACATCTGGAAGTTCACGGTTCACATATTGCAGAAGCCTGGCTTGGAGAATTTTGAGCATGAATTTACTTGCATGTGAGATGAGTGCAATTGTGTGGTAGTTTGAGCATTCTTTGGCATTGCCTTTCTTTGGGATTGGAATGAAGACTGACCTTTTCCAGTCCTGTGGCCACTACTGAGTTTTCCAAATTTGCTGGCATCTTGAGTGCAGCACTTTCACAGCATCATCTTTCAGGATTTGAAATACCTCAACTGGAATTCCATCACCTCCACTAGCTTTGTTTGTAGTGATACTTTCTAAGGCCCACTTGACTTCTCATTCCAAGATATCTGGCTCTAGGTGAGTGATCATGCCATCGTGATTATCATGTCATGAAGATCTTTTTTGTACAGTTCTTCTGTGTATTCCTGCCACCGCTCCTTAATATCTTCTGCTTCTGTTAGGTCCATACCATTTCTGTCCTTTATCGAGCCCATCTTTGCATGAAATGTTCCCTTGGTATCCCTAATTTTCTTGAAGAGATCTCTTGTTTTTCCTATTCTGTTGTTTCCCTCTATTTCTTTGCATTGATCACTGAGGAAGGCTTTCTTATCTCTCCTTGCTATTCTTTGGAACTCTGCATTCAGATGCTTATATCTTTCCTTTTCTCCTTTGCTTTTTGCTTCTCTTCTTTTCACAGCTATTTGTAAGGCCTCCTCAGACAGCCATTTTGCTTTTTTGCATTTCTTTTCCATGGGAATGGTCTTCGTCCCTGTCTCCTGTACAATGTCATGAACCTCCGTCCAGAGTTCATCAGGCACTCTTATCAGATCTAGTCCCTTAAATCTATGTCTCACTTCCACTGTATAATCATAAGGGATTTGATTTAGGTCATATTTGAGTGGTCTAGTGGTTTTCCTTACTCTCTTCAATTTAAGTCTGAATTTGGCAATAAGGAGTTCATGATCTGAGCCACAGTCAGCTCCTGGTCTTGTTTTTGCTAACTGTATACAGCTTCTCCATCTTTGGCTGCAAAGAATATAGTCAATCTGATTTCGGTGTTGACCATCTGGTGATGTCCATGTGTAGAGTCTTTTCTCTTGTTGTTGGAAGAGGGTGTTTGCTATGACCAGTGCATACTCTTGGCAAAACTCTATTAGCCTTTGCCCTGCTTCATTCCGTGCTCCAAGGCCAAATTTGCCTGTTATTCCAGGTGTTTCTTGACTTCCTACTTTTGCATTCCAGTCCCCTATAATGAAAAGGACATCTTCTTTGGGTGTTCTAAAAGGTCTTGTAGGTCTTCATAGAACCATTCAACTTCGGCTTCTTCAGCGTTACTGCTTGGGGCATAGGCTTGGATTACTGTAATATTGAATTGTTTGCCTTGGAAATGAACAGAAATCATTCTGTCGTTTTTAAGAGCACATCCAATACTGCATTTCGGACTCTTTTGTTGACCATGATGGCTACTCCATTTCTTCTAAGGGATTCCTGCCCACAGTAGTAGATATAATGGTCATCTGAGTTAAATTCATCCATTCCAGTCCATTTTAGTTCACTGATTCCTAGAATGTCTATGTTCACTCTTGCTATCTCCTGTTTGACCACTTCCAATTTGCCTTGATTCATGGACCTAACATTCCAGGTTCCTATGCAATATTGCTCTTTACAGTATCGGACCTTGCTTCTATCACCAGTCAAATCCACAACTGGGTATTGGTTTTGCTTTGGCTCCATCCCTTCATTCTTTCTGGAGCTATTTCTCCACTGGTCTCCAGTGGCATACTGGGCACCTACTGACCTGGGGAGTTCCTCATTCAGTATCCTATCATTTTGCCCTTTGTTACTGTTCATGGGGTTCTCAAGGCAAGTATACTGAAGTGGTTTGCCATTCCCTTCTCCAGTGGACCACATTCTGTCAGACCCCTCTACCATGACCCGCCCATCTTGGGTGGCCCCACGCGGCATGGCTTAGTTTCAGTGAGTTAGACAGGGCTGTGGTCCATGTGATCAGATCAACTAGTTTTCTGTGATTATGATTTCAGTGTGTCTGCCCTCTGATGGGAGAAGGAAATTGCAACCCACTCCAGTGTTCTTGCCTGGAGAATCCGGGGGACGGCGGAGCCTGGTCGGCTGCCGTCTGTGGGGTCGCACAGAGTCGGACACGACTGAAGCGACTTAGCAGCAGCTCTCTGATGCCCCCTTGCAATACCTAATCTTTTTGGGTTTCTCTTATCTTGGTCGTGGGATATCTCTTCACAGCTGCTCCAGCAAAGTGCAGTCGCTGCACCTTACCTTGGACAAGGGTTATCTCCTCAAGGCCATCCCTCCTGACCTTGAACGTGGAGTAGCTCCTCTAGGTCCGCCCGCACAGCCACCGCCTCTTGGACATGGGTTAGCTCCTCTCGGCCACCGCCCCTGACCTCCAGCGTAGGGTAGCTCTTCTCGGCCACGCTTTTGCGCGTGGTCCGTTGCGCCGGAGCTGGTGGCGGGCTTCTCGTGTATGCGCCGGCAGAGCCGGAGTCTCGCGTCTGCAGAATAGGAACATAAAATTTGCAAAAGTAAATGTTTCTGTAAAACTATTCCTTTCACTGTTTTCTGATCCCTTTTAAAGTACATTACTGTTGCTGCTTTTTAAAATTTTGTTTGTTTCCCTGGTGGCTCAGACAGTAAAGAATCTGCCTGCAATGCAGAACTGGGTTCGATCCCTGGGTCAGGAAGATCCCCTGGGAAAGGGAATGGCAACCTACTCCAGTATTCTTGCCTGGAGAATCCCATGGACAGAGAAGCCTGACAGTCTACAGTCCATGAGATTGTAAAGAGTTGGACACAACTGAGTCACTCTTTCTTCTTTTCTATTTTTAATTGCAGGATAATTGCTTTACAGTATTGTGTTAGTTTCTGCCACATATGTGTCTGAAAATATGTATGCAAAGGTCCATCTAGTCAAGGCTATGGTTTTTCCCGTGGTCAGGTATGGATGTGAGAGTTGGACTGTGAAGAAAACTGATTGCCGAAGACTTGATGCTTTTGAATTGTGGTGCTGGAGAAGACTCTTGAGAGTCCCTTGGACTGCAAGGAGATCCAACCAGTCCATTCTAAAGGAGATCAATCCTGGGTGTTCATTGGAAGGACTGATGCTAAAGCTGAAACTCCAATACTTTGGCCACCTCATGTGACGAGTTGACTCACTGGAAAAGACTCTGATGCTGGGAAAGGTTGGGGGCGGGAGGAGAAGGGGACAACAGAGAATGAGATGGCTGGATGGCATCACCGACTCAATGGACATGAGTTTGAGTGAACTCCGGGAGTTGGTGATGGACAGGGAGGCCTGGTGTGCTGTGATTCATGGGGTCTCAAGGAGTCGGACACGACTGAGTGACTGAAGTGAACTGAACTGACGGCTAATTCATGTTGATGTGTGCCCTTTATTTTTTGAGTAGCTTCTTAAGCCACACCTTCCAGATCTGAATGTTTTGTGATGTTAGGTAAATTGTTCTCTCCAAGCTTCAGTTTTCTTCATCTACACAGGTGAGATAGTACTACCCACTTTTAGGGGCAGTTGAGCATGAAACAAGCCCATGTTATTTAAATACTTAGCACAGTACTTCCCTTCTTAAGCACCTTACCCCTTGAGGTCTATTAATTATACAATAATTTTAAAAGAGAAGATAACATCTCAGAGATGTAGTAGTAATACATATACCGTTCTGGGTGAATTTAAAATGCTTGCTTCATTGTGAAAAAATTTGGAGATGAAGTGACAGTTAAGAAGTGAATTTATTTAGAAACACACTCCATAGAAAAGAGTGTGGGCCATCTCAGAAGGTGAGAGAGACCAGAAATATGGCATCATTCGTTTTTCTGGGCTTGGTAATTTCCTAGGCTAATGAGAGGGATTATTCCATTTATTTTAGGGAAGAGGCAGAGATTTCCAGAATTTGGGCCACCACTGACTTTTTGACCTTTTATATTTGGTCTCAGAACTGTCATGGTGCACTTTGGTGTGTCAGTTAGATGCTAAGGTATTCACAATGAGCATACAGTGAGCTTCAAGGTCTGATGGAAGTCAAATATTCCGCCATATTGGACCTATTTGGTTCTAATCAGTTTATGTCCATGTCCTTGGGCTATGTTACTCTTTTAAAGGTCGTGCCCTGCCTCCTTCCCTTCTGTTTCCATACTACTTAATAGCACTTATTATCATATGAACAAGGTTGCTGCTGCTGCTGCTAAGTCACTTCAGTCATGTCCCACTCTGTGCGACCCCATAGATGGTAGCCCACCAGGCTCCGCCGTCTCTGGGATTCTCCAGGAAAGAACACTGGAGTGGGTTGCCATTTCCTTCTCCAATGCATGAAAGTGAAAAGTGAAAGTGAAGTAGCTCAGTGGTGTCTGACCCTTAGCGACCCCACGGACTGCAGCCTACCAGGTTCCTCTATCCATGGGATTTTCTAGGCAAGAGTACTGGAGTGGCTTGCCATTGCCTTCTCCAACAAGGTTATTTAATTATAAAAGTAGTAGGTACACTTTCTGCTTACTAAAGTTTAGCATATTAGTAGATTCAAATGTTTGTCAGTGGGAATCAGGAGAAAGTAAAGAAAGTGAAAGTTGCTCAATAGTGTCTGACTCTTTGCAAGCCTATGGACTATATATAGTCATGGAATTCTCCAGGCCAGAATACTGGAGAAGGTAGCCTTTCCCATTTCCAGGGGATCTTCCCAACCCAGGTCACCCGCACTGCAGATTCATTACCAGCTGAGCCACAAGGGAAGCCCAAGTGGTTAGCCTATCCCTGCTCCAGGGGATCTTCCTGACCCAGGAATCGAACTGGGGTCTCCTGCATTGCCGGAGGATTCTTTACCAACTGAACCATCAGGGAAACCCAATCAGGAGAGATCTTTTTCAGTTAGTGTGCAAACATGTAGAAAAGGTTTCTTCCATGTTTGATGTATACTTTTGTATGTCATGGGATATGGATCTGCAGTAAATGAAGTGGCAAGATCTGAGATCTCTATGAGCAACTGCTAGTGTTTGTTTTATGTGAAATAACAGAAAAATATTGAGCCAAATTTGGGCCAAGGCAATTTAGCTTACTTAAAGGCTTTAAATTTGAATGATAATGCTTTTGGAAATGGTCAGTAACAGTGGGCTACCTGAAACTCACCTAAAAATGTGAAGAAAATTGTAGGTACAAATGAGCTTAAATTTTTACTTCTATTCAGAGAGTTTTCACAAACCTAGATATTTTGCTACTTAACTCTGCATGTTACACAAGAATCTGATGCTTTAATACCAATACCACTTCTAGCACCAGAACCATTAGATTAGGCCAGAAGCCCTTTCAAATCCAAGGATAGTGACCTATTTATAATTATGTATTTTCTTGAATGAATTTGAGATTGATGTTTTAAATCCTCATTATCATTTTTTTAATTGAAAATAATAATTACTGTTTTTGCTTGAGGTACTATTTACCTTTCGTTGCCTTAATATTTAGCTTCTGAAACTTACTACATTTAAGCATATCAGTGCTGGAAAAAAATAGTTGTCTTCTCTATCTTGACCCATTTATGACCGCACTTTTATTCTTTTCCTTTATTTTGATATACTAAGTGAATTTCTCTTTGAATAATGTCTTTGAAGAGTGATTGGCTAACTTATTTGCCAAAAAAAGTTTTTGTCAAAAGAAGAGAGCAGGGTTTCTCTAAAGTGAAATAAAGGGATGTCTTTTAGAAGAAAGCTTGAAAACTAAGAACTTTTTAAAAATACCATTATATGCAATCATGCTTAAAAAAACAAACATATTCCTGAAAGAATACAATTTAGCAATTTAATATCAGAAAACTTCCCACATAAAGAAAGAGTTATCTTTGGGAAAGGAAGAAATGGGAAACCACAAGTTAATAAGGATATATCTTTGTTTTGGGTACTTCTGGCTTTGGTCTTTGGTTAACTCATTTAAAGAGTAAGAGGTTAAAACTAGAGAGTCACATTTAAGTTGTACATGTTGACAGCATCCCCAGAGGTGCACCATATTGCAAAGCTCAAGATGCTGGAGACAGAGACAGCTGGGTTTGGATTCTAGCATGTTTATTTACTGGGCAATCTAGGAGGTTGCCCAGGAGAATAATTACAAGAGCTACTACAAGATTAGAATAGATTTTTATAAATGCCGTATAGTAAGATGGAAATCCCATGGACAGAGGACCCTGGCAGGCTATAGTCCATGGGGGGGTCACAGAGAGTTGGGCATGACAGAGTGACTAACATATCCAAGATCTTAATATAAAATTTTTTTTTAAATCCTCCCTTCCTTTTTTTCTTAGGAATTGACAGAAAATGGCATTTTGTTGAAGAAACTTTAAGTCAAAGATAGAAAAATGGCCAATGGAAAGATGTGACTAAAAGACACCAAAAATGTTCAACTTCAGTGTGTTTTTAAGATGAAGAAATAAAAGTTACTAGTTGCTTTGTAATTTTTGAATTAACTGTGAATAACAATAGATACCAATAAGGGAGATATAGGCATTCATGCATTGATAGTAAAAGTGTAAATTGGGAAAACCAAAGTAATTAGGCTGTATGAAATATCTCAAAATTCCATACCTTTTGATTTAGTAATTCTGTTTGTTTGCCCTCAGATTATTGCATTTTCTCACAGCAGTTTATAAACAAAGATTTCTGTTAGGCTATTTCTAATAAATAGAAAAATATTATATGGCAAAACATGTTGTTATTCAACACAATGATTTCAGAGAATGCTTCATAACATGAGAAAGGTCTCTTAAGGCATCTTTTTTTTTTTTTAAAGCAAGATATTTGTACAGAATCTGATTTAAATTATAAAAAAAAAGAATATATGAATTATCAAAGGCAGTAAGTTAGGACTCAGATGGCAACACTCGCTGTCTTTGAATGACAGGAGTTTTGGTAAGATTTCTTATTTTCACTCATTTGTGTTCACTAAATCTTTTTCAATGTGAATGAAATAATTATTATATATTAAATTAAAATAAGGAACAAATGAGTTGATCTGTTAAATTGAAGAAAATTAGTCACCAAGTTGAGTTCAGTCTACAGCCAGGCTCAACTGATGGATGTTTATCACGTGGGGTTTGCTTGGCTTCAACATCATTCCTCTGGGTTTCCAAGCAAACTCAAGTTCAGCTTTGCTTAGAAACTGGTAGACCTAATGATTAGGATCTTGGGTTTTCATACTTCTCTGTTTCTTGAAGATGTGCAATTTCTTAAAATTGGTGGAGTCACAGCATGGCTTAGATCACATGTTTATTTCGCAATCTAGATACATCGGGAAAGAGTACCACCTGTAATCAGGGTGATTTTATAAAAGAAAGAGCTCTATCCCCAGGTATAGGTAGCGCATTATGATTTGAGACTAGAAGACAGTATTTCAATTGGATAAATATTGCCTTATGAAAACCTCATTGTATTTTTCTTTTAGTTTTATTCTAGATATGTAAAAGCATCACCACAGACCATCATCCTTTGGAGAATTCCCACATAAGGAACCACTGCCTTCCCCATCATCTCCTCACTGCTTTCTAACAATAGGCACTCTCCCGTAGGAATGAGGGTACTGAGGCCCAGGTGGCTTGGGCTTGTCTGGCAAGATTTTGTTGTACCATCTTCAAGTCCTCCTCTGTGTGTTCATGTTGTCCAGAATTAAAAGAAAAATAATGAAATACAGACATTAACTTAGGACTGACCTGAGCTTTAAAATTAGTAAGCTTGTTAAAATTGTTGAAAGTCTTTTTTATCGTCTAGATTTAGCCAGGTGGGGACCAGGAATTCAAACCTAAGACGGAGGTGTATGTACTTCTTAAGAGAGAGATGGTGATGGTGATGGATGAAAAGATACCAACCAATGGTGGTATTTCATACATGGAGAGCTGTGTTCAGAGAACACAGTGACCTTCTAGACAAAAACACAGATTTCTGTGTAACTCATGTCCCCTTATTAGGCCTCGGGAGAGTAAAGTTTTTACCTTTCTACTCTCAGAAAGTATTATGTTCTCCCATCCTAATTGCTCTGAGGTCTTGTTCTTTGTTTGAACCCCTAGAAAATTCCTTGGTGTCTACTTGAAGTTTGAGTGACTTGGAGTTAAATTTGTAGACCGTCCATCTCTCTTTGCTGGGACAAGGTTTACTGACTAAGAAGATTCTGTAAAAGGAGAAGGGCCAGAAATAGAACCGGACATAGAGTGCATCTGGTGACTCAGGAAGCGCTGGGGCATCTGCGCTGTGACTGGTGATTTGTATTAAAAATGCACTAAGTATTCTAGGTCAGAATAAGCAGTGGTTAAGAAAGAGGTTGGCCGGAGGACAGTAACTACCAGAGAACAAAGAGCAGAAGCAAAAATCAAGAGCTGCAAAATTCTTGTTTAGTTTAATTTGACATTGAAAAGAGAGGGACTTAGAATAAATCTTAGAATGCGCTAGCATGATAAAGTAATGTTAAAAGATAACCTGAAGCATGTTAGAAATTTTTAGAGTGTATTTGAGCAAAAATAGCTTTTTGTCTGGAAGTACCTAATTTATCCAGAAGGAGCTCGGAGGGGCTGTACAAATGAAAGACTTTTACAGGCAGAAGGGAGTTAGAATGAGCAGATTATGTTACACATAAAGTAGGTTGGTTATTACAGGGTTACTTTGTTTTAGGGAAATAGCGGGTGTCACTGTCAGGCAGATGACTTAACTAGTGTTTACCAGGTGATTCCACATTGTTGTTGTTCAGTCACAAAGTTGTGTCCTACTCTTTATGATCCCATGGACTGCAGCATGCCAGGCATCCCTGTTCTTCACTGTCTCCCGGAATTTGCTCAAACTCATGTCCATTGAGTCAGTGATGCTATCTAACCATCTCATCCTCTGCCACCCCATTCTCCTTTTGCCTTCAGTCTTTCCCAGCATCAGGGTCTTTTTCAATGAGTTGGTTCTTCGCACCAGATGGCCAAAGTATTCAGCTGCATCATCAATTTGTCCAATGAATATTCAAGCTTGATTTCCTATAGTATTGACTGGTTTGATCTCCTTGCTGTCCAAGGGACTCTCAAGAGTCATTTCCAGCACTGCAATTTGAAATCATCAATTCTTTGGCACTCAGCCTTCTTTATGGACCAACTTTCACATCTATACATGACTACTGAAAAAACCATAGCTTTGACTATATGGACCTTTGTTGACCAAGTGATGTCTCTGCTTTTTAATATGCTGTCTGAGTTCATCATAGCTCTTCTTTCAAGGAGCATGCGTCTTTTAATTTTGTGGCTGCAGTATCTGTCCCCAGTGATTTTGGAGCCCAAGAAAATAAAATTTGTCCCTGTTTCTACTGTTTCCCCATTCATTTGCCATGAAGTGATGGGACCAGATTCCATGATCTTAGATTTTTGAATGTTGAGTTCTAAGCCATCTTTTTCACTCTTTTAAAGAGGCTCTTTTATTCTTCTTTGCTTTCTGCCACTGCAGTGATGGTATCTACATATCTGAGGTTGTTGATATTTCTCCCAGCAATCTTGATTCCAGTTTGTGATTCATCCATCCTGGCATTTCACATGATGTATTCCACATATAAGTTAAATAAGCAGGGTGACAATATACAGCCTCGATGTACTCCTTCTCCAATGTTGAACCAGTCCATTGTTCCATGTTCCATTCTAACTCTTGCTTCTTGGCCTGCATACAGGTTTCTCAGGAGACAGGTAAGGTGGTCTGGTATTCCCATCTCTTTAAGAATATTCCACAGGTTGTTGTGATCCACATAAAGACTTTGGCGTGGTCAATGAAGCAGATGTTTTCCTGGAATTCCCTTGCTTTTACTATGATCCTGTGGATGCTGGCAATTTAATTTCTGGTTCCTCTGCCTTTTCGAAATCCAGCTTGTATGTCTGGAAGTTCTCAGTTCATGTACTGTTGAAGCCTGTCTTGAAAGATTTTGAGTATTACCTTGCTAGCATGTGAAATGAGTGCAATAGTACAATAGTTTGAACATTCTTTGTCATTGCCTTTCTTTGGGATTGGAATCAAATTCTCAATTGACTGGTTTAAATTTAAAATGGTTTAAAATTCCATTTCTGGGAAAGCTGAAGATGTAATTAATTCTTGGCTTAGTGATGTGGGGCTTAATATAAGCAACTCCATTTTGGGCCTGTTATCTTTTGTTCGTTTGTATTTTCTTCTGTTTGTTTTGTTTCTATTAATAATAACCATCTGCCCTCGTTAGGAAGTACCTTGTATATTCCCTTTTTGTTACTGAAGCCTGTGATCAATTCTAGGATGATCCCATATGATAGATCTTGGCACTGTATTAGCCATTTAATGAGAATGGTATCAGTGCTGGTCTTCATGGAGCTACTTTTTAATTTGCTGATTTTGATTTAGTCAGTGTGTTTTTGCTGACTTTTAATCCTTTTTGATTCAACTCCAGGCAGTTGAGTGATGCCTATTTGAAACTGGCTGACCACCAACAGATAGGCTGGTCTGCAGCTGGCCTGTTGTATCACTATAACTTTGGGAGTGCGCCAATGCTGATTTTGGACACGTACAGCAGTAATCAGCATCTTGCAGCAAGCAGCAGCAAGCAGTAGCTAGAATCAAGTTCTTAGTTTCCTGGACCAGGCGTCCTAACCACTGGACCACAAGGGCCAGCAGTTAAAGCTAGAGTCCCTTTTTCTTGCCTGCCTAGTCATTAATGAATTCAGGCGAGGAGGCAGAATGTAAAGAGTAAAGTAAAAAGTTTATTGTAAATAAAAGTACATGCGGAAAGGTACGTGGGTGAGCACAGAGTCTCTTCTTTGGGAGGTTTAAATCCTTTATAAGGGGACACTTTCCCAGATCTTTGTCTTCCCTCAGGCCTATTGCCTTGTTGTCCTTCCCTGGTTAATTTGTCTGAAGGCTCTCCCATGAGGTGTGCACGCACCCCTCAGCCAAGACAGATCTCAAAGTGAAGGCTTCTGAGAGGAGCCAGACTCATTATGACCTGCAATTATCCCCTGACTTTTGACCCCAAGGAGCCTTTCTGCATATGTGGAGTGTCTCCCTTGTCCCATAAAGGGGGCGATCTCTTAATCCTTCACTCAAACAGAGTTTTGCCCATCTTTGTCCTTGCCATGACTATTACCTTGAGGTGTTTACAAGAGACAGAGACTAGTTATTTACCCTGCTTCTGTCGTTCCTTCCATTTGGAGTACAAACAGGAGGCTTACTGTCTCTTGGACAGGTGGAGTCCACCTGTCTCTTGTCTCAGGGAGTGCAAACAGGAGACTAGGTTTCAGTAGCCAATATCTGCAGGCCACTTCTTTGTGCCCCATGAAATGCAAACAGGAGGCCAGTTGTAAATGTCTAACCTGGAGCCCATCTATCTCCTACCTCAATGCTAATAAATTAGATCCAAGCTTCCCAGGAGACAGATCATTTTTGCTTTTATATGTATATCAAACAAATGAGTAGTCCTACCATTTTATTTCTTTGAACTTTCATTCACTTTTTATGATGAAATATACATTACAAATTTTAAAAGAGGCTTCATGCTGTCAATCACTTAAAAATCCAGTACATTACTTTTTCAAAGACTTTTGTGAGGCAGACTACTTGAAATCTGTTTTTACTTATTTTTTTAATAGCATTTTATTTTATTTTATTCTATTATGTGGAGCAAGGATATATTTGGCTCTAAAATTAATTCTACTTGAACAGTTGTCATTTTCTTTCCACTCCGTCTTGGAGAAGATTTTCCTGCTACTTCTCTTCCTGGTGACTGTATTCATCTTTAAATACTCTGCCTACAGTGCCCCTTCTTTGTCAAGGTTTCTTCACCTGGGATCCAGCAACAGAATTCAGGGTTTCAGTAAACTTATATTAGAGCTTAAATTATGTCTTTATTTTACTAACTTCTGGCTAAGTGAAATTCAGCAAGGTCTTCCAAACTTTGTGCAACTCATCACCAGCAGACTAACAGATATAATCATAGTATGACATTGCAGTTGTTGCCAACATGGTTAAAAATTAGTGTAGCTATTGGACCACACTGCTACATATTGATAGTTAATATTTTTATAATGATGCTGACTTAAAAAATGTTCGTAACCTAACAGTGAAGAGTTATGTTATACTCAGTGGGCATTTTTAGGACTTCAGGCCCGGAGGCAGCATCTCAAGTAACCCTGGGAGAACTGCTCCGAGGAGCCAAGGTGGGGAGGCAGGTTATACAGAAGTTTTGCAACAAAGGCTGGTAGTCTGAATGTCAAAATTTGTAAGTAAAGGAAAACCAGATGGCCCAAGTTAAAGACTTTCACACTTCTCTATGTATGGGAAGATGCAAGAGTCTGGGTTCCCTGAAATCACTCCTTTGGTATACTCCTCAGCTTTCTGGGGCCAGTATCCTTGTTTTCTTATCCTGAGTTCTCTCAGGGCTCACCATCGGTTGTGACTACAAACAAAGTGACATCCTTTGTTTACTGATAATTGCAGGAAATGCTTCATTTTACAATGAAGGTATATTACTGTATCACAGTTATTCTTGTAATATTTTGATAGCTTTTCCCAATATAGTTAGTTCCTTTTATGATCCTATGTATGGTATTTTATTCATTTAGAAGCATTATTCTGAGAAGGGAGTCCATAAGCTTCCTAAAACTGCAAAAAGAGTCCATAATTCAAAAACATTTAAGAACTTAACATTGGTCTCTCTGAAGTTACCTCTTTCTATGTAAGCCATAGTTTGAATGTCCCTTACTTATCTTGAAATGCCTATAACTCAGCAAGCTTGTATTTTCTTCCCAAATTCTATATCTACTGTATTTTCATATTGTATGTGAAGTAAAAGCATTTTTAGTGCCAGTTAGAAAAATGAATCAGACATTAACATTTACTGTAATGAAATCAGACCTGTATAATTATCACAGCCCAATTATACTCATCTGAAGCTTTGCTCTATTTCCCTTTTCAGCATCAAATAATCAAAACTGTTGTTCTGCTATGAATGATAAAATGTTCTTTTTCCAACTGCTAAATACAGGCATTGACTTTTATCATAAAAAGGCTTCGATACCAATTTAATTAAGTGCTTACAATATACTAGACACTGTGCAAATAATCTTCACTTTTATTGGTATATTAATGTTTCACATAACACACAAAGTACTAAATGCAACTTACCCAAATCACCATAGAATATTTTAAGGTTAGAAAGCACTGTTAGAAAACAGGTGGAAAAAAAAATAAAGCACAAAACACATACTTTTGCATATTTATTTGTCTGAATTGAGTTCCAGAATTAATGAAATTCTGAGTTTCTGCTGGCTTTTGGTAGCTCTGTAGCTAATAGAGAGGCAGCCGCATTTGCAGTGACTGGCTAATTGGAGCAACTCTCTGTCACTTCTACTGTGAGAGGTGATGTCAAATCTTGGAAAAGTGCCTGAACTCAGACGTCAGGTGGATCCAAGTCTGCATCCTGGCTCTACTGTTGATACTTCTTAGGTCTGAGACCATGTTAAAATTAAATCTGAGCTTCTGACTACCTGTCTTGAAAATGAGAATTATAAAATATGACTTGCAAAGTAGATATGGAAGTCAGAAGAGTTATATGGAAAATGCCTGCCGCAGTTGTCTGGTACATACTGGTTGATTAATAAATTTTAATTGTTGTCAAATTTCTGTTCAGATATATCCCTTTTCCAGCAGTGAGTTCAAGAGTTATGTCAAATCCTAAACTCAGTTTAACACTTACTGTGATCCAGAGGACATAACATACTCAGGGAAATACAATTTAGAAATTATTTGCATATGATTTTATATATATATATATGTAGATACACACCTATAGATATATAATCAGCCATGTAGATCTACAGATTCTGCATCTGAGGAGTCAACCAACTGCTGATTGAAAATAGTTTTTAAAAAATTCCATAAAGCAAAACATGAATTTGCCACACAAAAGTAACTATTTACAGAGTATTTACATTGTATTTACAGCTATTTATGTCACATTTACATTATTTACATTATTTTAGATACTACAAATAATCTAGAAATGATTTAAAGTATATAGGAGGACACATGTAGGTTATTTGCAAATACTTGTTATCGTTGTTCAGTCGCTAAGTTGTGTCTGACTCTTTGTGACCCCATGAACTGTAGTACACCAGGCTTCCCTATTCTTCACCATCTCCTGGAGTTTGCTGAAACTCATGTCCATTGAGTTATTGATGTTATCCAACCATATCATCTTCTGTCCTCTCCTTCTCTTGCTCTCGATATTTCCCAGCATCAGAGTCTTTCCTAGTGAATTGGCTCTTCACATCAGGTGGCTAAAGTATTGGAGCGTCAGCTTCAACATCAGTCTTGACTGGTTTGATCTCCTTGCACTGTACCATTTTAAATAAGGAACTTGTGCATTCTTGGATTTTGTTGTTTGAAATGTTCCTGGAAGCAGTTCCCCAGGTTTAACAAAGGATTATTATACATTAGAAATTATATATATATATATGTAGATAAGTCTAAGTCATATATATATATATGTATATATATGAATCAAATTGAAAATACCAAATGCAGTAAAAACAGTTCCTAAATGTCATGGTATATATTTATATCAATTATAGTGTTGAAAGTGTTTGTTGCTTAGTTGTGTCCAACTCTTTGCAACCCCATGGACTGTAAGCCCTTCAGGCTCCTCTGTTCAGTAGGTTGCAATTCCCTTCTCCAGGAGATCTTCCCAACCCAGGGATAGAACCTGAGTCTCATGCATTGCAGGCAGATTCTTTATTGTCTGAGCCATCAGGGAAGCCTTGTATGTCACTTAGAATCCCAGCACTAAAACAGAAGAGACTTTAATGAAAGGGCAGTTTACAAATATGTGGGTAAGGTTAAGGGAGCCAGCACAGGGAGGTGCGGCCCTGAAGGGTTAGCGAACATGGGGAGCCATTACTACTCCATCAACTGAGGAGAGCAGGAAGCCATCACTAGAAGCTGGAGAGAGCCATGACTATCATGTAGAAGAACCCCTCCTGATGGGAGTTTACTTTCTTATCTAGAGGAGCACAGCCACTCTCCACCATAATGTGGGAGGAAGCCCAGAAAATACTAATCCTAATCTCTGTCTTCACTAATCCTAAAAACTGATTGGGAGCTACAGAGCTCAGGAACCCAGGTATTGGCAGCCTAGTGGAACAGGATGGGAAAGCACGGAGAGTGGATCTGACCAGTCCAACAGAAATTAGTCTGCAAATGTAAGAAGCATTTAGAAATTTAGAGAAGGAGGGAACCATGAGAATTAAAATAGTCACAGCAAGTTGCTGTGACCATGAAAGCTGGGTCCTATAAATAATTCCTACCTTAGATACAAATGTATACATCCAAATGAAATGTGACCTAGTCATCCAGCTGACAAATGATATGGTCAGGAGGCCCACTGAGATGATGGTATGGCTCCTTTATAAGGGTGTATCATCAGTCATGGTGAATGTGATACAGTTCCACAAAAGTTCACATTTTAGCCTTGCAAGTCATTGGGCAATGTAGAGAGAGCTTCATAGACAAGTTACCCAGTGTGGACCGAGTGAACCAGTCCATCCTGGGGAGATAAAGATTTCAGCCAACCTGACAGTAGGTCTCAGTCTCGTCGTTCTCCCTGTCCTTAAGTGGCCAGGCAATCTATTCAGAGGAATGCTCTCTGTTGTCCTGGAGCCTGCTGAATCCTTCAGTCACTGTTGATGATGACTCCTATTCATTTGAAACTTTCTATTGATCTGTTTATGTGTGCATGCTTGCGCATGCAGTCGGTCAGTCGTGTCCAAGTCTTTTGTACAGTCCATGGTGTAGCCTGCCAGGCTCCGCTGTCCATTGGATTATCCCAGCAGGAATACTGGAGTGGATTGACATTTCCTCCTCCAGGGGATCTTCCTGACCCAGGGATTGAACCCACATTTGCAGTTCTGCATTGCCAATGGGTTCTTTACCATGAGCCACCTGGGAAGCCCCATTGATCTGTTTACAGAATGCAATTCAGGACTTACTTTTGTGACAGGGACGCTTTCAACAAGGTATTCCTTTGAGTCTTATTTATAATTTTGTTGTGGTAAATAAGGCTGTTTTCTATGTTCAAAGACACTGTTTCCAATGCTTGGTCTTATTTTATGCAAAGGAAAATTTCAGACCTTCAGCAGTCACTCAGCAAATCATTCATTCACCAGACATTTTCTCAGTGACTGTTTTGTGCCAGGCACTTTGGTTGTTATTAAAGATGCATTAGCTAGATCTAAGAGGGTAAATCATTTTCATTTGTTTTAATTCTAATGGACTGATAATACTGTTTCTGTATCGTTATCCTGAGATCACTGCTCAGGTCTAACTTGAACTGAGCATCAGAGTTCTGTCCCTGATGAGCAGTGTCTTCGACAGGTGTGTGCACGAAGAAACTAGCACCTTCACTCCCCTGGCTGGCCATTGCATCTGTCAGGTCTGGTCCCACTTCTTTTCAATGGGAGGAAGTCTTTGTAGTAACAGACAAGCACACATCAAGTATGTATTACCTTGCACCCAGAAAACTCTCAAAATCTTTGTTGAATAAATTAATTTAAGGGTTTAAGCATTCAAAGGAATTAGCCTTTTTGGGACAATGTGTGGTTCTCACTTTCTCTCTAATTCCTACTACTTTTGTATTTTAAAAAGTGACACTGGAAAATTCACATATAAACAGGTGAATACCTTTCTGTGGTTCACATGTCTAAGGATTTTCACTAGTGGTATCTGTGAATCTATATATGAATGGTGAGGCTAATGGAGCATATTTTTAGATCACTGAGTTTTAAGCTCCAGGCCACTTCCAAGTGGAATCTGAGAAACAATTATACATTGAAAAGTAAGGTAACGTTTTCTGTCTGTGACACTTTACATGCGTGTTCATCCTGGCTGCTTAGAAAGTTGGGGAGACATTTGTCCTTTAGTGAAAAATAATGAAACTTTACAACTCAGAACAGTTTTAACAATTCCTGAAAGATGTTTCTCAGTACCATTTCTCTTCAGGAGCACCCATCTTGGTGAAATGAATTAAGTGTTACAGTTATTCAAATATCCTGTGAGACAAAGAAACAGTGAATGAATCACAGTAATTGAATCCATTTTCTGTTCCTGTTTAAGATAATTTTATCAAATAGTATCTGGGTTTTTTCATATCTCTATTGCTCCCTCTTTCCTCTCCCTTCTCCAAGTGTTCTAAGGCATAAAAGCATCTCACTTTTCTTCACTATTCTATAGCATAACCTGGATTGAAGCAAGAGCATATTCATACCTACCGTAAGGGAGAACACCTTTTCCTGTTTTCCCTGTTAGGTTCTTTGGCTGGTTTAATTATTAAACACATAAGTTAGACTAACAGGAGAAAAAATCATTTAATTTCCTATATACAACGAACCCAAAGATTTTATATTTAAGGACAAGCTGGGTAACTGAGGCTTTATAAGCCATCCTGTACTTTATGGAGTAAAGGTCTAGGGCTTCAAAGAAGTAGAGTGTGACTCATACGATAGTAAGAAGAGCAGATGTTTGGTAATTAAAAGTTGGCCCTGCCATGCAGATGGGTCTTTCAGATAAGAAGTTATCTCTGGTAATAGCTCTCTTTGTGGTCCAGGCCCCCTGTCTTTTAGGTAGTTGAGGGGGAGGTAATAAGTTTTTTTTTAGTCTGCTGGATCTTGATCAAAATAATCTACATGCCAAAATGGCATATTTTGGGGGTCATGTATTCTGTTCCCCCTTACTACAATGGTGGAAACACCTACTGATTCACTTTAACTCGTGGATCTCTTCTGCCTTTAGCAAGATAATCAAAATATTCAGCAACTGAAGGAGCAAAAGCAGCAACAAGATAGAACAGATGCTGGCCCACAGTGCTGGAACAGGGGCCCAGAAACTCTGGGCGTGAGTGCCAGGCGTCATGAACCATGGGAATGTCCCAGGGGAAAGAAAAAAGTAGATGGGCAAGAAGGGATTTTATTCTCGGTGTCTAGGAGAGAGACTGCAGAGCAGTTCTGAAATATTTTAACATTTGGTACAACCTTATGACTACTAACCCAGTATCAACCCTTTCTAGTCAGGATCTGCTGGGCCCTGCTGGCTGTCCCCTTTCCTGAGAGTTGCAGCTGTAGGACAAGGCCTCACTGTTCTCAGTGCTTTTTCTCCTTCCCCACATTTTGTGGTGTGTTATATTTTCCCCCTTTATTATTCTTTTTCTTTTCAAATTTGGTTAGCTATTATTTTTCTAGTGCTTATTCTAATCCAGGTTGTACACTAATTGCTTCACATGCATCATCTCATTTAATCTTGCCAACAGATTTGAAATGTGGTCCCCTCTCTTGCCAAAGAGGAAATGAGTTCCAGAAAGGTTTCTTTTCTCTTTTTGTAGCACTTTATTTAATTAAAGTATGGGTGATTTACAATGTTGTGTTAATTTCTCCTGTACAGCAAAGTGATTCAGTTTTATACACACACACACGCACACACATATATACACACATTCTTTGGTTTCCCTGTGGCTCAGACAGTAAAAAATTTGTCTGCGGTGCAGGAGACCTGGTTCAATCCCTGGGTTGGAAAGATCCCTTGGAGAAGGGAATGGCAACCAACTCCAGTATTCTTGCCTAGAGAATTCCATGGAGAGAGGAGCCTGAAGGGCTGTAGTCCATGGGTTTGCAAAAGAGTCAGACACAACTGAGCAACTAACACACGTTCTTTTAAAACATTCTTTTCCATTATGGTTTATTACAGGATATTAAATATAGTTCTCTGCGCGATATACAGTAGGAACTTATTTGTTCCATATGTAATAGTTTGCATCTACCATCCCCAGACTTCCAGAACATCCCTCCCCTGCTCTGCTTTCTTGTTCAGAAAGGTTCCTAAGATCTTGACTTGTCCAAGGACATGCAACTGGTACATGGTAGGCCTAGGATATGAACCTATATTTGGCTGACTAAAAAGTCCACATGTTTACAATGATGGTATATCCAAGCATTTTGTATTTTAATTTGAACTTTTAGACTGACATGTTTTCTGTTGAATAGGTCCTGTTGCCTTTTGCCAGGCATCATGCTGTGTGTGTGTGTGTGCGCGTGTGTGTGTATGATATAGACAAACAGCTCTAGATGGCTGTATCTGAATCTGTGTCTCTATACCTATGTCTCTCGAGAAACCCACAAAGGCCTTGCAGGCTCTTGTCCCTGCCCTATATGAAAAACATCACTGTTTTGGGATAGAACTGTTTTATTTGGGAAAATACCTTAAAGAGCTCTCAGATTACATAGGTAGGTTTCAAGGGCTAGTCTAACTAGGAGAGAATAAGAGGAAAAGAACTGAATTATTTTGCATAATAATTTAAACTGACTTCTGGAAGGTCAAGAAAAGTGTAGGGATTATGGAATTTGGAGAGGAAATAGAAGCCCTGAGGTGTCATGAGAAGAGTAGAGACCAGGGGAACAGGCTGAGACTAAGGGAGGGGATTGAGCCGTGAGATGAAACACCTGGAAGGAGGGAAAGCCTACAGCTTGAATGTGTCCAAGAGTACAGTTTAGGGTGTGATTGGTTTTTGGACTCTCCCACTGCCCCAGCAACGTTAATTTCCAGCCATTCAGGAACCACTGGGCACCTGATGTGCTGTGGAGAGAGAAGGAATACAAGCTGGGGCTGAGCCAAGAGGCCCCAGGCAGTGGGGAGGGAGTGTGTGTGCGAAGGTCAATGAGGGTCCAGCTGGGAGAAGAAACTAGGGGTTAGAAGTGGCAAGAAAGTATAGGCTACCTTCCCCGGGAGCGCTCAGAAGTAACAGCAACAGTGCTGGACTTTTCCAAGCAAGCAGGATACAGGCTGATATTGTGTTGCTTGGATATTAGAGAGATTGAGAGTGGAATATGATGGTCTGAGTTGGTGTCCTAACTGTTGCTGACACTACTGTGACTCCCAGCTCAAAAGACCTCATGCCATCACCCTCTCAGTTTCTTTACCATTAAAATGGAAATAAGAATAACAACATGTTCATAAGGTTATTGTGAAGATTTGATGGTTAACTCTAAGGCACTTGGAATAGTGTCTGACTCTTTTCCAAGTGCCTTGTATTACTGTGACCCCACATCACTGGGCTATATGGAGAGGTTTATTTAACAGAATTTTCGGTGCTTGGAGGAAACAGAGTTGCTTCTTCTCAGATATTTTTCTTGGAACTCCTACTTGTTCTCCCAGTAAGAACATTCTAACATATTTCTTTTGCTGTCAACGAGTCTTTATAAACACCTTTTGTTCTCAACATATTGCATAAATATCTGGGCAGAGGACGTCGGGTTCCAGTTCACTTTGATCAGTTTTCTTTATGATGCCGTTCTAGGGCCATGGGATGGGATAACCTGATGCTCTGTCACCCTCTGCTTTTGTAGTTAGTTTCCCAAGGCCGTTCTCTGGAATGTATTTCAAGATGGACTCTCATTTATTTCCCAATCAGCAGTCAGTTACCTTGTTTTTTTTTTTTTTTAATCTTTAAAGGATCTCAGCGCTTTTGTGTTTCCTTGGGGAAATGAAACTGAATGAATAGGTTATTAAGGGACAACATTTACTGGATGCCTAGGCTTTTCTTTGGAGAAGGAAATGGCAACCCACTCCAGTGTTCTTGCCTGGAGAATCCCAGGGACGGCAGAGCCTGGTGGGCTGCCGTCTATGGGGTCGCATAGAGTCGGACATGACTGACGCGACTTAGCAGCAGCAGCAGGCTTTTCTTATGGCTCGGTGGTGAAAAAGTTGCATGCAGTGCAGGTGACACAGGAGATCTGAGTTCAATCCCTGGTTGGGAAGATCCCCTGGAGGAGGAAATGGCAACCCACTCCAGTATCCTTGTCTGGGATATCCCATGGACAGAGGAGCCTGGTGGATTATAGTCCATGGGCTCCCAAGGAGTCAGTCATGGCTGAGCGTGCACACACATACACATAGACGCATACACATATGAGTTAATGCCTTAGGGTTAACTGTCAAATCTTCACAATAACCCTAAGAGGATGCTGTTATTCTTATTTCCATTTTAGTGGTAAAGAAACTGAGGGAAGTGTTGGTATGAGGTCTTTTGAGCCAGGGGTCAGAGCATTGTCAGCAGGTTAGGACACCAACTCAGGCCATCATATTCCACTCTCAGCCTGTAGAGCCTCTTGAGAAGATAACTTTAGTTTATTGGAAAGAGCACAGTCTGGCCATTTCCACTTTACTGTTGTCAAGTCTTTTTAAGAAAGCTCCTGTGCTGCTTTGTCACAGGGTGGTTAGAAATGAGTGTGTTTAAATAAGAGCCTTTGGGAACTGAAGTTGCTGAATGCATGTGGAAATATTACCCAAGAGAATTCAGAGACTGGAAAGGCTCACTCTTTCTTCCCTCTGGTTATCCTAGAACAGTTCAAGGCTTCTAAACAGAAATACTGTTTTGGCTAGATCGTGACATTGTTCAGGAGACAGGGATCAAGACCATCCCCAAGAAAAAGAAATGCAAAAAAGCCAAATGGCTGTTTGAGGAGGTCTTACAATAGCTGAGAAAAGAAGAGAAGTGAAAACCAAAGGAGAAAAGGAAAGATACATCCATTTGAATGTGGAGTTCCAAAGAATAGCAAGGAGAGATAAGAAAGCCTTCCTCAGTGATCAGTGCAAAGAAATAGAGAAAAGCAATAAAATGGGAAAGACTAGAGATCTCTTCAAGAAAATCAGAGATACCAAGGGAACATTTCATGCAAAGATGGGCACAATAAAGGACAGAAATGGTATGGACCTAACAGAAGCAGAAGATATTAAAAAGAGGTATATATCAAGAATACACAGAAGAACTACACAAAAAAAACCTCTTCACGACCCAGATAATCATGATGGTATGATCACTCACCTAGAGCCAGACATCCTGGAATGCAAAGTCATTCCTTAGGAAGCATCACTACGAACAAAGCTAGTGTAGGTGATGGAATTACAGTTGAACTATTTCAAATCCTAAAAGATGATGCTGTGAAAGTGCTGCATTCAATATGCCAGCAAATTTGGAAAACTCAGCAGTGGCCACAGGACTGGAAAAGGTCTGTTTTCATTCCAATACCAAAGAAAGGCAATGCCACAATTGCACTCATCTCACAGGCTAGTAAAGTCATGCTCAAAATTCTCCAAGCCAGGCTTCAGCAATACATGAACCGTGAACTTCCAGATGTCCAAGCTGGTTTTAGAAGAGGCAGAGAAACCAGAGATCAAACTTCCAACATGCGCTGGATCATCGGAAAAAAAAGAGAGTTCCAGAAAATCATCTGTTTCTGCTTTATTGACTATGCCAAAGCCTTTGACTGTGTGGATCACAATAAACTGTAGAAAATTCTGAAAGAGTTGGGAGTACCAGACCACCTGGCCTGCCTCTTGAGAACACTGTATGCAGGTCAGGAAGCAACAGTTAGAACTGGATATGGAACAACAGACTGGTTCCAAATTGGGAAAGGAATATGTCAAGGCTGTATATTGTCACTCTGGTTATTTAACTTATATGCAGAGTACATCATGAGAAACCGTGGGCTGGATGAAGCACACGCTGGAATCAAAGATTACCAGGGGAGATATCAACAGCCTCAGATATGCAGACGACACCACCCTTATGGCAGAAACTGAAGAAGAACTAAAGAGCCTCTTGATGAAAGTGAAAGAGGAGAGTGAAAAAGTTGGCTTAAAACTCAATATTCAAAAGACTAAAATAAAAAAAAAACCTCAATTTTCAGAAAACTAAGATCATGACATCTGGCCCCATCACTTCATGGCAAATAGATGGAGAAACAGTGGAAACAGTGTCAGACTTTATTTTTTTGGGCTCCAAAATCAGTGCAGATAATGACTGCAGCCATGAAATTAAAAGACGTTTACTTCTTGGGAGAAAAGTTATGACCAACCTAGACAGCATATTAAAAAGCAGAGACATTACTTCGCCAGCAAAGGTCTGTCTAGTGAAGGCTATGGTTTGTCCAGTAGTCATGTTATGGATGTGAGAGTTGGACTATAAAGAAAGCTGAGCGCTGAAGAATTGATACTTTTATTTATTTATTTTTGAAATTTATTTATTTTAATTGGAGGCTAATTACTTTACATTATTATATTCGTTTTGCCATAGATTGACATGCATCTGCCCCAGGTGTACATATAACTGTGGTGCTGGAGAAGACTCTTGAGAGTCCCTTGGACTGCAAGGAGATCCACCCAGTCAATCCTAAAGGAAATCAGTCCTTAATATTCATTGCAATGACTGCTGCTAAAGCTAAAACTCCAATACTTTGGCCACCTGATGTGAAGAACTGACTCATTTGAAAAGACCCTGATTCTGGGAAAGATTGATGGTGGGAGGAGCAGGGGACAACAGAGGATGAGATGGTGGGATGGCATCACCAACTCAATGGATATGAGTTTGAATAAACTCTGGGAATTGGACATGGAGGCCTGGCGTGCTGTGGTCTATAGGGTCACAAAGAGTCGGACACGACTGAGTTACTGAACTGATCTGAGGTATAAGATTCTTATGCTTTATCTTACATTGAGTAAAAGATGATTTAAAAACTAAGGTAATAAGGTAATAGGAAGGTAATTTTTTGTGAATTTAGTCTTGAGAATGACGTGGAAGGGTTCCTGAAGATCATATTTAAACACTTAAAAATGTAGACCATGTCTGTAAATTCAGTTTAGTTGCTCAGTCATGTCCAGCTCTTTGCGACCCCATGAATCACAGAACGCCGGGCCTCCCTGTCCATCAGCAACTCCCGGAGATCACTCAAACTCATGTCCATTGAGTCGGTCTGTAAATTCCATTCCGTTCCTTCGCTCAGTTGTGTCTGACTCTATGCGACCCTGTAGCCTACCAGGCTTCTCCGTCCATGGGATTCTCCAGGCAAGAATACTGGAGTGGGTTACCGTTTCCTTCTCCAGGGGATCTTCCCGACCCAGGGATCGAACCCGGGTCTCCTGCATTGGGGGCAGAAGCTTTAACCTCTGAGCCACCAGGGACCTGTAAATTAGGAGGTTTCAAATTGTTTTCTTTCCTCTACTCACTGTGAAAAAAAAACATGGCTCTGTAAAATGAAGAAAATTTGGATGAGAAGACTCATTTTAGACTGACTATGTCATCAAATTCAAGTGATTCCCAGAATTATGGTTCTTGTGATCAAGGGAACTTATTCAGGAGATTTGGTGAGAGCCATTTTTTGATATGGGATGGTGTGGTCTAACTGTGGCTTATGTTAAAGGACCCTCTAGCACCTTGACCTTTTCCATTTTAAGTGAGCTCAGCTGTCAGCTTTATCAGCATGATTACCTTGGAGGGGCCAGTGCTGAGCTGGCCAGTGGCTTGGTCTACTGTAGAGACTATATTACACTCATATGTGCGTTTCGAATTATAGAAACAAAAAAATGTAGTGGTGGGGAATTTGCAGGTTAACACTGATCTGACTGATTTATATCAATGGTTTCTGCTCTCTGCGTCAATAGCATGCATGCTCTCTGCAAGCTCCATTTATGGTAAACTTTTTTTTTTTTTTTAAAGGTGAGACCCATTCCTATTTGCAGTTGGATGCATTATTTAAATGACCCCTTCCTCCAGTTCATGGCACTGAAACAGTTCTAATTCAACAATTTATCGCATCTCTCTTGTTTGCAGTGTGTCATGGCAGACTGTGATTTAGATTACAGTTTTTAATATAATCCAGTGAGGAAGAAAGACACACACTTAAATAATTCTGATAGTCTGCCTTATAATAATCCTGAAAGCACTGTAATAAAGATTCCAAACTGAGCTGTAGACGGGTGGAATTGGATTAGAACTGTTGCTCTCTTTCTGAAACAAATACATTTTTACCTGTACTCTTAGACAGTGTATTTTTGTTGTAATTATTGATACACATGGATAGAGGAAGCATGTTCTATACCTTCTTTTCCTTTTCTGTTTCTATGAACCCTCCTGCTAGGCATCCTATGTGTGATGTGCAAGTGGCTATTTTGAAGACTGTTTTAGGGAGCCAACTGTAAAAGAGAGGAGATTAATGCATTTCCTAGTACTTTGACTTCCCATAGCCAGACCTGCCTCCACTTGGGACCATCTGTACTGGGGATGGGAACAGTGGTTCCCCTCACATATGATGGCAAAGGACAACAGGCTTATTTATGGTAGTGGGACTGCTTCCTGCTTCTTTCTTTGAATAAGCGCTCAGCATATGGCATGACCCTGGTACCCCTTGGGGAATAAGGGAGGAAGCAATTTTATATAACAGATTTCAGCTAGCCATGCTAATGGAGAACACTTGCTGTGAATTGCCTGAATCCAAAGATGGTTTACAAACAAAGTCTCAGTTCATAGTGTTTGTACCAATTTTGATTTAAGCTGCTGATTAACAGTAGTATGTATTTATACATGTAGCAAAGCAAATTGGTTCAATTAGCAAGCCTCAAGAATGTAACTCTGAAAGTTTTATTTAAAGCCACCAGGCAGCTGTGGCAATCATTTCAGAAACAATTCTTCTAGTCTCATGGTGTTTATTTTGGGGTTGAAATTTATTTTTTATTGAGTTTGTCAAAATCACTTTATAGATAGATTCTTAATAGCTTTTTTTTTTTTGGTGAATGTGTGATTGAAACCTTTCTAGTAATTTTAAAATAATCTCATTTGTCATCTTTCAGTGTGAAATTTAGAAAATGATACATCAAGTAATGAATTTTAGGTTGCTCTCTTTTCCGTTGGGGTTTCCTTTTCATTTCCCTCCCCATCCTCACCTTTGACTCCCTCTTTGCTTCCTCTTCCCCTCCTTTCCCCTCCTTTGTTTCTGTTGATCTTAAAGAGAGCGATTGTGACTCAGTAGGTTAGTAAATGATTGAATCATTTATTGTTTTTTGTGAGGACCCACCTTTCAGAAGTCAAACAGATGAATCATCACTCTGAAAAGAAACTCACTATTTAACATATTTTCTCTCTTTTCTTGAATGGGCATTACTTATATGTGTGACTTCTAAACTGTTGAAATATGAGATAGGAAAATAAAGTCAGCTTATAATTACAGCTCTTTGGGAAAACACATGTGATTTCATCACTAAGCGCTAGTTTTTTAAAAATAATGTATCAACCATCTCATTTGTTTCTTGAAGCATCACCTTGTGAAAGTCACATCATTAACAGGTTCAGTTCAGTCAGTTCAGTCATTGAGTCATGTCTGACTCTTTGAAACCCCATGGACTGCAGCACGCCAGGCCTCCCTGTCCATCACCAACTCAAGGAGTTTACTCAAACTCATGTCCGTTGAGTCGGTGATGCCATCCAACCATCTTATCCTCTGTCGTCCCTTTCTCCTCTCGCCCTCAATCTTTACCAGCATCAGGGTCTTTTCTAATGAGTCAGTTCTTCGCATCAGGTGGCCAAGGTATTGGCCAAAATATCCCATTAACAGGTGGGATATGCTAAACTGAATTGTCCCTGTGTGGATCTGGTAGAGAAACCGACTTCCTGAACTTCCGTTTACCTGCCAGTCTTTCTCTCTCTCCTCTTCCTGGGAGGTCATTAAAATTACTTTTGTGAACTTACCTTTTCAGGGTTTTGGATCTTTGCTATAAGGACTTGGTGCTCAGCCTGAGGGATTCCAGGAGCTCCTTCTTTTTTTTTTTTTTTTAGCTGATTTACAAGCTTGTGTTCATTTCCCCTCCCCGCCCCCCATATTCTTTTCCATTATAGTTTGTCACAGGGAATTGAATATAGTTCCCTGTGCTATAGAGTAGGATTTGTTTATTCACCCTTTATATGATAGTTTGCCTCTGTTAATCCCAAAAGGGGCTTCTGCTTTTTGAAAAATCTTAAGTCTAGCCATAGAATCCTTTTATCCAATACCAGGTATGTGAATCAAAGTCAGGGTTTGAGTGAGAAGAAACATTCCTAGTCTCTTACTGAAAAACAAATCTCTTTTTCTAATACTTTCTATTTTCTGACAACCTAGACATGTGCATGAGTGACAGATGTCAAATAACTGGAGAAATCCTGGGATTTCCAGTCTGGCAGTGTTGATACAAGACCCATATGTGATATCTTCTCATTGCTTATTCATATGGGGCATCATCATGTGCATGGCAGTCTTTCATAAAGTGCACATGCAAAAATAAGTTTGCCATGAAAAAAAGTTACTATGAAAAAGCATGTTTGCATCACTAGGTGACAGAAATAAAAGGAGTTATTGTGTTCAATATTCTTGATAATAAAATTATTTATAATATATTGTGTGTACCTTGCTTACAGTGAGACATTTTCATTTTGTGTAAAATAGATTGCAGTATTATCCATGGAAGTTAAGTAAGAAGCAACATAAATGGAATTCAAACAGCTTGGCTTATACCTCATAGTGAGGAGGTATGCTGAATATTGTAACCCATTTTTTGATTATCGTATCCCAACACTGTGAGTCCATGGGCATGTGCAAATATTTATCTTATGTGAATTATGTAACAAAGTCACTCTTAGTCAAAGTCTCACAGAATTATTATATATTTTAAGTATATTACAGCAAAATTAAAGATGCTTTTGCATTTAAAGCAAAGTAAAATTGTAGTTCAATATTTGCATTTGCCAAGCAAAACTGATACATACGTATATGTATCATATATATTACATGTTACTATATATCATATTACATACATATATATAGATAATAATTAAGTCCTTTAGTTTGTAAATATGCATTCATAGGTCAGCTCTAGTCACAAATCTCAGACTAATTTAGAATTCCGTGGCTAAAAAGAGCATGTGGAAATGATGGTACAGTTTCAGGTATGGTTGCATCTAGGAGCTCAAACAAAATCATGACAAGGTTTTCTTTCTTTTCCTCCTTACTTTATCTTATTCTCCCTTGCTTTTTCTTGCTTTCAACCCTGCATGCTGTTGCTTTGCTCTGGGACTAGTCTTGTTCACCCTACATGCTGTGGGTAAGATGGCTTTACAGTTCAGTTCAGTCACTCAGTCGTGTCCGACTCCTTGCAACCCCATGAATCACAGCATGCCAGGCCTCCCTGTCCATCACCAACTCCTGGAGTTCACTCAAACTCATGTCCATCGAGTCGGTGATGCCATCCAGCCATCTCATTCTCTGTCGTCCCCTTCTCCTCCCGCCCCCAATCCTTCCCAGCATCAGACTCTTTTCCAGTGAGTCAACTCATCGCATGAGGTGGCCAAAGTATTGGAGTTGTATTCTTAAATTTATCTCATTCTTTCTTCTCTGTTCTGAAAGGAAAAGTGATGCTTTCCTTTCCCATCTATATATTAATATAAAATTAATGGTAGGGATCTAATTATCTGATTGTTATTATAAACCTACCCCCTTATGGGGACTTCCAAGGTGGCTCAGTGGGTAAAGAATATGCCTGCAATGCAGAAGATGCAGGCCGATGTGAGTTTGATACCTGGGTTGGAAAGGTCCTGGAGAAGGGCATGGCAATCCACTCCAGTCTTCTTGCTTGGAGAATCCCATAGACAGAAGAGCCTGGTGGGCACAGTCCATAGGGTTGCAAAGAGTCGGACATGACTGAAGCTACTTGAGCGTGTGCTCCCTTATGGACAGATAAAAATTGAGAGAGGATGATGCATATTTGATTTTTCAGATATATGTCACATATCCACTCCCACAGGTAGGAAGCAGAATGCTATTGCTATTTACTACATCCATGAATATTTAAAATAGATCTTCTATCACTTTCTGAGATAGACCATTTGTAAAATTAAAAGGATATAATCTGTGAGGTTCATAAATCATTTATATGGATAACACACTTATTAAAAGCTGCCTAGGAATTGTATGAAATTGACTCTGGGTTGCCATAAAGAATAAGTTTTCCCATAGAGTAACGTTTTTTGGTGATACTGTCAAAAATAGCAATATAGACATTTTTTTATTAAGATGCACACTTGGGAATTCTGCTTTCATTTCATTTATCCATTTCACTCAGCAAATACTTATTCTGAATACCTACAGTCAGACTGGGAATCAAAAGCGATAAGACAAATATAGCCTTTATTCAAATGTCACCTTCTCAACAAAGCGTTCCCTGCCTCCTCCAATGACAGACAGAACTTCTCTGTTTTACATTACCGCTCCACTTCTGCTTTTTTGTCTCCAGAGCGGGCTGCTATCTGTGGGGTCACACAGAGTCAGACACGACTGAAGCAACTTAGCAGCAGCAGCAGTCACTGCCATCTTCATTTATTCTTATCCATCTCTCTTGTTTAGAAATATAAGCTCCCTTAGGTCAAATGGCTCAGACTTCCCTGGTTGCTCATATGGTAAAGAATCTGCCTGCAATGTAGGAGACCAGGGTTCAATCCCTGAGTTGGGAAGATCCCCTTGAGAAGGAAATGGCAACCCACTCCAATGTTCTTGGCTGGGAAATCCCACAGACAGAGGAGCCTAGCAGGCTACTGCTCATGGGGTCTCAGAGTCGGATACAACTTAGCGACTAACAGGCCAAGTATGTTTATCTTTTTTGATCGTCAGTTGTATCATCATTGTCTAGGACTGTGTCTGGCACAAAGAACGGTTAATGTTGTGTTGAATGAATAGATAAGGTCTTGGATATCATTTCTGTCTCTGTCCCCTCTATATGGATATTAGGTATTCTAACTATTGTACATGCTGAATTTCTCTAAGAAGCAAAGTGAAGCGATCTAAATTCACAGAAGGTGAAGATGGAGATGCTCTTTTGGGTTAGATGGCCAGTGAGGCCTTACAGAGGAGATGACGGTTGGACCTCAGTGACAAGAGGGTGCTGTGCAGGCCAGTATCTGAGAGGAGACTTCACAGTGGAGTGAACAGATACAGAGAACTCAGAGGTGAGATTGTTTCTGGACGAGTCAAGGGGCAGCAAGATGGTCAAGGAGACTAGAGTAGGCAGTGGGGAGTGAGAGGAAGACAGGTGATGTATGCTGGGTTCAGAACAAGCCCCACGGTTAAGATGGGATTTTATTCTTAGTAGAGAGAGAAGCAATGTGAGGACTTTTGAGCAGAAAGATGACATGTTCTGAGCTACATTTTTAAAAAGATCACTTAGACTATTGTGTCAGCCAGGAAGGAAAATCAGTTGAAGTTCATTGTAAGGAGAAAGTTTTGGATGGAGAAAACAAGAGAGTTCCAGAAAAACATCTATTTCTGCTTCATCGACTATGCCAAAGCTTTTGACTGTGTGGATCACAATAAACTGTGGAAAATTCTGAAAGAGATGGGAATCCCAGACCACCTGACCTGCCTCTTGAGAAACCTGTATGCAGGTCAGGAAGCAACAGTTAGAACTGGACATGGAACAACAGACTGGTTCCAAATAGGAAAAGGAGTACGTCAAGGTTGTATATTGTCACCTTGCTTATTTAACTTCTATGCAGAGTACATCATGAGGAATGCTGGGCTGGAAGAAACACAAGCTGGAATCAAGATTGCTGGGAGAAATATCAATAACCGCAGATATGCAGATGACACCACCCTTATGGCAGAAAGTGAAGAGGAACTCAAAAGCCTCTTGATGAAAGTGAAAGAAGAGAGTGAAAAGGTTGGCTTGAAGCTCAACATTCAGAAAACAAACATCATGGCATCTGGTCCCATCACTTCATGGGAAATAGATGGGGAAACAGTGGAAGCAGTGTCAGACTTTATTTTTTTGGCCTCCAAAATCACTGCGGATGCTGATTGCAGCCATGAAATTAAAAGACGCTTACTCCTTGGAAGGAAAGTTATGACCAACCTAGATAGCATTTTATAAATCTGAGACATAACTTTGCCAACAAAGGTCCATCTAGTCAAGGCTATGGTTTTTCCAGTGGTCATGTATGGATGTGAGAGTTGGACTGTGAAGAAAGCTGATCGCCGAAGAATTGATGCTTTTGAACTGTGGTGCTGGAGAAGACTCTTGAGAGTCCCTTGGCCTGCAAGGAGATCCAACTAGTCCATTCTAGAGGAGATCAATCCTGGGTGTTCATTGGAAAGACTGATGCTGCAACTGAAACTCCAGTACTTTGGCCACCTCATGCGACGAGTTGACTCACTGGAAAAGACTCTGATGCTGGGAGGGATTGTGGGTGGGAGGAGACGGGGACGACAGAGAATGAGATGGCTGGATGGCATCACCGACTCGATGGACATGAGTTTGAGTGAACTCCGGGAGTTGGTGATGGAAAGGGAGGCCTGGCGTGCTGTGATTCATGGGGTCGCAAAGAGTCGGACACGACTGAGCGACTGAACTGAACTGAACTGAATAGCGGTGCAGGTGCTAAGTGTAGATTCTGGACATATCTCAAAGGATGAGTCAAATAATAATGGATCAGATATGAAATGAAAAAAAAAGGCATTAAACACGGAACTTTGCTCAATGTTATGTTTCAGCCTGAATGGGAGGGGAATTTGGGGGAGAACGGATACATGCATATGTAGGACTGAATCCCTATACTGTTACCTGAAACTGCCACAACACTGTTAATCAGCTATACCCCAATGTAAAATAAAAAGTTTTTTCAAAAAAAAAAGAGGCATTGGAGATGATTTTAAGGTTTGATTTGACTTTTTAATTAAAATGTCGCTAGCTGGGAAATACACATTGAACAACTGGTTGGCAACAGTAACTTTGGGTCAGGCGGGCATGCATGCAACGTATTACCACAAAGCCAGCGACCAGCTGCAGGTGGGTGTGGAGTTTGAGGCCAGCACAAGGATGCAGGACACAAGTGTTTCGTTTGGGTACCAGCTGGACCTGCCCAAGGCCAACCTCCTCTTCAAAGGTTCTGTGGACAGCAACTGGATCGTGGGCGCCACGCTGGAGAAGAAGCTCCCACCGCTGCCCCTCACGCTGGCCCTCGGGGCCTTCCTGAATCACCGAAAGAACAAGTTCCAGTGCGGCTTCGGCCTCACCATTGGCTGAGCCCCCGCAGGCCCCGCCTTCCTCGCCCTTTCTCCTTCTGATCCCACCTGCCCCTCCCCCTGCCGTGGAGGGGAGACCTGAGCCCCCCTCCCCCTCCCTTCCCTCCCTCCTCGGGGATCAGGGGGCAGCGGAAAGGAGGGGACACATCACCCCAGCAGCTGAGGGGGGATGCTCCGAAAGAAGGGCTCAGCAGGACGTGGAGGACAAGGGGCCGCGTGCCCAGTAGTCTTGGGTCCAGGAAGCGATTCTGGAGTCAAGGGGCCTACGGGATTCTGAGCACCAGGGGCAGAGGCGGCCAGACAACCTCAGGGAGGTGTAGGGGTGTCCCCGTTCCCCCAAAATGGCCAAATGGGCCCAGCCCCAAGGGGGCAGCAAGGAGAGGTGCGTCCCCAGTCACCCCGCCCCTGCCCGCTTTCCCATCCACCCCTCGGTATAAATCATGTTTATAAGTTATGGAAGAACCGGGACATTTTACAAAAAAAAATTAAAAATAACAAAAAATATACATGGAAAAAAAAAAAAAATCTGTTCACCAAAATCTGTTAACCCTTGAAACTAGTGAACTTTGTTAAAGTTCATTGTATTGTTACACTTGAAAAAAATCTTTGAGGAAAACAGTCCTACTTTTGTAATATTTGAAATATAAGAATTATGACTACAGTGAACATATATAACTGTGGAGGGGAGATGATAAATTCTAGACTTTACCCATTGACTAACTGATGACAAAATACTCAGTCTTTAATATCCATGTGTGCCTAACATATGCTATAATTTCGATGTTCTTGAGCAGTTTGTTCTGCTCTGGAAAGTATGGTTGTCTTTTGTAGCACTGAAAACTGTGGATTATAAGGTGGGAGTTGGCTGGATGGGAAGAATATGCAACTTAGACATTAAGAAGATAAAATGTCAGAATTCTGTATACATAGAGGAGATTAATCAGTTCCAAGATAAAGCAAAAGAAAAGAATGACTATAGACTGTGACGCTAGCAGAGTCCCAGAGTTGTATCTGTGTCTGTATTCTTATATCCATGTAGGCTGTGTATGTGATGTTGTGCTCGGGGAACATCCACGTGAGGTTTAGGGTCTAAACTTCCTTTAAGAACAAAAAATTTCACCTGATTATTTTTTGTCAGTAGAAATCTGAGTACACATGGTAGTCAATTACCTTAAGTGTGGCTGAGATATCCTCATAGAATTCATACTCCATTATTTAAGTTCTCTTTAAGCATATTTAGGTGAGATGAGATAACACACTCTTTCGCAAAGAATAGGAAAAAAAAACATTTAATAACTTAAAATTATAGTTACCTGAAATTTGAAACATTTTAAACCCTTGTAAGTTCTTCATCAAGCTACTTCTTGGTATTAAATACATGAAATTCTTTTTGAAGATGTTTGATGCAACACCAGTTTGATTCACTTTCTTAAACTCTTTTTCAGAAACAAATTGATAACAACTCTCTAGCTGCAAAAATAAAGCTCTAGAGATGGTTCTTTTCGTAAATGAAACACTATTCTAAGTAAGTGGTTGTTAGTCGAATAGCACATTAAAGGCTAATTAAACAAGGGAAAATGGTCCTTATAGGGACTGTGGGACAGTGGTAACTGTGAGTTATATGTCTCTCTTGAACATTCTGCCTGCTTGCACAAAAAATTCATGAAATTTCCTGAACTCTGCCAAATGTGAAAGGGAGAGGACTATTTCAGTAACAATTTATCAGGTTATGTATGTTTATATAAAGCATGTTACTTACACATATTCTTTTTGGTTTTATACCCTATGTCTGATTAGGTTTCCTTTTCTAAAAGCAGTGTTTTCCAGAATCTCCTTTATGTCTGATGTTGCTTTAGGATTGTTTTCAAGAAATTAGATAATCCTATTAATCCTGTCTCTACTCCTCAAATCCTGTACAGTTTTATTATAATGTTTGTTTTTCTAAATGTTCAGTATTTTCTAACTGCAGTTCTAATTGTGCCAAACAACCAGTACATAATAAAAATATGGTTTAGAATATTTTGATTTCATTTACCAGTTAAAATAATGTCAGGCATATATGTTGTCTTAAAGCAATTATCAGGGTATTCCAAAAATTATTACAGGAAGAAAAAATTCTTCAATTCTTATTTATGGGGAGAATTTTGAAGCTGTATTAAAATTTTAGTCAAAAAAATGTTAATAGCAAAAGTATACAGTGTGATACCAGGTTAACTTGGTTTTAACTTTATTTTTAAAGTGTCACTATATTATAAGATATTATTGTGTATTAAAAATACCATTGCTTCTAAAAGAAAGTTTTAATATAATATCACTGACATTTTGAGTTGTGTCCTTCATTGCATAGCCATAACTTCTTAAATTCTATGGCCAGTTAGGGAAGAAGTGTAGCAGAAATTAGGTCACTAGAGTCTTAAGTTAAATTCCATTTCTGAGAAATCTGAGACACTTCCATTTTTTTCTCTTTGTGTTAGTAATCAGTGCAGAAAATGACAGGAAAAGTGCTTCTTAGAGTTATCAAAAAATTAAACTTTTTTTCCCAGCCATTTTTCTTCTCTGTTGTCCCTTTACACTCCAAATATCCAAGTATAGATGTGGCACCATGATAAAACTTGATATAAGATAGTAACTAAAATGTTTGTAAATATAGTCACTCATAACTTTATACCCTGAATGAGAACCCACAGATAAATTTAAGCCTGGTTTGGGATTACCCCTCACATGTATATCTAAGTGTTTACTAATTGTTATCGTGCATCTGTACATCTGCTGGAATCATACTGCAAGACTGAAAATGACCACTGTCTCCAGGAACCAGCTGGGCTCCATAAATGAGTGAAGTGTCTCTGGTGATATACATCCGTTCCGTTCTGTTCCGTCGCTCAGTCGTGTCCGACTCTATGCGACTCTGTGGACTGTAGCCTACCAGGCTTCTCCGTCCATGGATTCTCCAGGCAAGAATACTGGAGTGGGTTACCGTTTCCTTCTCCAGGGGATTTTCCCCACCCAGGGATTGAACCCGGGTCTCCCACATGATAAATGGCCCCCCTCGCGTGACATCAAAACAGTAGTAACTGAAGAAGACCTTGGCACCCAGCTCCTGTCCTTTCCTAATGGGTTAGCCACTACTCAGCTTCATCAGATTATGGCCAGCTGGGAATGCTGCTGGATCTGTTAAGACAAAAATCTCATTTTAATGGAAAAGTGCCCAATTTTTCAATGTTGGTAACTGATGGAAATTTTAAAGGAAATTATTTGTGCTAGGAAACCTTGTTGAGAGTGTTTGAAGGGCAGATCCAACTAAAGTTTTATGGTAACTAGAAGGGCTTCCCAGGTGACTCAGTGGTAAAGAATCTGCCTGGCGATGTAGGAGATGGGGGTTCAATCCCTAGGTTGGGAAGATCCCCTGGAGTAGGAAATGGCAACCCACTCCAGTATTATTGCCTGGAAATCCCGTGGACAGAGGACCCTGGCAGACTACAGTTCATGGAGTCACAAAGAGCCAGACAAGACTGAGTGGCTGAGCACACGGTAACTATGAGGGAGACACAGGGAAGGGTGCACGATGGAAGGCAGAGAGTAGTTGAGGACCACGTGGCCAGATGGATGATCACAGTGGCCCATATTGGAGAAGTGAAGATAGATACAGAGAAAAAATCAAGAGGTGGGCTCAAGACCTTCGGGAGACAGAACAGGCAGGACCTAGAAGCCTGTGTAGGGATAAAAGCCTGTGGAAGAACTGAAGTTTCAAGATTCTTAGGTCCTTGGAGGAAAGAGAGAGAGAGAGAGAAAAGGCTGCCGGGGCTCAGGTGGAATGTGCTTATTTTTATCAGTAATCTGAAATCCAATTATCTGGCTTCCGCAAGTGCAGACACCACTCCTGCACACACAGAATAATTATACCATGTATGGGTTCAGTTTTGATTTTCAATCAGAAGATGCATGGATACCACTGCTACATTTGCTTGAAAGGTCACGGCTTCAGAGGCTTAGAGGCTGGAAAGCAAAGATGAAAATAGAAGCTGAGTGATTTTGTGAAACAGATGGGGGAAAAGCAAATGGAGGTCAGTCTACAGTCACTGGAAGGAGAGAAGAATAGAGAAAGTCGGGAGCTAGCAATCTCTCATGGTGACCATGATGCTGGAAAAATAGGAACGGGAAATACAGCTGTGAATATCCCCATTCTGAGTTAGCTTGACACTGAAAATTGAACAATTCATGGTTCTTTGAGCTTCCTGTAGCGTGAATGTTCTCTCTGTTGCGTAAAGACAAAGTTTGAATCACCTTTGAAATTGTGGAGATATCTGTCATCTCTATTCAGAGATAAAAATAGAAAGAGTTTGGCAGGGGGCGAATGTTAGAACAGGGAATAAAAAGCAACAGTCATGTCAGTTCAACAGTATTTATTGGGCGCTGTCAGGTGCAAGACAAGCCCTGATGATTCCATATTGATTAAGACATAGTCCAAGCTTTCAAAGGCAGATAAACATTTAAACAGCTAATCAGTTCAGTTACATAGAACAGACATCACATTTACCGTTTTAGAGATTGAACTCCAGTGTTCAAAAGGTAGATATCTCAGTGGCAATGTCCAGTTGCTGGAAAAAAGGGTCTGATTTCCAAAAGAGACATCATGATTCTACACAATTGCTCTAAAGATAGGTTGGGAATTAATTCTAGCAAAAGGTGGAGGTGACTGACATTTCCCAAAGAGAAAATTAAAGCCAAAAGAAGGGTGTGGTAAAGGTGGAGCCCAGAAGAAGATTCTTGAAATCCCATAAGAAGGGACTTATTAGAGCCACACGGAATAAGCCATACTTTCATCATTCATGACCTGTACATTGAGGAGCATGTAAGCAGTTGGGATCATAGACCCTGGAAAGACAAGAAGGCCGATAAAGATTTGGGGATGGTGAAGTTAAATATGCCATTGAGGGAAAAAGGGGTTCAAAACTTGCTCTGTGTATTAAAATGTAGGAAGCAATTTGAAGTTAAATATAAGTGTAGATACTGTGCTGAATTCCCTCCCCTCTACTGTCTTGCCTTTCAGGTTTAAATCCTGTCCGAACTCCTGCATGATACCGTAGCTAATCTAATAGATTGTTAATTCTTCTACTCCCAAGGCTCTAGAGCACTTATATCTGTTCCTTCCTTGATGGTTACTGTTTTCCCATCTTGCCTTATCGACCTGTGTGTGATTACTAGGATGATGATTGTAGGGCTTCCCAGGTGGCTCTGGTGGTAAAGAACCCACCTGCCAATGCAGATGTAAGAAATATGGGTTTGATCCCTGGGTCTGGAAGATCCCCTGGAGTAGGAAATTGGTAACCCACTCTAGTATTCTTGCCTGGAGAGTCCCATGGATAGAGGAGCCTGGTGGGTCACAGAGAGTCGGATATGACTGAAGTGACAGCATGAAGCAGTGATGATTGTTAAGTGTTCATTCAGTCACACTGAACCATTCTGGAAAGTGAAGCTGGGAGAGGGAGAGCGCTGTTGGTGTTATTAGTAATTACTGAGGGATGACGGGCATAAGTGGGGGCTGTCCTTAGCCACCATACTTGTGGTCACTGGGCCTATTTCCCTAACTTTGCTACTAAAGCCTTGCATAGAGTAGGAAAAAGTGACTCCATTAGATACCATTGAAAGAACTAAGGAGATGGTTACATGACCCTAGACTCTTCATTTTCTAGATGAGGTAACTGAGGTCCAGAGAGTTTATGTGACTTGCCTATGGCTGCAGAGCTAGCTCTTACCTTGTAGGCCTGTTTTATTCATGTCAAATTTTGTTGGCTTAGTGATTCCACAGACTTATGTAATTTTTTTCTCAGTATTTCCATGTACTTATAGCCTGGTTGATTAATAATGTTGTCTTGCCTCTTTGGTCATATTTTGTTTTTTTTTTTTGCTTTTTAAATTTTTGTTTCATATTGGAACATAATTGATTAACAGTGTGTTAGTTTCAGGTGATTCATTAATACATACACATGTATCTATCCTTTTTCAGATTCTTTTCCCATTTAAGGTATTACAGAATATTGAGTAGACTTCCCTGTGCTATACAGTTAAGTCCTTGCTGGTTATCCATTTTATTGATTTAAATTGGGGTATAATAGCTTTACTATGTTGCATGGGTTTCTCCTGTATAACAGCATGAGTCAGCTATGTGTATACATATATACCTTCCCTCTGGAGCCTCCCTCTCATCCCACTCCTCTGGGTCATCACAGACCACCAAGCTGAGCTCTCTCTGCTTTATAGCAGATTCCCACTAGTTACCTGTTTCACACGTTAGTGAATATATGTCGATGCTACTCGTTCAGGTTGTCTGCCCTCTCCTTCCCCTCCCCAACTCATGTCTACATTTTGTCAGATTTTGATGTCAGCTTTTTCGACGCAGATCCGCAATGACTGATACTGTGCTGAGCACATTAAGTGCTCAGCTAATGCTAAGCGAATTAACAGAGGATCACTGAAACACTGATCCTTACCAATGAAAAGGGACTTAGGAATAATACAGTCAGGTCCTCTCCTAAATAGGGAGGATGAAACTTAGAGCTCATCACATGATTTGTTCTTGGCTCAATCAGCCAATTAGTGATAAACCAAACTAAAACTCATTTCTCCTGTGCTGTGCTGTGCTTACTCCCTCAGTTGTGTCCGACTCTTTGCGACCCCATGGACTGTATGTAGCCCACGAGGCTCCTCTGTCCATGGGGATTCTCCAGACAAGAATACTGGAGTGGGTTGCCATGCTCTCCTCCAGGGGATCTTTTCAATCCAGGGATCTAACCCAGGTCTCCTGCATTGCAGGCAGCTTCTTTACCATCTGAGCCACCAGTTCTCTTAGGTCTTTTAATTTCCAGGCCAGTGTTTTTCCTACTGTACCTCACTGGTTCCAAAGTGAAAGGCAGCAAAATCTTAGCGACCTAAAACTAAAGTGACATCATACTGATTTATAGTTTTTTTGTAGTTTTCCAAACACTGCCTTATGTTACAGGACCCTCTGCTGGCAAGGCTGGCAAGGCAGCTGAAGTGTTTTACAAATTAGGGAATCAAGTTAGAATTTAAAGGCACTTGGAACCAAAGTGGTTCAATTTTCTCAAATACAGAGAACCCAGAGAAACTTGTTCAGTCTTAGTACTATTCTTGAAAGATTTATTTTTCTAATTCAGCAAAGCAAAGCTCTGTTAACAAAGATGTTCTTCAGGAAAGGATTTGGGATTATATGTTAAAAAGCTTTTTCCAAGTTTCTTGAAACCCAAGTTACATATCCTGATTTACTTTTGCTCTTGTGAGGAATTCTTACAGCAAGAAAATCGTGCTCTTTGTTATTTTAGCTAGAAAGGTGAATAGTTTTGAAATCATGTTTTGAGTGGTCTAAGACAAGGGTATAGGATAAAATGTTCAGAATTCCAGTTAAATATGTAAACAGAAAAAGGAAGAAAAAAAATCTACAAATCCGTTGCATACAGAGCCTGGTTAAAGCAAAAATGCTGCAGGTGTGATGCTGAATTACTGATGGGATGTGCTCTGATCAGCTTTCAGAGTGCTGGGTTTCCAGGCAGAATTTCACAGGGAGCTTGGTCTCTGCGGGGCTGCATACTCTGTCTACTTAGAGAGTGTTTAGCTTGTGGACTGTGCTGAAAATGTTGACCTAAATCAACACAATTAGCAAATCAAGTTTCCAGGTTGTTTTGTTGCTTTGCTCTGCTGAAGCTCCACTGAGACTCTGATTAAATTAAATGTGAATGAGAAAGTGAGACGGAGTGGGAAACACTGTCAGCTCTTCCAGAATCTTCGGTAAATAGCTGAATAGCTCTGTCCCTGGGTGTGTATGTTGGGCTTGGAGGTTTCATTGAGATTGTGAGTTACCAGATGGAAGGCAGTGATCTTGCTTTGTTCACGATACTTATCTCCTGGAGGGGAACTAGGGCATGAGTTAGAAGGGGACCTAGTAAACATTGGCTAAATAAACTGGTGATTTCCAGTCTGGAACCTTCCTGGGCTGACTCCCTGGGCTTCCTGACCAGTGACCTTACTGGGTTGTAATGGATTGTTTATATATTTCTCTGTATTTTTTCTTTCTCTTGTCAGTTGTCAGTCTCTTTTGCCTCAGGCTTCCCTTGTGGTTCAGCTGGTAAAGAATCCACCTGCATCGCAGGAGCCCTGGGTTAGATCCCTGGGTTGGAAAGATCCCGTGGAGAAGGAAAAGGCTACCCACTCCAGTATTCTTGCCTGGAGAATTCCGTGGACTATACAGTCCGTGGGGTTGCAGAGTCGGACACAACTGAGCGACTTTCAGTGATGTTTAATGCATACTCATTTGAATAAAAGATTAAGGAATGAGTTCTTGGTAGTATTTCCTCTCTGACTCATGTAGGTCCGGGGGGAGATGATTATTTATAAAAAGAGCATAATGCTTCTATTTGACCTAAAGTACCATCATTGTATACTGAATATAACATAAATATAACCATAGTGTAATTGAATAGTATATAAATAATAAACTATATTATAGGTGAAATATGATAGTATAAATCTTGTATATAAAACTTGCTATAAATAATGTGTGCTTATTATGATATATAGGGAATAGCAAATAATGCTAAATGTAAGAGTAGGTTTTCTTTTATTACTCCTGGCCTCTTTTTTTCCTCAATATACTTTACAAATTTAAAGTGACAGACACACAGCCAGGACTCAACTCAGTTAGTTCAGTCTTAAAGCTCTAGATTTAGTCCATTTTACATCCATATGGCAAGTTAGTTAAACCTCACCAAGACTCAATTTAACTATCTTTAGAATCTATAGTAATATCTACTTTGTGTTTATTTTAATAATAACAGCTAATGTTTATCAGGCACTTATTGTGCTCAGGACTGCACCATGGACTCTTTCTCTGTTCTACAAACCTTCGGGATTGTGGAATAGTAGAGACTGTTGTCTATGTAGTATCTTACGTAGTCTTACATAAAGACTATGTAATAGTCTTTTCATAGACTCTATGTAACAGAGTTGAACCTGAGACATAGAGTGATCATTTATAAGAAGGATAAAATACTTTGTAAACCACATATTTTCTTATGCTAAAGTTAAAGAAATCTTATTAGAAACATAGAAGAATTTTGAGGAGCATGCAAAAGACCTTTTGTTTTTTTAGTTTTCATGGAATGGTGTCAGGCATAGACCAGGAAACTCCACATCATCCATTGGAAACAAACAAAAAAATACTTGATGCTTGAGAGCAGTTGGTGATGGACAGGGAAGCCTGGCATACTGCAGCCTATGGGGTCGCAAAGAGTCAGACACGACTGAGCGACTGAACTGAGAAGAAAACAACCAAATAACCGAGGAGTAAATCCCCCAGACTCTGCACTGGGGGTACATCAAACATTACAGGGCTGGATTCCATGCTGGGGACAGGTCTCAGGATTGACAGAAGAGGCCGTAGGGTGAAGAGAGGGTTCAACAAAATCTCTGGGGTTTAGAATCCAGTACAGAGTTCTTCAGGGCTTCCCAGGTGGTGCAGTGGTATGCCAATGCAGGAGACACAGGAGATGCAGCTTTGATCCCTGGGTCTGGAAGAAGGGAATGGCAACCCACTCCAATATGCTTACCTGGAAAACTCCATTGGACAGAGGAGCCTGGCAGGCCATAGTCTTAGTTCCCTGACCAGGGAAGAAACCCCATCCCTTGCATTGGAAGGCGGATTCTTAACCACTGGCCCACTAAGAAAGTCCTGTGTTTGTTAAATTGAAAGAAAATATTTTTAGCTAGATTCATCTATTTCCTTCATAGTACACGACTGAGCGACTGAACTGAACTGAACTTTGTTCCCAGCTGACATTGGAAACGGCACCAGTTGGTTACACTAAAAAGTAGGCATCTTTGGAACAAAATATTTCTTAAAGTGGGACTCTATTTCAAAAAGAAAAATAAGGCCATGTCATAAACTGTAATAATAACCAATGTCGTCATGGCAGATGAAGCAATCCAAATGCGTATGTGGTTCTGTTTGTGGCTTTGCAGCAAAAATGCAGGACCTTGCTGTCATTGACTTTTCTAAAGGCGTTTTTATTTTACTATACAAAAGTCATTTAAAACCTCACACCATCAAATCTATTACATTTACTGAATTATAATATTTATTTTTATGTCTAGTCACTTTATATTGAAACTGTTGTAGACAGCATATAGATATGAAATTATTGATTTAAAATCAGAAATATTATTAAGGCAGAACTGGGATGAGGATTCTGGCATCTGGTTTCCTGATCAGTATTTCCCTCCCCGTTTATTTATGTATTCATCTAACAGAAAAAAAAAAGCGCCTTTCAAGTTTCAAGTTAACTTTTTTTTCCTAGTCATCTGCTATTCATTTTTCTATTCATTTTCCATTCATCTGATAGCCCTTTTTTAGATATTCTATGTGGCTAGTTTCCCAGAAATTAGCCCCCTTCCTCATAGAGGGGACTATTTCCAGGTCCCCTCCCTCTGTGGGAATGCACTCTGGTTTCTTAAGATCCTGAGTTTAAGTTCTGAGCTCCTCCTTATCCCTGTAGCTATAATTTGTATGAATTCCTGGTACCTCTGAGCCTTGGCAGCACTTTCCCTGTACCCTCCTCTTCCCCTATACTCACTGCTGGGCCTCCTTCTCCCTCTCCTAGCAGAGTCTAAATTTTAGAAAGTCAGCATATTTCGCACACATTTTTATCTTTTTTCCTTTTTTTTCTCTAAAGTTAGGTATCACCTCTCCCTTCACAAAAGCAAGCAAGGTCCTTTACTTGCTTATGGATGTGTCATGTGCACGCTCAGTCATGTCTGACTCTTTGCAACCCCATGGACTGTAGCCTGCCAGCTCTGCATTTTTCACATATATGTGTCAGTCAGTTTAGAATCTTGCACAAGTGTTGAGTACCTAGTTATTGAAAGAATATGTAGCGTTTGAGAGAAAAATCATGAGAACCGGAGCCTGCTTGACTTGGAATAGATGAACTGAGTTGAATGGGACGATCCTCTATTTCAAAGTAATTTTATCTGGATCAAACTGAATTGAAACAATATCATTTTATATCATTTTTTAAAAGTTTAAAAGTGAAAAGACTATAGAACTGAAAGTAATTGGCCTCTATAGCAAGACCATGTATCACTCAGATTCAGTTCAGTTCAGTTCAGTCGCTCAGTCGTGTCCGACTGTTTGCGACCTCATGAATCACAGTATGCCAGCCTCCCTGTCCATCACCAACTCCCGGAGTTCACTCAAACTCATGTCCATCGAGGCGGTGATGCCATCCAGCCGTCTCATTCTCTGTCTTCCCCGTCTCCTCCCGACCCCAATCCCTCCCAGCATCAGAGTCTTTTCCAGTGAGACAACTCGTCGCATGAGGTGGCCAAAGGATTGGGGTTTCAGCTTCAGCATCAGTCCTTCCAGTGAACACCCAGGACTGATCTCCTTTAGAATGGACTGGTTGGATCTCCTTGCAGTCCAAGGGACTCTCAAGAGTCTTCTCCAGCACCACAGTTCAAAAGCATCAATTCTTCGGTGATCAGCTTTCTTCACAGTCCAACTCTCACATCCATACATGACCACAGGAAAAACCATAGCCTTGACTAGACGGACCTTTGTTGGCAAAGTTATGTCTCTGCTTTTTAATATTCTATCAAGGTTGGTCATAACTTTCCTTCCAAGGAGTAAGCGTCTTTTAATTTCATGGCTGCAATCAGCATCTGCAGTGATTTTGGAGCCCCCAAAAATAAAGTGTGACACTGTTTCCACTTTTTCCCCATCTATTTCCCATGAAGTGATGGGACCAGATGCCATGATCTTTGTTTTCTGGATGTTGAGCTTCAAGCCAACCTTTTCACTCTCCTCTCTCAGTTTCATCAAGAGGCTTTTGAGTTCCTCTTCACTTTCTGCCATAAGGGTGGTATCATCTGCATATCTGAGGTTATTGATATTTCTCCTGGCAATCTTGATTCCAGCTTAAAATGCTTCTTAGTAGTGTTTTCTGAGTTGCTGGGATAAGAAGATTCTGCCCAAGGATTTTGTTATTTCTTTCTGCTGGTTTGGAAAATACTGTTTTGTAAGTAAGTCCTAAAGAGCTGCATCAGATTTAACCAAATATAAGGATTTCTAATATTCCTTTAAAATAAATTATTTTATTGAGGTCTTGAATTTGTTTGAGGTTTGTAGGTTTTGTTTATTTCACAAAATGACTGTTTTAGTGGCTTTCTCTTGAGTTGCTTATTTTTGCCATTGTAAGTATGGTGTAGGAATATTGAATTAGGATTAATAATATATGAGTTCTAGATGCACTTCTGCCACCAATGAGTGTTCCCATTGTAGTTAAGTTGCTTATCCTCTCTCGACCTGAGTTTTATTTGTGTAGTGAACGTGGAATCTTGTCTTAGCATAACCTTCCCTATCTTCCAAAGCACGCATATTCTATCATAAATGTAGTAATATTAACGTATGATTGCTTCAGTACTTTGGAGCTATTAAGTTTGCTTGCTATGCATAAACGTTATAGAAGAACAGCATCTGCCTTCTTGGAAGTTTTCACATCCAATATTCTTCTTCTGTACTGTTAAAATAATTGTATTAATGATCAAAATTAAATATAAATTTAGGTAAGTATTCTGTCATTTTATATAGGGTCTGTCATGTGTGATACTGGTTAATTTGTGACTGACAACACAATAAAGCATGGTGATCAATATATCCCATTGATTTTTTTTTTTTCTGCTGGGATGGTGTGAGTATACACCAATCAGGCTGATTTTTACTGCTGATCAGACTGAATGAAACACAATTTCAATAATTGTTTTGTTTTGGTGCTTCTTCTCTGATGTCCGTATTGATTTGTGGGCAGATTTTGAAGACAGGCTCTTATAACAGAAAGAGACATGGTTAGGTTAGAGCAAAAACCACTTATAGCAGAAATTATGTGCTAACAATGTGGTTCACCTTGATGTTCTCTCTTTACAGAGCCTCTTCTCAAGATGTGCATAATTGATATTGCCATAAGCATGCTCCCATTCTTTTTGCACAGCTAAGAGAATAGAGTGGCTTAGAATACAGAAGCAGAATAAAGACCCAGCATTGTACAATAGAATTGGGCTGTTTTATTTCATGAAATATTCCATTCATTAGAAATGAATGCAGATGAGCTGAGACAGGCAGGTAGCCTGAGCTCGTTCTTTATTTTGTTTCTCCTAGAAGAGATAATATCAGCAGATGGTAAAAACTCCATAAGGACTGTCATGTGCCAATCACTTATTTAAATCAACATTTTTTTTTTTTTAAAACGTGTGTTTCATAAAGTAACCCTTTTTCTCTTGTGGCATTACCTTCTTAGATACCCCTCATTTATTATTGACCCCATGTATGTTCTTTTTTAAAAACATTTTATTTTATATTGGAGTATAGTTGATTAACAGTGTTGTGTTAATTCCAGGTGTACAGCAAACTGATTCAGCTATATGTGTATCTATTCTTTTTCTAATTATTTTCCCATTTAGGTTGTTATGTAATATTGAGCAAAGTTCCCTGTGCTATACAGTAGGTCCTTTTGGTTACCCATTTTAATGTAGCAGTGTATACATGTCAGTCCCAAACACCCTAACTTCCCCTCCCCCTACCCTTCTCACCTTGTAACCATAATTTCAATCTTTAAATCTATGAATCTGTTTTTTGTTTTGTAAACAAGTTTATTTGTATAATTTAAAATTTCACCTATAAGTGGTATCGTAGGATATTTGTCTTTCTGTTCTGACTTACTTTACTCAGTATGATAGTCTCTAGGTCCATCCATGTTGCTATAAATGGCATTATTTCATTCTTTTTACAGTTGAGTAATATTCCATTGTATATGTGTACCATATCTTCTTTATCCATTCCTCTGTTGATGGACATTTTTGTTGCTTCCATATCTTGGCTATTGTAAACAGTGCTGCTGTGAGCATTGGGGTGGGTACATATACCTTTTCAAATTATGGTTTTCTCCAGATATTTGTCTAAGAGTGGAGTTTCAGGATGATAAAGTAGCTCTATTAGTTTTTTAAGGAATCTCTATACAAATTGCCAACATCCGCTGGATCATGGAGAAAGCAAGAGAGTTCAGAAAAACATCTATTTCTGCTTCATTGACTATGCCAAAGCCTTTGACTGTTTGGATCACAATAAACTGTGGAAAATTCCAAAAGAGATGGGAATCCCAGACCACCTGACCTGCCTCTTGAGAAACCTGTATGCAGGTCAGGAAGCAACAGTTAGAACTGGACGTGGAACAACAGACTGGTTCCAAATAGGAAAAGGAGTACGTCAAGGTTGTATATTGTCACCCTGCTTATTTAACTTCTATGCAGAGTACATCATGAGGAATGCTGGGCTGGAAGAAACACACGCTGGAATCAAGATTGCCAGGAGAAATATTAGTAACCTCAGATATGCAGATGACACTACCCTTATGGCAGAAAGTGAAGAGGAACTCAAAAGCCTCTTGATGAAAGTGAAAGAGGAGAGTGAAAAGGTTGGCTTGAAGCTCAACATTCAGAAAACAAAGATCATGGCATCTGGTCCCATCACTTCATGGGAAATAGATGGGGAAACAGTGTCAGACTTCATTTTTTGGGCTCCAAAATCACTGCAGATGCTGATTGCGCCATGAAATTAAAAGACGCTTACTCCTTGGAAGGAAAGTTATGACCAACCTAGATAGCATATTAAAAAGCAGAGACATTATTTTGTCAACAAAGGTCCATCTAGTCAAGGCTATGGTTTTTCCAGTGGTCATGTGTGGATGTGAGAGTTGGACTGTGAAGAAAGCTGATCGCCAAAGAATTGATGCTTTTGAACTGTGGTGCTGGAGAAGACTCTTGAGAGTCCCTTAGCCTGTAAGGAGATCCAACCAGTCCATTCTAAAGGAGATCAGTCCTGGGTGTTCATTGGAGGGACTGATGCTAAAGTTGAAACTCCAATACTTTGGCCACCTCATGCAACGAGTTGACTCACTGAAAAAGACTCTGATGCTGGGAGGGATTGGGGGCGGGAGGAGACGGGGACCACAGAGAGTGAGATGGCTGGATGGCATCACCGACTCTATGGACATGAGTTTGAGTGAACTCCGGAAGTTGGTGATGGTCAGGGAGGCCTGGAGTGCTGTGACTCATGGGGTCTCAAAGTGTCGGAAACGACTGAACGACTGAACTGAACTGAACTGATATTATTCTCCGAAGTGGCTATACCAATTTACATTCCCACCAACAGTGTAGGAGGGTTCACTTTTCTCCACACCCTCTCCAGAATTTACTGTTCGTGCATTCTTTGATGACTCTGAGATATTTGCTGCCAGAGTGAGAACGTTTTCCCAGTTTAGAGTACAATAAGGATGCTCACGTGGTCAGTGTCAGCTGAGATCCAACACACAACATTTACTGTAGCAATGATCAGGAACCTCCTTGATGGAGACATCAGCCCTTCCGCATATTTTAGAACAATTATGAGAGTTTCTTTATAATAAAAATGATAATGAGGAAGGTGATTGATCCTACTAGTCAAATACTTTCTATCCTCGCAAATTCTTGCAAGAAAGATGTTAATACGTCCTTTACATAAAGAGTAATCTGACACTGAAGATATTTAAATAACTGGCTAGTGGTCACACAGCTGGTAAGTGATGCAGCCAGAATGTGAACTGACCACTAAGCAAAGCTGTCCTCACAGCTTTATACTGCTGCCTCCTATTACTGGTTTCAGTGTCACTCTGATCAAGTCTTTTCCAACACCCGGAAGTGTGGAATCCCTGTACTGAAGGCCGGTGGCGCTATCAGCTTTTCATATAGGACTGCTGCTGCTGCTGCTGCTAAGTCGCTTCAGTCGTGTTCGACTCTGTGCGACCCCATAGACAGCAAGCAGCCCACCAGGCTCCACCATCCCTGGGATTCTCCAGGCAAGAACACTGGAGTGGGTTGCCATTTCCTTCTCCAATGCATGAGAGTGAAAAGAGAAAGTGAAGTCGCTCAGTCGTGCCCGACTCTTAGCGACCCCATGGACTGAAGCCTACCAGGCTCCTCTGTCCATGGGATTTTCCATGTAGGACTAGTGCTTTATTTTTCAAGAAACACTGAGAATTAACCCAGTAAGTGGAATTTAAGAGGCTGCTCAATACCTGAGTTATTGGGGACAATGAAACTTTTTAAGTTGTCTGGGGTGAGACTTCCCACAAAGTTAAACCTTCTAAATGGTACCCAACTCAGCAGTAAAACTCAGAAAGGAATCTCCTTTGCAGTGATGTGAATAGACAGAATCAAATGAAACAGCTGGGGTGAAGTCAGGATCTGAACATTCTACCCAGAGTGCAGCAATGGTTTCGCCGTGGATAAAAAAGAAAGGTGGGCTTTCAACGCCTCTGAAGGGAAAATGACCAATTAAGGAGGAGAGGCAAAGGGGGAAAAAATCTTAATAAATGGAGAAGAGTGTGATAAATAACAGAGAAAGAATGCATGGCTGTGTCAGAAAAGATAAGAGAAGGTGAAATATGTAAGGGGTGACAACAGGGTATCAAGTGACAGCTATTCTAAGAGCAGAAAAGAAATCTAAGACTAAGGGAAGAAATCATTTCTGTGATTAAAAGAAGGATTAGGGGACAAAGACCAATTCAATTATTAGAGATAACACTGCTGATTATTTTTACTGTATTTGCTAAGCACTTTTACATGTGATATTTCATTTAATCCTCAACAATTGTGTGTAGAAGGTTAAGTGGATGCTTTAATCTCTGTTTTAGAAATATAGAATGGTACTGTCTGTGAGGCTGAAGAACTTGGCTACTCTCTTGATTAAGTGATGAACCTGAAATAAGAAAATGTGTGTTCTGACCCCATTTAGATCTCTTTCATTAGGGACTGCTGGAAATTATTGTATAATGTTAAGAGTCCACTTATTATAGGGTGACTTTGCACACATGCATGGGACATTTAGTTACTGGACTAGTCTGGTCTTCTTAATGTGAGGTAGCCGTAGGGATAAAGATATATAAAGAACACAGCCCCAAGTGTATTTAACCTGTTGCATTTTACTAACCTGGTCTAGTTACAGTGGATTCGTTATAGAATAGGGGTCAAGTATGTCATAGCTATACTGGGACAGTCAGAGAGGGTGGTGAGCTGAAAACTCATTGGTCTTTGCAGTGGAAGCAGGAGGCCTCACTGACTCACCTGCGAGACGCAGAGGCAGTATGGGCTACAGTGGTCATCCTTTGTTCCTGTCTGCCCAGTCTTTCTTTCCTGTCTTATCTTCTGGGTTCTGAATACAGTAGGTGGGGCTTACCCTTCACCCCTCCTCGGCCCTCAGGCAACAGGGCCTGGCACGTGCCCCTCACTGAGCCAGTCAGTGCCTTCCTTGGTTCCTGTCTGCCAGAGTAGGTGGAAAACACGGTTGCTTTTCACAAGTATTGATCTGGAGTTGCCAACTACTGTCATCACCACCTCATGGAGGGAGCCTGATAGAAAATGTAGAACAGAGAGCCCCGGTCCTCATTGATTAGACCTCCTGAAAGAATTAGCTGCATCCTTGAACCTGAGGTAACAAATAAATCCTTAGGTTTATATGACTTGAAATTTGGTCCTTTACGACTCAGAGTCACATACAAATACAGGTGGCTGGTGGATAGTGATAGTCAGCACTCAGTGAAATGCATGCTGTACTGAGATATTTTTCTAAGAACTTTTATGCATTAATCATTCTCACAAAAATTCTATGGAGAGGTTAGATGACTTGCCCTTAGATCACAGAGAGAGAAAGAAACAGAGCTGGGATTTGAACCCATAGTGGGAGAGAGGTGTTTATATATATATATGGATGCTCTATCTACTTTACCTTTCTGTAATGTGAAAATTTTCAGTAAGAATGGAATTAATGTTTCAGATTACAAGATAAATGTTGGTTATGTGCATGACAACACGTATTTTAAATTTTATCCCAGGGTTATGGACAAAATTGAAATTACTACTGGAACTTAAAAAATAAGCTTTAGAAATATGAAAATGAAAATAAATGAGTTTAATATTGAAGTATCCATAATATATGGCATTGTCTCTGAAACAGCAGCTAGTTAGCTTGTCAAATCTTTTTCAGAAGGAGAAAATAAAACAGAAACCTAGAAGCAGTTCAGTGTAGGTACCAGAACACATTTTATGTGATTGTTACTGAGAGAAACATTATAGTGAGGAAAAATCTCTATGAACAGATACTGAGAATGAAAACATTTTGTGAGCCAGAGCATATAACTGAGCCAAGGACTCTGACATTGTAAAATTAGAGATGTCATCATAAAGCTAGAAAACAGAAAAACCCTGTGTCCGAGAAGTAGCAGGAGAATTAATATAGACACTTTAAAAGTATCTCAAAGCACCATCTGGTCCCTCGGTTATTTTCTGTCAGTGAACCTGAGTGTATTTTGCAAGGGTTCCCAACTCCAAGTTATAATCAGTGAATCCTGTGCCAAAATGTATGTGGAATTGAAAAAGTTAACTTTCTCACCGGGTACCACTGGTATGTTGTTATGCTTAGGCTCCTCTCCATGGGATTTTTCAGGCGAGAATACTGGAGTGGGTTGCCATTTCCTTCTCCAGGGGATCTTCCTGACCCAGGGATCGAAACCACATTTCCTGCGTCTCCTGCATTACAAGTGGGTTCTTTTTCCACACTGAGCCACCACTGATATGGGCCACCATAAAAAATATATTTTTTTATTTAAAAAATTTTGTCAAGGTCCCATCACTTCCTATTGTATCCTGCAAACAAATGCAAAAAAAAAAAGCTGTAGGTATACACTATTGAAAAATCTGTTCTTTTGCTTTAAGAAAAGAAATGTCTTAGAATCTTGATACATCTTGGGCCTGGGAGAGGCAGATAGGACAGAGCCAGCCCTCCATTGTTGTAGGGCTGGTGCACCGAGGAGCTTTTTAATATCATAAGTGCTTGGGAAAAAAATCAAAAGAAGAATAATATTGTGACTTTAAAACATTAGATGAAATTCAAGTTTCAATGTTCATAAGTAAAGTTAATTGGAATATAGACTCAGTCATTAATTTACATAGTGTTTATGACTTTTTTGGTGCTGTATCAGCAGAGTTGAGTAGGGACCCTGTGACCTGCAAAGCATAGCATACTTACTCTCTGGCCCTTTACAGAAACGTTTTGTTGACCCTGTCTTGGAATCATAAAGCTGTGATCCTGGGAAACATTTGAAATGCTCATTTCGTCCTGAGAAAGGAGAGCTAGTGCCTGTAAACAAATAAATAAACAAAAGGACTAATAAATGTGTGTGTGTGTGTATGACTTCCCTGTTAATGTTGATATTATAATAAAATAATAGTTTATTGTTTTATTAAAATATTAAACTGTGGTTAACTCAAAATGTTCAGTGACATTTTAAACATTTTTTAGTGACAAGTTTATACAATCCTCTAACAAGTGCTGTAGTGGACTGTCAATTTCTTTCCCATATTTTATTTAATAATAGACTTTATGTAAACTGTGTTTTGTTGAAATATGTAACTTCCTGAAGATAATGCAGGAAAACATTTAGGTTTTGGAATGAGTTTTTCTTAAAGTGCCTAATTTGACTTGTGAAATGAACAGTTCCTGGATTTCTTTCACCCCATTAACATATTTGGTAAGGCTATTAGGATTAAAAAGTGCATGTTAGCTAGCAGGCGGATTATGATTCCTGTGCTCCATTGTATGACAATATAGAAATCTCAGACGGTGTATGTATATGATAGGAAAAGAAAAGAATACTCAAAAAAAGGGCAAAGTAACCCTACACTTGGAGTTTACAGTCAGAATTGTGCTTATGCTGTCTGTCTATAATTACCAACCTTCTTGCTTCTTTTAATCTCTTCATTCATAAGTTCTACCCATGTATTTTATGTCTTTAAAGCATTTTTATTTCTTTAAAAATATTTAAAGCATACAATATGTACACTATTTATCTAGTCCCATAGATTAAAGAATGATAATATAATTCTCTGTGCCCACCTCTTTCCTCTGCCATTTTTCCTGACTGTTCTTGGGAAATACCGTTTTTATCTAGGGTTTTAATTGCTTTTGTCCTATATTCCTCTGAAATGCTGTCAGTTTCTTCAAGGTGTGATCCTTCACTCATTCTTTTTCCCTTCCCCGTAATATCTGGGACGTTACCTTTAACAAAATAACTACTTAAATAGATGTATGTAGAATGAGTGAGTGAATATACCGCAAGCTCCCTATGGAGAGAAACCCTTCATTGTCAGTTTCTTACAGTTATTAGCTTAGGGGCATAGAGGAGGCAATTAGCAAATGTTGCCATTGAATTGAATGATAAGTCCTGTTTTTCCATTCAGGTGCCCTTCTGAATGTCCAGGTTCAGGCACTGTCAGCTATAAGTTGTTTGAATATTTTCTCCAAAGTACTGAATACAATATAGAAGGACCCTGAGAGGTTATTGAAGTGCTCAAGGCTACCTTATCCATTTATTGAAGACCTCCATGTACATATTTTATAAATGTCATATTCTTTCTCTCTCTTTCCAGCTATTTCTCTTTCTCATGTCAAGTTGGTGTGCCTTTGCTGCTCTCATTACAGGTTTGAAAGTGTCATATAGCTCATGTCATTGGGTGCTTCAGCTCTAAGCTAGTCTTTTTCTCTTTTCCACCATCCAGGGCCCCCTACTCCTTTTACCATTTCCCTGTCCTCCTCTGGGGCTTCCCTAGTAGTTCAGCTGGTAAAGAATCCACCTGCGATGCAGAGGATCCCAGTTCGATTCCTAGGTTGGGAAGATTCACTGAAGAAGGGATAGGCTACCCACTCCAGTGGGCTTCCCTGGAGGCTCAGCTGGCAAAGAATCTGCCTGCAGTGTGGGTGACCTGAGTTCAATCCCTGGGTAGGGAAGATCCCCTGGAGAAGGAAGAGCCACCCACTCCAGTATTCTGGCCTGGAGAATTCAATGGGCTGTATAGTCCATGGGGTCTCAAAGAGTCGGACACAAGTGAGTGATATCTACACTACTTGAAAAGTGAAAGTGAAGTCGCTCAGTCGTGTCTGACTCCTTGCGACCCCTGGACTGTAGCCTACCACGTTCCTCCATACATGGGATTTTCCAGGCCAGAGTACTGGAGTGGGGTGCCATTTCCTCCTCCATTACACTACTTGATTTGGCTTTATTAGCCGGTGAGAACGGAGAAGGCAATGGCACCCCACTCCACTACTCTTGCCTGGAAACTCCCATGGAGGGAGGAACCTGGTAGGCTGCAGTCCATGGCATCGCTATGAGTTGGGGACACTACTGAGCAACTTCACTTTCACTTTTCACTTTCATGCATTGGAGGAGGAAATGTTCTTGCCTGGAGAATCCCAGGGATGGGAGAACCTGGTGGGCTGCTGTCTATGGGGTTGCACAGAGTCAGATATGACTGAAGCGACTTAGCAGCAGCAGCAGCAGCCGCCAGTGAGAAATTCTTTCAAGATGGCAGTTAACTTCAAATAAACCATAAGTATTTGATCTGTTCATCTCTACTTATCTTGGCTACTTTTGCCAGTGCTTACTTAGAGAGGCTTTTTTTTTTCATTTTTCTTACTTTTAATAGTTCTAGAAGATGATTATTAAAGCAACAATAGTAGCAGTACATTGTGTATTTATAGTATATGTGAATCAGTAATGATGGTGGGAGAAATATTGAGAATGTATTATTATAAGGACCTTGAAGAATATATGAAATAATATATATTATTTGAAGCTAGACTCTAAATAAAGAGATGTATTTTATTATTATTTTTTATTGAAGTATACCTGAATTGCAACATCGTGCTAGTTTCGGGTATACAGCAAAGCGATGCATATGCATGTATATATATCTGCATTTTATTATATATGTAATTCAGATTCTTTTCAATTATAGATTATTACAACGTATTGAATATAGTTCCCTGTTCCGTTCGTTCCCTTCCATTCAGTCACTCAGTCATGTCCGACTCTTTGCGACCCCGTGGACTGTAGCCCACCAGGCTTCTCCGTCTATGGGATTCTCCAGGCAAGAATACTGGAGTAGGTTACCATCTCCTTCTCCAGGGGATCTTCCCGACCCAGGTCTCACGCATTGGAGGCAGACGCTTTAACCTCTGGGCCTCCAGGGAAGCCCAATAGTTCCCTGTACTATGCAGTAAATTTCTGTTATCTGTTTTATATATAATGGTATGTATCTATTAATCCCATCCCCCTAATTAATCCCTTTCCCAGAAGCTATTTTTTTTTTAAGTTCTAATTTCTAGCTTTTCTAGAGAGGAAAAGGGGGTGCAATCTGACTGCTTCATAAATAAAATAGCCAATGCAGGAGATATAAGAGATGAAGTTTTGATCCCTGCATCAGGAAGATCACCTGGAGGAGGGCATGACAACCCACTCCAGTATTCTTGCCTGGAGAATACCATGGAGAGAGGAGCCTGGTGGGCTACAGTTCAAGCGGTTCCAAAGAGTTGACATGACTGAGTGATTAACACTTTCAGTTTCACTTTATACATTGGAATAATGAGTCCTATTCAGAGGCAAATATTACTTATCAGAAATTTGTATTAGGTGAAAATACATCTCAGGTAGAAATTGCGACATAGAATGTTTAGAAAAGGCAAAACTATCCCTGTGGAGCTCCAAAAATCTAGTATAAAAGCATTTACACTTTAAAAATGTAGGTCAAATTTATAATGAGATAATGTATGAGATACGTCTTATCAGAGGACATGCATGATAGACATTTTAAAAACTCTTAGTTAACTCAGAATCAGATTTCTACATCTTTATAACTATTTTTGAAAGTTATCAAGATGAATAATTATTTTGGGGTCTGAATGACCAGGTAAGTCATTTTATTGATGAATAATTTCTCCCAAAATAATCTCTCCCAGAAGTCTTTTACTTTTTCAATATACCTATCGAATCTGCCAAAGTATATGATTTCTTGTGATTGCCATTAACTCCTGAGAGAAAGACTCCTGAAAAGGAGGTGAATTCCAGTCGGGCTTTTGCTGCTGAAAAACCATCTTTAAATTACTATTGGGTAAAATAAATAACTTTTTGATAGAGATGAAAGCAATACTTTGTTTTCAGATAATCTTAAACAGAAAAGAAACTCTTTTAAAGAAGGAGCCACCGTAACATTTTACTTATAACTTATTTATCTCAGAACTTATTTAAAAAAACAAATCTCAGTCATTGTCCTTTGACAGTGTGGATATCCATTTATTTTAAGGACTTTGCAAAATTTCAAAACAGCCATTTAGATTTCATAGGTCTCAGTTCATATGCATGAAATAATTTTAGGAGCATGAGGATATGTTCCATAAAATTAGATAGCCATCTTGAAATCACTGAAGAATGCTCAGACGGAAGGTGTTGTTCATGCAGAAATAAAATCTAATGGTGGACGTTTCTAGGGGTGTATGAAGGGGAAAAGAGACATGAAGAGGGGGGAATAAGATGGCAGATCAGATTCTATCTACACATAAAGAGGAACATTTTTGTGACAAGTTTCCTCTGAAAGGAAATGGATTGATCAAAGAAATTAATGAAAGTTTAAAGAGACTAGTCAACCATTCATTAAGAATGGCGTAGAAAGAATTTCTTTGCGGTTGCTGAGTTTGGCTTAAATAATCTGTATGGACCTTTTAAACTCAATGATCTAGGAAAGTAAAATGATAGAACGTTCCAGGTTTAAAAAGGTTGAGGATCACTGCCTTACTTCATGAGCATTTTAAGAATTAAATAAATAAAATACCTCAGAGCTCTTCCTAAAAGGATAGCTTCAGCAGAAAAAATAATCTTTGTAATTATTTTAAAAGCATATGAAATGAGTATTTGGAAAGTAAATAAAAGGTAATTTATAGTGATTTCTTTCACATACTGGGTATAAACAATTTCAGAGCAGATACATCTCTGTAAGGAAAATATCTCAGTGAGAAACAGTTAGTGTGATTTGGTTGTAAGCAATAGTGGAATTTATTGATGAAACAAAATAGCTTACAGAATTGAAGAAAATTCAGAGACATTGGTTTTGGGAAGAACAGGAACCAAAGCCTCTATGGAGATCAGGTTATCAGCAACTCATGTATAACGTCTCCAGGATGGCACATAACTCTGGCCATTTTGGTCTCTGTGTCATTCTACTCAATATTCAAATGCCAGTGAAAAGATGTTAAAAGAATATAATTTCAAGGTCTAGCCTGGTTCATATGCTTACTCCTTGGCCTGGGAAAGAAAAATGCAGTGCTGGGGGTGGCAGAGATAGTTTCCCAATGCGAAATTGAGGTGTTGCTATTATGAGGAGGAATTTAAGCTGGACAGAGGTGCACACTGTTATGCTCCATTGAGCCACTTTGGTTTGAGCAATGAATTCTTAACTTTTCTCAGCTTCCTTCAGTCTGCTCACCCTTCTTAAAATACATGCAGAAGAGCGGGACACAACATGGAGGTGATGAAGAGCTGTGCATATAGAAGGAAAGGTATTTGGAAATTCAGAGAGCAGCTTGTACAGAGTTGTTCCCAGTGAAAAAAAACAGAGGAGCCCCACTAATGCAGAATGTCTGGGCTCAAAGGAGGGTCATTGTTGTTCAGTTGCTAAATCATGCCTGACTTTTTGTGACCCCATGGATTTTAGCATACCAGACTTTCCTGTCCTTCACTATCTCTCAGTGTTGGCTCAAACTGGTGTCCATTGAGCTAGTGATGCCATCCAACCATCTCATCCTTTGTCGCCCCCTTCTCCCCTTGTCCTGTCTTTCCCAGCATCAGGGTCTTTTCCAATGAGTCAACTGTTCAGGTTTCCAAAGTATTGGAACTTCAGCTTTAGCATCAGTCCTTCCAATGAATATTCAGGGTTGATTTCCTTTAGGATTGACTGATTTGGTCTCTTTGTTTTCCAAGGGACTCTCAAGAGTCTTTCCTAGCACCACAGTTTGAAAGCATCAGTTCTTTGGCACTCAGCCTTCTTTATGGTCCAACTCTCACATCCATACATGACTACTGGAAAAACCACAGCTTCAACCATCTGAACCTTTGTCGGCAAAGTGATATCTCTGGTTTTTAATAAGCTGTCTGTGTTTCCATAGCCAATGTGAAATTCCTCTTGGCCAAGATGGTTGATGGAGGGTTAGCACAGTCATATCTAATATTCTCTTTTAAGTTGTTGCCTGTACTTACCATGCCTTAAGTTTTATCCATTATTCCAAATGTGCCCTACGAGTCTGTGCAACATGATCACAAGTTCATGGCTCTTTGGAATGATGAAGAATCAGTGTGGAATGAGTTAATGACAGAAGGGGTCTATATAAAAGGCACAGAAAGTTGTTGGGAAGCAGGTCCTTGACCAAGAAACGAAGCTGTCCTGAAATTCATGAGAATGGTAAGAAAGTCACAGAGTGAGTAGGGACAGTTTCTACACAATTTATAAATGGAGATTTTAGGCATTGTACTTACTTAGTTACATAACCCCATGACAGATCTTTATCCTGCAACTGTTTTGTCTGATGCCACACTTGAGTTTGTGCTCAGTGTTGGTTCAGGTTTTTCAAAAAAGAATGTACTTAAACATGAGTGTGTGTTTTCTCTCTTTTATAGGAGAGATGGAGGAAGTGAAGCTCCTCACATATATTACAGTGAATTCTTCAAATACCTGTTTAGCATTTAGAAAAATTATCCAAAAGATGTAGAGTTATTTAACCTCAGATTTCCATAATTGTCTGTTTATATCACATGAACTTTAATATGATGAATTACTGTCTAATTTAAATAATAGCTTGCAAATTCTACCAGAATATGATTTTATTCAGATATAATTTTGATTTATTATTCATTCAATTACATTTTCCATGTGACTATAAATGTCAGCACATCTATCCATTTATATGTACTGAATAACAAATTTATTGAAACTCAATGTTGAGAGAATATAAATTTCAAAAAACAGAACATTTATCTTTGTCTAAACTGTTGGAGTCATGTTGCCTTCTAAAGGATAATTTTAATCCAAGGAAAACAATTGTGTCCTTAAAAATAACTTATTCTCTTGCTTACTATATCCTAAGTAACTTAACTATTTGAGGGGAATGAGTATAAAATCATGTGTAGCAGTAAATATCATTTAACTGTCATGGATTACAGGAATGAGATATTCAGGTGTAATTTTGTTCCTACTTTGATCAAGTATAATATGAGAAGGAAATTTTGTAGTCCATTGAGAAAGTACAGAGGATTTTTTTTAACCTGAGAATACAAAACCCCAGACTGCATTTACCTCCCTGTAGATATAAATGCACACCTTGTAAAATTGACCAAAGGGAAACGGTGGGCCATTCAGCATAGAACTTGGTACAGATTGCTGAATGATGTTTTTTTTTTTTTGGGGGGGGTGTAATTTTATTTAATTAGTTATTTTTGTCTGCACTGGGTCTTTGTTGCTGCACATGGGCTTTATCTAGTTGCAACTTGTGGGGGCTACTCTCTAGGCTTCTCATTGCAGTGGCTTCTCGTTTTAGAGCATAGCTTCTAGGGTGTGTGGGCTTCAGTAGCTGAGACTCACAGGCTCTAGAGTTCAGGCACAGTGGTTGTGGTGCACAGGCTTAGTTGTTCTGTGGCATGTTGGATTTTTCTGCACCAGGGATCTAACTGGTGTCCCCTGCATTGCAAGGTGGACTCTTAACTACGGGACCACCAGGGAAGCCCTGAACTATGTTTTAAGTGACATCATTGGACTGTAGAAAAATAGACCAATATGAATTCAAAAAAGGGTTTGTGATCATAATATTATGTATCAGGAGATATTAAATGAGGATAAGTCAGAATACTTAGAAGAAATTCACTAAGGAAGGATTTTCACTCTTCCTTAGCTGAGATGAGAAAGTTCTCCAAGAGACCATGCCCTCTCACCATTGTAGCCCATAGCAGAATTATTAGTCCAGAAGGGCCTAATGGCTAATCCATCACAGTGGCCTCAATTTTACAGAAAAAGAGTGTGAACAATTTGTCAAGACAACAGAAATATTTAGACTGACATTAAAAGACCTGGCACCCTGGTCTCCTGACTTCTCTTCATGTCATTTTCATGGGCTCCTCTTAGTTACTGCTGCTAGTACAGCTGCTTTGAGGATAAAAAGATTGTGTCACCCTCTTTTTGCCCTCTGGAGCCTCAAAGGAAATAGCCAAGCGTAATACTTTCTTTTTCACAATATAGCAGCAGATGCAGGCCTTATTATCTGGTGTAAAGTATGTGAATTAGAAATTACTTTTTCATCCTTAAATTTTGTAGTCAATATATTATGGCACTTAAGTGAGTAATGAATTATTTTTGTCTAATTCATTATTTATGGAATGCTTTTAATAGAATTTAATATAATTTCACAAAATGACAGGCGTAAGGAGAAAAATTGGCCTGGGGATAATTGGCCCACTACTGCCTAAAAGAATTCTTTTGGTAGAAATATTGATGGAATTTCTAAGAAAAGCTCTTCTCTAGCAATGGCATATAATCAACGTTAGATCATTCAGGGTCCAGAAAGCCAATTTATGAAATTTTCTTCCTCTCTTTGTGCCATCTCAATTAAATGAATTTAAATTTGGGAGCAAGTTCATTTTGAACAATGTACATGACTGCATCATAAATTTACTTATTTAATTATGCTTCTGAGCTGTGGAGGAGAAAGGGAAAATCTGTGGAGACCCTCAAAATGGTTGGTTGTCAATTTTTGGGAGTCTGTTTGGTATCTTTGCCCCTGACTCTTGATATGTATTCCTGTTTGTGGTTGAGCTTCCAAATCTTTCCCCCTAAGGATCTGCATTTTGGGAAATGATAAATCCATCCAACTCCTGGATTAAGGCCATTAGTAGATCCAAGGCTGTGGTCACAGAGCTGTTTTCAGGACCCAGGAACTAATTCAACCCAAAAGACATGTGTTGGGGCTTTCTGGGAAGAAGTTTCTTTGCTTTTTGACCAGGGACTTTTTATTTCTCTCTCCCATAGCATTTCTCTCTTCTTTGGGGAACAGCTCCTTTTACAGTGTGAAATGAGGTGTCATGTTAAAACATTGTGATGTTAGAGATTAGTTAACTGCACATTTACCAACAGCCATGTTTTGTGATTTATTTCAAAATACATACTTTTTTTTTTTTAATTCTGGAAATGTAGAACTGAAAAACATAAAATGAGACAGGTGTAAACACCTTTCTCTTGGGTTAGAACTTGGAAAAATAGGACATTTCTTGGCATCATTGAACACCTGGGTTCTTCCAGCAGGTTATAGCTTCTCAGTCTCAGATGAAAGTGAGGCAATTATCTCCCTTCTACTCTTTACTTTCAGGCAAAAGCTGTTGATGTACAATAATTGAGTTTTCTCTGAAGTGACTTAGCAGCAGCAGCAGTGTGTCCAAAGAAGAAAAGGCACATCATCAGGAAGTGCAGCTGAGTCCTTTCATTCATTTCCCTCTGTAATTTAAAAATTTTTGGTATTAAATCTATAATGCTAAATGATATTTCACTTAAAGATTGACAACAACAACAACAAAAAACATGTACCCAGTTTCCATCTCAAAGAGAAAACAGCTAATTTGGGGTTCCTCTCTGGGCCTCTTTTTGATTTAACAATCAGTAACCCCCAAAAGTAACTACCACCTTGAATTTTGCCTTGCTACTCCTTTTAGTTTTACCAGCTATGCCTGTTCCCGTAAGTACATTCAGTATTTTTAGTTTTGGTTGTAGTTGAACTATATAAAATTGAGTTATACTACATGTATCCTTTTGTGACTTTTTAATTTTTAAATATTACATGTTTGAGGTCAGTCCATACTGAAGCAATTACCTGTGGTTCATTCATTTTCATTATTGAATGGAATAAGCATACCTCATTCCGTTTATTCTTCCTACTTTTGATTAAAATTTGGTTTGCTTCTAATCTTTCGTATCACAAACAGGAAAGATCATTCTCTTGCATGCCCCCATATGTACAAACATTTCTTTAAAGAAGAGTTGCCAGAACACAGAGTGAAAATTAAAAGCGTAATTTGTGATGCTAAAATGTTTTCCAAAGTTGTTTACTTCCTTGTAGGTGCTCCCGTCTACACTCTGGTAATTGCTGAAAGCTTGAATTGATTCACAGTGTTCTTGCCTAGAGAATCCCAGGGACAGGGGAGCCTGGTGGACTTCCATCTATGGGGTCACACAGAGTCGGACACGACTGAAGCGACTTAGCAGCAGCAGCAGCATGCTTACTGTTGGACAGTGTAGAATTTTGAGGTGGTTGGCAGGTATACAATGATATTTCATAGTTATATTGCATTTACCAAATTACTGATGAGACTGACCATCTTTTTATTTTTGACAGGCAATTTAAAATCTTTCAGGTTTTTTAAAAAATTATTGGAGTACTTTTAGATTTACAACAAAATTGAGATAGAGACACGGAGTTGTCCCATAGACCCCCTATACCTACATGTGCATGCTGCTGCTGCTGCTAAGTCCCTTCAGTCATGTCTGACTCTGTGTGACCCCATACTCGGCAGCCCACCAGGCTCCCCCATCCCTGGGATTCTCCAGGTAAGAGCACTGGAGTGGGTTGCCATTTCTTTCTCCAATACATGTGCATAGTCTTTCCTTATTGTCAATATGACTTAAGTCTTTATTTTTTTTTTATTCTTTTTTTTTTTACCAAGGATGAACCTACATTGACTTATAATCACTCCGATTCCATAGTTTATCTTAGAGTTCATTTTTGGTGCTATACATTCTGTGGATCTGGACAAACGTATGATGACATATATCCCTCATTTTGTATCATATAGAATATTTTTGCCATTCCCAAAATCCTCTACATATTCATCTCTCATCTTTAGAAACCACTGACTTTTTACTCTCTCTATAAATTTTGCCTTTCCCAGAATGTCATCGTTGAACTTCTACAGTATGTAGCCTTCTCAGATTGGCTATTGAACTTAGTAATATGTGTTTAATTTTTCTCTATATCTCTTTATGATTTGAGAACTCACTTCTTTTCAGTGCTATATAATATTCCATTAGCTGATTATACCAAATTTATATATTCATTGACCTACTGAAAGACATCTTGGTTGTTTCCAAGTTTTGGCATTTATTAATAAAACTGCTATAAATATTCCTGTGCAGATTTTGGTATAAATATAAGTTTTCAGCCCCTCTGGGTAAGTATAAAGGAGTGTGCATGCTAGAGTGTATGTTAAGAGTATTTTTAGTTGAGTAAGAAACCACCAAACTATCTTCTAAAGGGGCGCTACCATTTTACATTTTCACTACAGTGCATGAGAGTTCCCATTCCTCCACATTCTCACTAGGATCTAGTATCATCAGTGTTCTGAATTTTGGCCATTCTAAGAGGTATATAGTGGTATCTCACTGTAGTTTTGATCTGTATTGTCTTGATGATATATGATATAAAACATCTCTTCATATGCTTATTTGTCATTTACTTCTTTGATGAGATGAATGTTAAGGTCTTTGGCCCATGTTTTAATCAGGTTGTTTATTTTCTTATTGTTGAATGGTAAGAGTTCTATATTTCAGATAACTGTCTGCTATCAGTTGTGTCTTTTGAAAATATTTTCTCCAAGTTTGTGGCTTATCTTCTAATTCTCTTGACATACTCATTTGCAGAGCAGAAGTTTTATTTTATGAAATCTAGCTTATCAATTATTTCAGTTATGGATTATGTCTTTGGTGTATTTTAAAAAGGCATCTTTATACCAAAGATCATCTAGGTTTTCTCTTATGTTATTTGTTGGAATTTTCATAGTTTTGCATTTTAGAGCTATGGTTCATTTTGAGTTTGATACATTTTGGTGAAATGTGTAATGTCTATGATTTAGTCTTTTTAATATGTAGACATCTGCTTGTTCTAGCATCTTTTGTTGAAGTAACTTTCTTTGCTCCATTTTATTGTCTTTGATCCTTTTTCATAGATCAGTTGACTATATTATGGGAGTCTGTTTCTGGGCTTTCTGTTCTGTTGCACTGATCTGTTCGTTATTTGCCAATACCATACTCTATTGAAATGTTATAAGTCTTAAAGTTGTATAGAATCAGTGTTTCAACTTTGTTCTTTCTCAATTTTGGACCTTTTTCTTCCTCATATAAACTTCAGAATCAATTTGTCAATATCCATAAAATAATTTGCTGGGGATTTTAGTGGATTGCATTGCATCTATCTACCAAGTTGGGAAAAACAGACATTTTAACAATATTGAGGCTACCTATCCATGGACATAGAATATCTCTCCATTTATGTAGTCCTTTGATTTCATTCATCAAAGTTTTGTAGTATTCCTCATATATATATGTTGTTCATATTTTATTAGATTTATGCCTAGGCAATTTCACTTTTGGGGTGCTAATACGAATGGTATTATGATCTTAACTTCTAACTACACTTGTCATTGATGGCATATAGGAAGCAATTGACTTGTGTATATTAACCTTGTATCCTGCAATTTTGCTATAGTTGCTTATTCTGTTCTGTTCCGTCGCTCAGTCGTGTCCGACTCTACGCAACCCCGTGGATGGTAGCCTCCCAGGCTTCTCCGTCCATGGGATTCTCCAGGCAAGAATACTGGAGTGGGTTACCGTTTCCTTCTCCAGAGGATCTTCCCGACCCAGGGATTGAACCCGGGTCTCCCGCATTGGAGGCAGACGCTTTAACCTCTGAGCCACCAGGGAAGCCCTTATTAGTTCCTGTAAAATTTTTGTTGATTTTTAAGATTTTTTACATGGATAATTATGTTATCTGGGAAAAAAAGTTATATCTGTCTTCCCATCTCTATACCTTGTATTTCCTTTTCTTGCCTTGTTTCATCAGCAAGTACTTTTAGTAAGATATTGAAAAGGAATGGTAAAAAGGAACATCCTTGCCTTTGTACCTGATTTTAGTGGGAAAGCTTAATTTTTCTCACGATGAAATATGGGGTTAGATGTAGGTTTTTGAAGGTTTTCTCTAACAAATTTAGAAAGTTTCTGTCTTCTTAATTTACTGAGATAATTTATCATGAATGAGTATTGGATTTTGTCAGATGCTTCTTCTGTATCAATGTGATCATGTGATTTTTACGTGTGTGTGTGTGTTGATGTGATAGATTAACTGATTTTCAAATGTTGAACTGCCTTACATATCTGGGTGAAATCTCACTTGGTTGTGATGTATATTTATTTTTATACTTTTTAAGATTTAGTTTGATAATATTTTGTTGAGGATCTTCACATCTATTCATAAGAAATATTGGTTTCTTTTCTTGTAATGTCTGCCTGGTTTGGATATTAAGGTAGTAACATGCCCTGTGAAGGAGATCATAGAAAATTGGTATAATTTCTTCATTAAATGTTTAGTATTATGGAATTCTCCTGTGAATCCATACAGACATGGTACTTTCTGTTTTGGAAGATTATTAATTGGTTCAATTTCTTTTATAGATGTAGGCCGATTGAAATAATCTATTTTTTCTTGTGGGTTTTTTCCAATACTGAGTTTGTCAAAAATAGTCAAACATTAGTGTAGTGAGTGTTTTGTCATCTCTGGTACATCTTTTCACTCTTTTACAACTTTTATAGAAGTAGAATTTGCCACTGTCGTTCATGGTTTACACTTTGTATCTGATTAAAAAAAAATCTTAATTCCAAGTTCATAGTCATGCTTTTTCTGTATTTTATAGAAACGTAAAAAATTTGCCCTTTTTATTTGTGAATTTGATTCATCTGGGTTAAAAGGAAGTCTCAAATTTATGTTTTTTACTGTGTGGATAATTAGTTGCCCTGCGACCATACTTACTTCTCCAATCAACAAATTCCACCCTAAGTTGTCTCTGTATTGTGCTGAGTCTGTCTTTGAACTCACCACATTATACCTTCCATTCTTATGCCAGTGTTGTAGTACATTAATTATCATACTTTTGTTTTAAAAAATATTTATGGCCAAGAAAATGTTTTATTTTGTTTTTTCAAGTGTATCTTGAATAGTCTTATCTCTTTTCTTTTCCATATTATTTTTAGCATAAGTTTGTTAGGTTCTTTGGAAAATGCTATTGAATGATATATGTGAACGTGGAATCTTCATTTATTTAGGACTTTGTTACTTTTCAACAATGTTTTATTTTTTTGGTTTCATGTACATGTGTCCATAGGGTCACACAGAGTTGGACATGACTAAAGTGATGAGTTGACTCACTGGAAAAGACTCTGATGCTGGGAAGGATTGGGGGCAGAAGAAGAAGGGGACGGCAGAGAATGAGATGGCTGGATGGCATCACCAACTCGATGGACATGAGTTTGAGTGAACTCTGGGAGTTGGTGATGGACAGGGAGGCCTGGCATGCTGTGATTCATGGGTTGAAAAGAGTCGGACACGACTGAGCGACTGAACTGAACTGAAGTGAACTGAAAGTGACTTAACATGCACACCTGTACCTTTTAGGAATACTCTTTTTTTCTTCTTTGAAAAATATCACTATAATTTTAATTGGGATTGCATTGAATTTTTAGACCACTTTGAGCAATAGAGCTATTTTAATAATATTCTTCCAGTCCATGAGTTTAGGATATCATTCTATTTATTTGTGTGTCTTTTTTTAAATCAATGACACCTCTAAGGCATTGCTGAAATACTTTTTTCTTTTATCAGTATCTTAGAGTTTTCATTGTACATGTCTTTCATGTCTATGGTTAAATTTATTCCTAAGTATTTTACTGTTTTTCATGCTTTTGATATGGGATCACTTAAAAATTTTTCTTTCAGATAATTCATTGTTAGTGAATAGAACCACAATTGATTTTCATATGTTGTTCTGCAACTTTACTAAATTTGTCTATTAGTTCCTACAATTTTTTGTATTGTCATCTATAAACTGAGAAATTTTTAATTTATCCTTTTCAGTTTTTGTGCTTTTTCTTTTTCTTGCCTAATTGCTCTGGCTGGAACTTTCATTACTTTATTGAATAGAAGTGGTGAAAGTGTCATCTTTGTCTTATTCCTGATCTTATAAGAAAAACTTTTAGCATTTAGCTATTGAGTAAGATGTTAGATTTGTCCTTATTATGGTGAGATACATTTCTTTTCTACCTCATTTGTTGAGAGTTTTTTTTTATCATAAAAGAGTTGAAATTTGTCAAATCCTTTTCCTCACCTACTGAGATAATCTTATGATTTTTATCCTTTATTCTGTTAGTATAGTGTACATAGTATTTGTAGTATTTGATTTGTAGTAATCAAAGTAGTATGACACTGGCATAAAAATAGCATAAAGACCAAAGGGAAAGAATAAAGTGCCCAGAAGTAAGCCCAAAATATATGATCAACTGATATTTGATAAAAGCATCAAGAACACACATTGGGGAAAGGATAGCCTCTTCAATAAATATTATTGGGAAACTGAATATTCATATGAAAAGTGTGAAACTGGACCCCTATTGTACACCCAGCATGAAAGTTATGTTGAAATGGGCTAAAAACTTAAACGTAAGACCTAAAACCTTAAAACACTTAAAAGAACACATAGGAGAAAAGCTTTTTGACTTTGGTCTTCATTTTAGTTCAGTTCAGTTGCTCAGTCGTGTCCAACTCTCTGTGACCCCATGAATCACAGCACACCAGGCCTCCCTGTCCATCACCAACTCCCAGAGTTCACTCAAACTCATGTCCACAGAGTCGCTGATGCCATCCAGCCATCTGATTCTCTGTCGTCCCCTTTTCCTCCCGCCCCCAACCTTTCCCAGCATCAGTCTTTTCCAGTGAGTCAACTCGTCGCATGAGGTGGCCAAAGTATTGCAGTTTCAGCTTCAGCATCAGTCCTTCCAATGAACACCCAGGATTGATCTCCTTTAGAATGGACTGGTTGGATCTCCTTGCAGTCCAAGGGACTCTCAAGAGTCTTCTCCAGCACCACAGTTCAAAAGCATCAATTCTTCGGCGATCAGCTTTCTTCACAGTCCAACTCTCACATCCATACATGACCACGGGAAAAACCATAGCCTTGACTAGACGGACCTTGGTTGGCAAAATAATGTCTCTGCTTTTTAATATACTATCTAGGTTGATCATAACTTTCCTTCCAAGGAATAAGCATCTTTTAATTTCCTGGCTGCAATCAGCATCTGCAGAGATTTTGGAGCCCCAAAAAATAAAGTCTGACACTGTTTCCACTGTTTTTCCATCTATTTCCCATGAAGTGATGGGACCAGATGCCATGATCTTTGTTTTCTGAATGTTGAGCTTCAAGCCAACCTTTTCACTCTCCTCTTTCACTTGCATCAAGAGGCTTTTGAGTTCCTCTTCACTTTCTGCCATAAGGGTGGTGTCATCTGCATATCTGAGGTTATTGATATTTCTCCCAGCAATCTTGATTCCAGCTTGTGCTTCTTCCAACCCAGCGTTCCTCATGATGTACTTTGCATATAAGTTAAGTAAGCAAGGTGACAATATACAGCCTTGACATACTCCTTTTCCTATTTGGAACCAGTCTTAGAAATGATTATTTATCTATCATACCAAAAACATGGGCTTCCCTGGCAGCTCAGACAATAAAGAATCTGCCTGCAATGCAGGAGACTGGGGTTCGATCTCTGGGTCAGGACGATGCCCTGGAGACCCACTCCAGTACTCTTGCCTGAAATAATCCCCTGGACAGAGAAGCCTGGTGGGCTACCGTCCATGGAGTCGCAACAAGCTAGACATGGCTGAGTGACTAACACACACACACACATCACACCAAAAACACAAGAAGCAAGATAGAAATAAATAAATGGGACTACATCAAACTAAAAAGCTCTGCACAGCAAAGAAAACAATCAATAAAATGAAAAGGCAAATTATGGAAGGAAAAATCAACTGCAAAAAAAGGTTCACTGTATGTATCTTGGAATGAATTTCTTTTTATTGTATTGTATTTTATTGTATTGTATTGTACTGTCTTCAGTTTATATTTTTTCATAGAGTTCAGGATTCATATCTTTCAACAGTTTTGTAGTTTTCTTGTATCTCCTCAAATATTATTGCTTCTTCATCTCTATTATCATCTTCTGGAAATTCAATTATGCTGTATTAGATATTCTTATGATACCTTGGTATAACTTAAATATTTTTATTATTTCCTATGTCTTTATTTTTCTGTGCTTAAATTAGGATGATTTCTTTGAAACTGCTTCCAGTTTACAAATCTGATATTGTGTGATTAATCTGTTTAGACATTTTTTGAGTATTAATTTCAATAATTCTATATTATGAATAGAAATTCCTTTAGATTATTAATACACTCAGTTATTTTTAAAATTGAGTTTCTTACCCCAAGTCATAGTTTAAATTCTAATTTTTTATGATATTAATGTATGCAGTTAGCATTCCGTGGCAGTAGTTACAATAAGTGAAGTTATTTGTGGATCTTTTACTGCTGTGTTTTTTCCCCAACTCTTGTTCATATGCTCAGTCACTAAGTTGTGTCTGACTATCTGCGACCCCATGAACTAACTGTCCATGGGATTTTCCAGGCAAGAATACTGGAATGGATTGCCATTTCCCTACTCCAACAGATCTTTCCAACCCAGGGATCGAACCCACATCTCTTGTGTCTCTTGTACTGTAGGCAGATTCTTTACCTGCTGAGCCATCTGGGAAGCATGGGCTTTCCTCCTGTTTTTAACTTAAAGCTTTTAATTTTACTTCAAATTTTATAAATGGGAATTCTTTAAGGCCTGGGTTGAAGGAGTTTTCCCCTAGAGAAAACTTTTTGTTTGTTATTTCAGACATCAGGGAGCACTGTGACACCTGGGACACTCTACATTAAATCCTAGCCTTGCTGCGTTTTTAGTGATACAGTAGTGTAAATTTAGACTGAATCCATGTGAGGTCTAGCTTGTGATTATGAAATCTCAGCAGAGTTTATTTATTTACACTCAACACAGTGCCAAATTCAGAATAGGCAGGTTTGCTGGTTATCTTTTTGTATGGCAAGATTAAAAGTGAAAGTCACTCAGTTGTGTCTGACTCTGTGGTCTCAAGGATATACAGTCCATGGAATTCTCCAGGCCAGAATACTGGAGTGGGTTGCTGTTCCCTTATGCAGGGGATCTTCCCAACCCAGGGATCCAACCTAGGTCTCCTGAGTTGCAGGTGGACTCTTTATCAGCTGAGCCTCGAATCTGCCTAAAATATTAAATGGAAAATTTCAGAAATAATTCATAAGTTTTTTAACTATTATATTTATTTATGTATTTAATTAATTTTTGACTGTACCACACGGCATGTAGGACCCTAGTTCCCCGGCCAGGATCAAACCAGTGTCCCCTGTATTGGCAGTATAAAGTCTTAACTATTAGGCCACCGGGAAAGTCCAGCACAATTATTCTTCAGTTTCGTTGTTCTGTATTTATGTGTAGATTTCCTGTCCTCTGTGCTCAGATTATATTTCAAAGAAGAATCTTAAGTTTTCTAGAATTTGGTAGAAATCCTCAAGATGAAAGCCAACTTTCGTACTTAATTTTATCAACGAGTATTGGCTATATTTTTAGTCTCTGAAATTCTTCCTTTGTTTCAATTTATTAATACATTAAATTTTTCAGTATTTGAAAAAATATTTCCTCTGTCATGTTAGACATTAAAGTCTCCCAAGAAGTGTGTTTTTATTCCGTTTCCTTTGGTTTATCCTGGAGGCTTTTATGTTCCTCCCTTCTTACTTTTTTCTCACTAGTTAGTTATGGAACTTGAACACAGTTTTATTAGTTTTACTGGGAAGGAATTTGAGATGTAATGACCAGCCATTTTTTGTTTAAGTGTACTATAGATTGTACTGAATACCAGTTTAGTGTGAAGTATTTAAACACAAGTGAAAATGATTTTGTATTTTAACAATTTTCTCCTGTATATGTTCATGTTGTTAACTAGTTGGGTTATTATTATAAGATATAGTCTTGAGTCTACTTTTATGAGATAATATATTACCAAAAATATTGCATGTGATGAAATATCGACACTATACACTACTTTATTCAAAGTAATTTCCATTGTAATTTATTTTCTATATTATTTAGTTCTGTATATTTTTAAACATTTTTTCTATTGACAGTCAAAAAAATATTTTAAGGCTCCTTCTACCATCATTCCTAGATTTTCAATTCTTATTAAAAATCTCAAGCATAATCATTTCTACTTATTATTAGCTCAGTTCTCATCATATGCAAATAATATGTATACAGTTAATTTAGAAAAAATAAATTTTTGTTATTCGTAGCAAAGAGTGTTTTCCGGTTTATAATTAACTGTCTTATATTTAATTTTATTTTTAGCATCTTTTTGAATTGAAGTAGAGTTGGTATGGAATAATGTGTAAGTTAAAGGTGTACAATATAATGATTCACAATTTTAAAGGTTATATTCCATTTATACTTATTATGAATTATTGACTCTATTCCACATGTTGTACAGTATATCATTGTTGCTTATTTTATACCTAATAGTTTGTACGTCTTACTCCCCTACCCTTATGTTGCTTCTGCCCTTTCTTGCCATGATCTTTCACATTTTCCTGTTTAATTTTCTTCACAGCCTATAAATACTGGGAATTATCTTATTCTCCCTGCTAAAATATAATTTCCATTGCAGCAAGGCATTCTCCATCTTATTAACTTCCACATCCCTGATACTTAACCACGTGCACAGCCTAGGTAGGCTTATGTTATTGGGTTAGTGCAAGCATAACTGCAATTGTGGACCATGAATTTTAAATCATTATAACTAGACTGAAACACGTCTTCATTAATCAGGAGAGAAACCATTGCAACAACACATTTTTGCCAAGGAGAAATAAAGTTTATTCCTGTAGCATAAAAATTCATGCTTCAAAATTCGACAAACTCTTGGAAAGTATTTTCTTCCTCCTGGTTGTGGAAACATTTCCCCTGCATCAAGTTGTTGAAATGCTTGAAGAAGTGGTAGTCCATTGGTGAGAGGTCAGGTGAATATGGTGGATGGGGCAAAACATTGTAGCCCAATTCATTAAACTTTTGAAGCGTTGGTTGTGCCACGGGCAGTTGGGCGTTGTCATGGAGAAGAATTGTCCCCTTCCTGTTGACCAATGCCGGCTGTAGGTGTTGCAGTTTTCAGTGCATCTCATCAATTTGCTGAGCCTATTTCTCAGATGTAATGGTTTTGTGGAGATTCAGAAGGCTGTAGTGGATCAAACTGGCAGCAGACCACTGAACAGTGACCATCATCTTTTTTGGTGCTAGTTTGGCTTTGGAAAGTGCTTTGGAGGCAGCAAACCACCGAACAGTGACCATGATCTTTTTTTGGTGCTAGTTTGGCTTTAGAAAGTGCTTTGGAACTTCTTCTTGGTCTCACCACTGAGCTGGTTGTTGTATAAAATCCACTCTTCATTGCTTGTCACAATCCAGTCGAGAAATTGCTGCATAGAATAAGAGAAAACATTTTAAATCTATGATTTTTTGATTTGCGGTCAGCTCATGAGGCACCCATTTATCAAGCTTTTTCATCTTTTCAGTTTTCTTCAAATGCCAAATGACGGTAGAATCTTGAGTTCTTTGGCATCTTCTCTTGTAGTTGTAAGAGGATCAGCTTCCTTGATCCTTTCAGTTGGTTGCTGTCAACTTCCGATGGCCAGCCACTGTGCCTCTTATCGTCAAGGCTCTCATTTTGTTTGCAAAACTTCTTGAAACACCCTTGCTCTGTACATTTGTTAGCAGTCCCTGGGCCAAATGTGTTCTTGATGTTGCAAGTTATCTCAGCTGCTTTACGACTGATTTGAACTTGAATAAATTGCTCAGATTTGCTTTTTGTCTAACATCATTCCCTAAGTCTAAAATAAATATAAAATACAAAGCAAGTAATGTCATTAGCAAAAAACAAACAAGCTTAAAGCAAGAAATGTGCATTAAAATGATGTATAAATAACCACATTCATTTAAGAATGTATTCCAGTATGAAATGGCAAAATTTAACAATTACTGTTGCACCAACCTAATAAATAAATCAGTGAATGAGTCTACATAATGGAAATCTCCTTAATATATTATTGTTATAATAATATGTAGCATTTATAGTCTTAGACAGTTTTTAAAGTATAGTCACTTTATGTCATTATCTTCAATCATGTGGGAACAGTTCTAATTATCATAAATGTAATAAAGAATTTTGATCTAAAAGTAGCCTGATGATAGGATTTTCAAGATACCTTGCACAAACATTATGTTGAGAATTTCATGTTCTAGTATAGTTCTCTTCATCCTCTACAAATACCTTCATTGGGAATAAAAGTGGTATGTTAGGAAGCAGTTACCATGGTAAACTTAGATTTTCAGTAATGCAAGTGAAATTCCTTTGTTAGAGCCAAAACTAAATGTCACAGTTTATTTTCTACTTGTGTATTTTGTTTTGTTTTTTAATGTTTATTGTTAGGAAGTTTTTTGTTTTTTTCCCCTTCCTGAGTCGGTAACATCTTTCAGTGGCATTTGATTAGGTAGGGCAAAATGTCTGGAATTCAATTGGCCCTATACAAATTTGTTTAACACTTACATCGGCGCCTTAAATGAAAAATTTGAAAATAATACATGGGTGTGGTAGAGTTTTAGCACCACCAAAATTGACTTCAGAAACTTCATCGTCTATTTACTTTTCTTCTATTAAGAAGGAGCATATCAGTTAGCTTTTGCTGTATAATAAACCATCCAGAATATTAATCTCCTAAAACAACAATCATTTATTAAATTGTAGTACTATAGGTTGGCAATTTGGGCTGGGCCCAGTTGGACAGTTCTTCTCCAGGGGTCTCTGGGGCTCAGATTCACAGCCGCAGTCTGCTAGGGGCAGGTTGACATTGGATGAAATCCTTCACGTGTTTGGATGCTAACTGCATTGATGGAGGCGACTGTGTCATGTGTCTCTAGTCTCTTGCAGGCTGGTCCAGGTTTCTTTCTATGGTAGCAGCAAGGCAGGGCAAGCTTCATAAGCACAGTTCAGTTCGGTTCAGTTCAGTTGCTCAGTCATGTCCGACTCTGCGACCCCATGAATCACAGCACGCCAGGCCTCCCTGTCCATCACCAACTCCCGGAGTTCACTCAAACTCATGTCCATCGAGTTGGTGATGCCATCCAGACATCTCATTCTCTGTCGTCCCTTCCCCTCCTGCCCCCAATCCCTCCCAGCATCAAAGTCTTTTCTAGTGAGTCAACTCTTTGCATGCACAAGCACTTATCAAATCTCTGCTTCTGTCACACTTACTGAAGTGTGTCACATGCCAAAGACCTGATAGCAAGAGGTAGAGATCTACATTCCATCTCTTTCTAGAAGGAGCTGTCACATTGTAGTAGATGGGTATATATATATAGGATTGGGAGGGATTGGAGATCATCTTTCGTGGTTTACTAGAAGGGCTTCCTAAAAATTCTCTCTTAAAATTGAAATATAACAGAGCCAAGACACTTTAAGGTTTAATTACTGAATGGATTTTTTTTTTTAGCATGAATTCTCAAAATAGTAGTTTTCATTTTGGGGATGTGTAAGAAATCTCTTCTGTGCCAATTGATATGCAGATTCCATCACTCTCTCTTACCCTGTTCTTATTCAGTGTATTTGGGGTTCAGTCCATGAATCTTTATTTTTTTTAACTGACAAATATATTGTAATGTAGGAGATCTAGAAGGACTATATTTTTCTGAAGACCGAATAGAAATGGTATGTATGCCAATGTCTAGGCAAGAAGTGTGAAGAAATCTGTTGAAAACTTACATTTCTTTGAAATTCATATTTTATCTGAAAAGAGTTGAATCATATAGCATATGGTTTTCTTTCAGTTCAGTTCAGTTCAGTCGCTCAGTCGTGTCTGACTCTCCGCGACCCCATGAATCACAGCACGCCAGGCCTCCCTGTCCATCACCAATTCCCGGAGTACACTCAAACTTATGTCCACAGAGTCAGTGATGCCATCCAGGCATCTCATTCTCTGTCGTCCCCTTCTCCTCCTGCCCCCAAACTTTCCCAGCATCAGAGTCTTTTCCAGTGAGTCAACTCGTCACGTGAGGTGGCCAAAGTATTGCAGTTTCAGCTTTAGCATCAGTCCTTCCAATGAACACCCAGGACTGATCTCCTTTAGAATGGACTGGTTGGATCTCCTTGCAGTACAAGGGATTCTCAAGAGTCTTCTCCAACACCACAGTTCAAAATCATCAATTCTTCGGCGATCAGCTTTCTTCACAGCCCAACTCTCACATCCATACATGACCACGGGAAAAACCATTGCCTTGACTAGAAAGACCTTTGTTGGCAAAGTAATGTCTCTGCTTTTTAATATACTATCAAGTTTGGTCATAACTTTCCTTCCAAGGAGTAAGCATCTTTTAATTTCCTGGCTGCAATCAGCATCCACAGTGATTTTGGAGCCCAAAAAAATAAAGTGTGACACTGTTTCCACTGTTTTTCCATCTATTTCCCATGAAGTGATGGGACCAGATGCCATGATCTTTGTTTTCTGAATGTTGAGCTTCAAGCCAACATTTTCACGCTCCTCTTTCACTTTCATCAAGAGGCTTTTGAGTTCCTTTTCACTTTCTGCCGTAAGGGTAGTGTTATCTGCATATCTGAGGTTGATATTTCTCCCAGCAATCTTGATTCCAGCTTGTGCTTCTTCCAGCCCAGCATTCCTCATGATGTACTCTGCATATAAGTTAAATAAGCAGGGTGACAATATACAGCCTTGACATACTCCTTTTCCTATTTGGAACCAGTCTGTTGTTCCATGTCCAGCTCTGACTGTTGCTTCCTGACCTGCATACAGGTTTCTCAAGAGGCAGGTCAGGTGGTCTGGGATTCCCATCTCTTTCAGAATGTTCCACAGTTTATTGTGATCCACACAGTCAAAGGCTTTGTCATAGTCAATGAAGCAGAAATAGATGTTTTTCTGAACTCTCTTGCTTTCTCCATGATCCAGCGGATGTTGGCAATTTGATCTCTGGTGCCTCTGCCTTTTCTAAAACCTGCTTGAACATCTGGGAGTTCACGGTTCACATATTGCTGAAGCCTAGCTTGGAGAATTTTGAGCATGACTTTACTAGCGTGTGAGATGAGTGCAATTGTGCGGTAGTTTGAGCATTCTTTGGCATTGCCTTTCTTTGGGATTGCAATGAAGACTGACCTCTTCCAGTCCTGTGGCCACTGCTGAATTTTCCAAATTTGCTTGCATATTGAATTCAGCAATTCCACAGCATCATCTTTCAAGATTTGCAATAGCTCAACTGGAATTCCATCACCTCCACTAGCTTTGTTCGTAATGATGCTTTCTAAGGCCCACTTGACTTCACATTCCAAGATGTCCGGCTCTAGGTCAGTGATCACTTTATCGTGACTATCTTGGTCATGAAGATCTTTTTTGTACAGTTCTTCTGTGTATTCTTGCCACCTCTTCTTAATATCTTCTGCTTCTGTTACGTCCATACCATTTCTGTCCTTTATCGAGCCCATCTTTGCATGAAATGTTCCCTTGGTATCTCTAATTTTCTTGAAGAGATCTCTTGTTTTTCCTATTCTGTTGTTTTCCTCTATTTCTTTTCATTGATCACTGAGGAAGGCTTTCTTATCTCTCCTTGCTATTCTTTGGAACTCTGCATTCAGATGCTTATATCTTTCCTTTTCTCCTTTGCTTGTCGCTTCTCTTCTTTTCACAGCTATTTGTAAGGTCTCCTCAGACAGCCATATTGCTTTTTTGCATTTCTTTTCCATGGGGATGGTCTTGGTCCCTGTCTCCTGTACAGTGTTACGAACTTCCATCCAGAGTTCATCAGGCACTCTATCAGATCTAGTCCCTTAAATCTATTTCTCACTTCTACTTTATAATCATAAGGGATTTGATTTAGGTCATATCTGAGTGGTCTAGTGGTTTTCCCTACTTTCTTCAATTTAAGTCTGAATTTGGCAATAAAGAGTTCATGATCTGAGCCACAGTCAGCTCCTGGTCTTGTTTTTGCTAACTGTATAGAGCTTCTCCATCTTTGGCTGCAAATAATATAATCAATCTGATTTCGGTGTTGACCATCTGGTGATGTCCATGTGTAGAGTCTTCTCTTGTGTTGTTGGAAGAGGGTGTTGGCTGTGACCAGTGCGTTCTCTTGACAAAACTCTATTAGCCTTTGCCCTGCTTCATTCCGTGCTCCAAGGCCAAATTTTGCTGTTATTCCAGGTGTTTCTTGACTTCCTACTTTTGCATTCCAGTCCCCTATAATGAAAACGACATCTTTTTTGGGTGTTAGTTCTAAAAGGTCTTGTAGGTCTTCATAGAACCGTTCAACTTCGGCTTCTTCAGCATTACTGGTTGGGGTATAGGCCTGGATTACTGTAATATTGAATGGTTTGCCTTAGAAACGAACAGAAATCATTCGTCGTTTTTAAGATTGCATCCAAGTACTGCATTTCGGACTCTTTTGTTGACCATGATGGCTACTCCATTTCTTCTAAGGGATTCCTGCCCGCAGCAGTAGATATAATGGTCATCTGAGTTAAATTCACCCATTCTAGTCCATTTTAATTCACTGATTCCTAGAATGTCTATGTTCACTCTTGCCATCTCCTGTTTGACCATGAATCAAGTCAAATTGGAAGTGGTCAAACAGGAGATGGTTTTCTTTAACCTCTAGCTAAACTCAAGTTAAGCTCTGGTGAGTTAAATTCCTGTTTGCCCATGTGATGTATTTTCTTTCATGTAAGTAAACTTAAGTAATAAGAAAAATTCTTTTTTAAGATATATGCTATAGAAGTGCAAAGTTATAATTGACGATATCACTTCTGTGAAGTCAACTTTTGTATGAAGCATTTGTCTGAAAAGGATCTTTCTTATTGATTTTAAATAGTATGGTGTTAAGAGAAGAGAGTAGTTGAAATAGAGAAGTAGCAAATTAGATATTTTTCCAAGCCATGTATGTGCTATTTCTAAATAATGAATTAGGAAAAATTATATTAATATTTAGTTTCTAACACTTTGGCCAAGTATATTATTTATGTTAAAATGATGAATAAATATTTCAATAAAATACTTTGTTTTGGTAGAAATCTTATATTTTAACTTGTAAATTTGATATTTATTCTGTTTAAATATAAGTAAACCATATGCTATATATGCTAGGCAAATAATCTCTACCACGTTGTAATGCACATATTGAAACAACATTGTGAAAGCTAACAGTTTACCATGGAGCTGACCACTAGTTGTATGTATTTAGAAAATAGCAAGAGACAATTTTATGTGTAAAAACATTTGATTTTGAATAATGTTATACAAGAGTCATGGGCAACACATTGAGTTTAATACTTCATGGCTGTATCTGCCCATTTGATTATTGGGTTGAGACTCTGGATTTGTCCTTAATAAAATTCCGGAGGAAAGGGGCTGTCTTTTTTCAGCTTCCTATAGAAAAATCACAGGAAGATTTCTGGAGAATTGTTCTGCTTCTGGAGACTGGCAAATTTAACAGTTTTGTTAACATCTAATAAAAAATTATTGGTGTGCTGTTTGCCATTTTATTTTCTTAAAGTGTAAGAAAAATTGAAATATTACTTGTCTTATGTCTTGTGAAGATAATATCAGTAGGTCATATATCTTTTGGTAAATCATATGCTTGGATGCCAGGTAGAAATCTGATAAATCCTTTCATGATCCTGATGCAAAGTCAATGTCTGCTTTATTTACTGATGGTACATTTTGCTTTCAGAGTAGGTTGGAGACCTTTTCTATTCCCTTGTGTTTTATTTTGTAAACATTAGTTTCAGAATTGCATCTGTAGCTACTTTTAATTTTAAGATATATATCAAATATGCTTCCTGTCAGGAAAATCTTTGCAGAGATGTGAATTAAGAATATTAAGCAGATTTGTTATTTGTCAGCTAAGAAGTAATTTAGAGTCCAGCTGAGAAATATTAGTCTTCCCGTTTTAAGTAAAATTCTCTCATTGTGACATTTTAAAATAAGAGATTTAATAAATAAGGTTTAAAATTTTAATTTTAAAAATTTTAGAAAAATTTACTTATATATAATATAAAGCAGTGTGAGGAACTGCTGAGACTTCGGGCACCTATTCATTCATTCACCTATCTCATCTTTATTGAAAACCTACCGTGTGCTAGGTAACAGTGGAGCTGTGATGATTCCCAAGAAATTCTGACATGAGGACATTTCCATTGACATCACTTCGTATACACTTTGTTTATTCAGAACATTAAAACATTTTCATAATGTTTATCCTTGTGTTTTCTAATTTCTCAGAATTTTCAAAATCCAGTGTAAAATTAAGTTCCACCCATCACTTAATTCTTAAAAATTTTCTTGTGCAACTTAAATGGTGGGTAAATTTTTAAAATGACTTTATTTCTTTCAAAATGGAATGACTCTGACTTCTCTGTCCCAAAGACATGTTCATTTTTAGTATTGTCTGGTGGAAAATTTAGTGACCCTAAAAATGTAGTCTATGGAAATTATCCAGGCTTCAATCCAGGGTATGCTGATGTCTTACTTAAGGTTGGACATTAGAGCTTTTGAATGGGGCCTTCAGCAGTATCGACTTTAAACTCATACATACTTCACGGATTAGTCAAACACACAGGGCAACTGTCAAAAGGCCAGGTTACCCACATGGGAGCTGATCATCTGAATACCAGTGGCCTCTAGCCATACTTCATAGAAATTAAAGAGTACCATATTTTCACAGATTAACAGTGACTGATGTTGATACCTGCGTTTTATGATTAGAGGTCATAAACAAAGACTTTTTTTCTTTAAATAGTAACATGGTCCTTAGAATGAATTACAGAACATAGTTGAAATTGCATTTCAGTGTCTTTTCTCACAATGGCTATGTCTAATGGTCACCCATCAGCGATAATAATGTTCAGTTAGCAGTTGCATAACATTCAGTTCCTAGTGACAAGGATTTTAAAACCTGAGAGTCTCAGAGTAGTATGGCCCTCTAATGTGGAAATCAGCTGATTTTTGCTGGGTTTGTTTGCATATGAGCAGCTCCACCAGCATGAATGAAATTTAGATTAAAGAAAAAAAACTGCTTAATGATCATTGAAACTAACTGAAATGTCAGTGAACTTAGAGACATCCAATTATGATGCAAATATGAAATTAGCACAGCAAAACAAACAAAGCATCTGGACCTTTCTAAAGCCCATTCCAGTTCTAAGAATACATTAGGTTAAAAATGTATCTTGACTTTATGAATTAAAATGAAAGAGAAAGAGCAGAACTAGTTGCCCCTCTGGTAATGATCTGTTTCTCTTGATCAGCTGAATTCACTGCCCATAATTCTGATGTTTTTATATAGCCTAAATGTTTTTTCAGATTTGTATAGATCCTGTTGGCTCATTTTCTAAGTGTTTTCTACCTGTAGATAAATCAGTTCTGCATGTGGGTCAACATATATAGGAAATCAAGGTTACAATGTTCTCTGTTTGTCTACATATAATTTAGTGTCTTTAAAATGATTCCTTGTATCATATTTTGTCTCTTCCATTTGATGTATGCTATATAAGCCAAGTCACTTCAGTCGTGTCCGACTCTGTGCGACCCCATAGACGGCAGCCCACCAGGCTCCCCCGTCCCCGGGACTCTCCAGGCAAGAATGCTATATAAGAGACAAGAAAAAATAAGTCTGAAGGGATGTCTAATTTTTTATGATCATCTCACATTTTATTAGATATCTGCCTTCTTTATTTTAATTTTCAACTTCCTAATTCATCCCAAATGATAGAGTGAAAAAATGTATTACTTTTAATGGAAAGCCTCTTTTTATTATTCAAAGGGCATTTAGTTAGCTATATCAGTCTTAAATATCTTGATACTTTCTATCTGGGCACTGCTCCAGTATTTTAAACCACTTGGCCACCTCATGCGACGAGTTGACTCACTGGAAAAGACTCTGATGCTGGGAAGGACTGGGGGCGGGAGGAGAAGGGGACGACAGAGAATGAGATGGCTGGATGGCATCACCAACTTGGTGGACATGAGTTTGAGTGAACTCCGGGAGTTGGTGATGGACAGGAAGGCCTGGTGTGCTGTGATTCATGGGGTTGCAAAGAGTCGGACACGACTGAGCAATTGAACTGATCTGAACTGAACTGAAAGGTAATGAACATCGAACACTAAATCCTAGTTTGCAGCATCCCCAAGTGACCAGATTTCATATTGTTTATCAAAAGTGACTGCCTCCTAATTTTCTCTCTGAAAATATGTGAACATCTCTCACACCTTAGAGTGTGGAACAAATGATACATTTCATAATTTGCTATGACACTTGGAGCATTAAACTTCTCTCTCTCTGCCTCTCTCCATTTCTCTCCTAGACCCTCCCTCTCTGTCTTTCTCTCATACACACACTTGTCAATAAAGGTAATCACAGTAGTAAATGAGTTTAAAATTTGTTTCTTTAAAATACAAATCACTACATTGTTTCCTTCAGTACAATCATGTAGGCATCTGGGATTCTATTTCTTTCTATTATTTAATAAATATTTCTTAAGTATTAAGCTTCAACAATATAAGATGTTGGATAAATAGTGGAAATGAAAACAATGTAGTCCTGACCTTCACCAAACTTAATGTTTGTTGCAGGAGACAGGTTAACAAACAAATATCAAATTATAAATGAAAGGAAATAAGAGGTACTATAAAGAAGAATAAAAGAAGGAATTGTTTTGCCGTGAGTGGTCATGGAAGACAGGCCTGAGAAAGTGGAGATTTAGGAGTGTGCCTTGCAGAATGTGCTGTGCCATGTATTGTGAACTGTGCAGGGGGTCTTGTAGAGGCGAGAACTACTTGTTTCCGTGAACTGAAAGAGGCCAGTGGCTGGAGGCAGCAGTCAATGGAGAGAGCACTGATAGAGCAGCTTAAGGGGATAGGTAGCTTCCAGAACATTCCAAGAGGCTTGGGTTTTATTCTAAGTGTAGTAGGCAGATGTTGCAAGGTTGTCACCTCACCTGATGTTAGGGCAAATGGAGTTGGATCATTTCCTTTTATTTCCTGATAAATCTTTATTTAAAACTTTATCTGAGCATGAATTTTGTATGTATTACCTATTGTTTAAGAGATCAGTCTTTCTAGAAGCAGAGAGCAGGTGGGCTTATCATCTGAAAGAGCTAAATGGCTTTGGATGTTGGAATGCTCTTCGGCCAGCTGCAATAAGAGGCTAGTTCTGTCCTCATTGCTACTTATACAAGAAAAGATTTTTTTCACTAATCCTATAAGATAAATTATTTCTATCATGAAAATTTTGTTTTCACTTTTGAGCACTTGTTTGGGCTTCCCAGGTGGCTCAGTGGGTAAAGAATCTGCCTACAGTGCAGGAGTGCAGGAGACACAGGTTCGATCCCTTGGTCAGGAAGATCCCCTGCAGGAGGGCACAGCAACCCACTCCAGTATTCTTGCATGGAGAAACTCCATGGACAAGGAGCCTGGCGGGCTGCAGCCCATTGGGTCACCAAGAGTCAAACACAACTGAGCATTCACGCAGACAGATAAGAGCTTATGTTAAGACAGAGTTTTAAAGAGGATAGTATTATAATTATAAAATCCAGAACATCACAGAACATTTATTTAAGTACCGTCTCTTGCAATGGTGTTCAATAGACTTCTTGGATGATGGACATGTTCTGTATCTGTGCTGTCCAGTATAGAAGCCAGTTTTCATATGTGGCTGATTGACTATATAAAATTTAGCTGATGAGACTAATGAACTGAATTAATGGTTTTAGTTCATTTTAAATAATTTAAAACCTAAAGGTTAGTGACTACTATACTAAACCGCCCAGATCCATTATGTACTTACCATGGGTTCTCAGTTGGGGAAGGCCAGTGGAAAATACACAGAACATGCTCTCCAAGGATGCACAGATTTATAAATATGATAAGATGTAGGTATGAGTCTCTAGACTGTAACATAGAAATGAGAAACACATACCAGTTTGGGGTTACTCACTAAGAGTTTCAGAAGAGGAATTAATGCTTTTTGAGTGAAAAACCAAGGGGCAATGGTGGGAGAAGTGGTAGTGGCCCTGGGCTCTGAAGGATAGGCAAGGTTGCTAGCATGTGGGATTGGAATGAGGGACATTCAGAGCAAAAGAATCAGGAGGCGAGGAGAAAAAAAGAGTCACCATTAGAGATATGAAGTAATAATAAAATAGTTAGCATCTACCAAGTGCTAACTGTGAAACCTTTTTCTAAGAACTTTACATGAATCAATTTTTCACAACAAATTTCTAAGGTTAGATGTCCTCATTTAGTCTCAATTATTATTATCCTCCATATACAGATAAGAAAACTGAGGGTGAGAAGGTCAAACATATTTCCCAAGGTCAAGTGGTAGTGACAAATCTAAGGTCTGAATTCAGGAAACCTGAGAGTCTTGATGGAAGCTTGGACATCAGGTAATAAATGAATAGGATGCTGAGAGCACGTAGGCAGACACAGTTCCTCAAAGGAATCCCACACAGAGAAGACAAACGGACGAAAGAGTAAGGGGCTTCCCACGTTGAGGGTTAAGGAGAGAAAGAAAGTGTATTGTACACAAAACGATGTGTATTGAGAGATAGAGTTAAGAAGAGGATGTGTCTTGGAGATGTGATCAATAGACTATAAAGGCCTCTAAAAGTCTAAACCTTTGACCTAAGCCTTTCTATAGACATTTTATTTTATTAGGGGATGGGAAAGGGGGTATCTTAGTTGTTGAATTTCTAAGATTTAATCAAATGTCTCTGGGTAGAGTTATGGTCACTATTAGCTAAAAATAGTTAATTTCATGATGGGTGTTTTTTTATAACATCATCATGCATACTATGTTAAGGTTCATTTCTATAATACCCATTCATCTGGTGATTTCATTGTAACTTATTCTGAACCCACAGTTGGTTTCTGTTAGTCACTTTTGAAAAAAGATTATTTTTTTACTCTTGGCTATGCTGAATCTTCTTTGCTGAGTGGGCTTTTACCTGCTTACTGTGAGTGGAGGCTACTCTCTAGTTGTGGTGCTCTGGCTTGTCATTGCGGTGGCTTCTCTCATTGCAGAACATGGGCTCTAGGGTGTGCAGGCTTCCATAGTTGTGACTCCCAGACTCTAGAGCACAGGCTCAGTAGTTGTGCCACATGGGCTTAGTTGCTTTACAGCACATGCAAGTTTCCTGGATCAGGGATTAAACCTCTCTCTTCTACATTGGCAAGTGGATTCTCTACCACTGAGCCACCAGGGAAACCCTTACAATCGCTTAAAAAAATTTTTATTGGAGTATATTGATTTACAATGTTAGTTTCCAGTGTATCAGTTCAGTTCAGTAACTCAGTCATATCCAACTCTTTGCAACCCCATGGACTGCTTCACACCAGACTTCCTTGTCCATTGCCAACTCCTGGAGCTTGCTCAAATTCATGTTCATCAAGTCAGTGATGCCTTCCAACCATCTCATCCTCTGTCATCCCCTCCTCCTCCTGCCTTCAATCTTTTCCAGTATCAGAGTCTTTTCAAATGAGTCAGTTCTTCACATCAGGTGGCCAAACTATTGGAACTTCAGCATCAATCTTTCCAATGAATATTCAGGGTTTATCTCCCTTAGGGTTGACTCATTTGATATCTTTGCAATCCAAGGGACTCTCAAGAGTCTTCTCCAGCATAACTCAAAAGCATCAGTTCTTCAGCACTCAGCTTTCTTTATGGCCCAACTCTCACATCCATACATGACTACAGGAAAACCCATAGCGTTGACTAGATGGACATTAGTCAGCAAAATGTCTGCTTTCCAACACACTCTCTAGGTTTGTCATAACTTTCCTTCCAAGGAGCAAGCATCTTTCAATTTTGTGGCTGCAGTCACCATCCGCAGTGTTTTGGATCATAAGAAAGTAAATCCTGTCACTGCTTCAGCTAATCTACAGTTGTTCTCATGGAAAAACCTAATTAGTGCCTACAATTGAGAATATATTTCTGGCGATCATAGCAGCTGGTAGCCTAGATGAGACAGATGATAGCTGCTGGTAGCCTAGATGAGACAGATGATCTAAAGGTCTTTTTTTTTCTATTGGAGGCTAATTATTTTACAATATTATATTGGTTGGTTTTGCCATACATTGACAATCTAAAGGTCTTTAATGGGGGGAGGATAATGTGTTGCTTGGAGAGATTGGAATAAGAGACTTCATGAACTTTGTTTTTCATTAAAAACTATTCTGTAATGAAATTTTCATGAGAATGAAGACTAGCTTTATAAACATCATTTGCATCTAGCTCTTAAGTTATAAAAATGGTAAAAGTGCATTTTTTTTCTGTCTCAGTGTGTACTTGTAGATATCTGTCTACATATCCTCAAAAAAATCATAATGCTATTATTGTTAAAGCTAGAGGTCAGGTTTGTTTTTTTTTTTTAAATCTTATTTGAAAGCTCTGAGGATTCTATCTTTTAAATAACTATTATAGCTTTAGTGAACTTTACTGATAATAATACTAGTGATGATGTGGTGTGGTAATGATTTCATTAATGTGTGGTGTGGTAATGATTTCATTAATAATTATACCTAGCCAGTTGTATCATAATAAAAGTTTTGCATATATTTACACATTTATTTCCGACAACTATCCTTATTATTTTCTCTATTTTACATATTTATCCTCATTTTACATTGCATGTTTAATTCTGACAATCTATTACTATCTCCACTTTACAAATAAGGAGATGCAGGCACCAGTACATAAAACGACTTGCCCAAGATCACATAGCTAGTTAGTGCTGTTAGTGCTAATTAGACAAGTCAACCAGCAGATGGTTCTAGACTCTACATTTTTTATATAATTTACATTTTAGGGTTCATTCTTGTTGCTCATTCTGTACATTTTGACAAATGGTTAATGATGTGTATCCACTGTTTCACACAGACTTAGTTTTAATGTTTTAAGTGTCCTCTGTGCTCCAGTTATTCATCCCTCCCCCCAACCCCTGGAAACCAATGGTATTTACCATGTCTCCAAAGTTTTGCCTTTTCCAAAATATCATATAGTAAGAAGCATATAGTATCTTCAGACTGACTTCTTTCACTTAATTAAATGTATTTGATGTTCTTCTATGTTTTTTTATTATTCATTTGCTCTGAATAATCTTCCATTGTCTGGAAGTACCATAGGTTCTTTTCCCTGTTGCCTTTTTAAAGACATCCTGTATCTTTTCATAACAGCTGGTATCTTTTCCTGTGACTCTAGCCTGCTTGTTAGGCATGCTGCCTTGTACAGGGACCAGGTGTGATGATTAGGAGACCAAGTTGTCAATCTGAACTCTCTGCTCAGACCTGGGCTTCACTGTCAGTTTCTTTGGCAAACAATCTAACCTCTCTGTGCTTCTTTTTTTCTCTTTAACTTTGTATTTTATATTGGGGTATAGCCAGTTAGACCGTACATTCTTAACCCAGTGTACACTATGAGCATAGGATTTCTTGCGAATGATTAAATGAGTTAATCTCATGTATAATTTGTGACTATAAATCCCTTATAATTTACCTAGTACATTTGCTTATATTATCTGATTACCTGAAACTCTATAAAGTTGGCGAAAATGGACTTAAGAAAGATTGTGCATGTCTTGGCCAAAGATGTACAGATAACTCTTTGGTAGAACTGGGACCGGAGAAGGCAATGACAAGCCACTCCAGTACTCTTGCCTAGAAAATCTCATGTACAGAGTAGCCTGGTGGGCTACAGTCCATGGGGTCGCTACTAGTTGGACACGACTGAGCGACTTCACTTTGACTTTTCACTTTCACATATTGGAGAAGGAAATGGCAACCCACTCCAGTGTTCTTGCCTGGAGAATCCCAGGGATGGCGGAGCCTGGTGGGCTGCCGTCTATGGGGTCGCACAGAGTCGGACACGACTGAAGTGACTAGCTAGCCAGCCAGCCAGAACTGGGACTCATGCCTCAGTTTATGGCAAAAAGTTCTGCATCAATTTTAATAGTTTTTGCTGGAGCAGGACATTATATCCTGTAGGACTGAACACTGAGATAGTCATTAAGGATACCATATATCCGGAGGAGATTTTAGATGTGCTGTTAGTTTGAAGGTAGTGATAGGATTTGTGAAGTTTGGATAAATGGAGCTTCTGTTCCCTCTTCTACTCAGAACTATGTCAGCCTAAAAGGGCCTTCTTTAGTCTTTTTTTCCTCTTGGGGTGTAGTCAGTTCACAGGTTAGTATTTCTGCTTAAGTATCCTTTTGATTAAGGATCCATGACTTTTCATAGAGTCTTAGACTGGAAAAGATTTAAGTTAGAAAGATGTGCATTATAAATCTGTGATTCCCAGTGCAGTCTTGTAAACCTGGCTCATCTACTCTGAGCCTTGCCTTTCTCACCTCTAAAATGATAATAAATACATATAGAAGAATTTCTCTGGCTGTTACATGAAATGATGTAGATAGAACACATAGCACTATGTCTGGCATGTGAGAGGCACTTAATAAGTGTGGAAATTATTTTTAGTATTATATTTCATTCAGTGGTAACTCAGATACAAGACATGAGTGATTCTACCTTTATACAGAAACAAACCAAAGAGATTCATGACACAGTTTCAGGCATGTTTCTATCTCTGCATTAATTGTTCATCAAATGGAGGTTCAATAAGTGTCTGAAGGGAGCATACCCTTCTTTAATATATTTTATTGAATTTACTGAATTATAGGTATATGATATAGTGATAATTTTGACATGTTGAAATGTAGCTCTTAAATTTTTAAATTTATTTTTTAATTGGAGAATAATTGTTACAGTGTTGTATTAGTTTCTATTGTACAACACAAATCAGTCATAACTATACACACACACACACACACACATATTTATGTATATATCACCTCCCTCTTGAGCCTCCCTCTCGTGTTCCCATCCCAGTCCCGCTAGATCATCCCAGAACTCCAGGCTGGGCTCCCTGTGCTATTTAACATTTTCCCACCAGCTATCTAGTTCACACATGGTAGTATATATATGTCAGTGTGTAGTTCTTATTTATTTTAAAGGGCTTTCATATGCAACTGAAATAATGGTGTCAGTCTACCTGTTTCTTTTCTTAGTACTCTGTTTACTTATGTATGTTTATGGTTTGTACAAGTGATAACTGGATACATGTCCTTAAATTGCTATTCTTGTGTTAAGTTTCAAAGTTTGTGATCATCAGACAGGTTTCTTGAAAGCTTTTCCTCTAGGGTGATGCTATGGACTGACTGTTTCTGTCCCTCCAAAATTCATATGTTGAAACCCTAATCCCCATTGTGACGTTATTTGGAGATGGGACCTTTGGGCAGTAATTAGGTCATAAGGGTGAAGCTTTCATGATGAGGGTAGTGACCTTGTATGAAGAGACTTGAGAGAGCATGGTTCCTCTTTCTGCTTTCCACCAATGGCCTTACTGAAGGGGGTCTCAATTTTTTAACATATGTGAGAGCCTGAGATCTTTATATGATCTGGTGGTTGATTTTCTGTCACAAAATGTGATGTTAACACAGACTTGGGTTTGTATTGATTTAAGAAAATAAAGAAATTGGCATTTGTTGCAACTTGGATTTATGGACTAGCATTGATTTTCACCTAATACAATGATTACACAAAAAACTCTTTTACAAAATCTTAATATTTAATAACAGTTCTAACCTTTGACAATTGACTGCTCATGATGTTGTCTTATAATGTTGTTTAATTGTTCATTGTTTGTCTTGTTTTCTGAGCTAAGATGTACATCCCTTTGGTATTGGGACCTTGTATTATTTCTTTGAATCCTCTACAGTATCTAGGATATAACTTTAGATATCTGATCTTAATTCCCACCATTATATCTCTTTCTGGAGAGTATTATAAAAATCAGTATTTATTATTTGTACAATACTTATCTTTCTGGACTCTCAGAAGATTGTGATCAGTTAACAGCACTCATCTTGAGGGGAAAAATTAAGAAACAAAGGGGTGAGGTCATCTAAAATAAAGTACTTTTCTTTTTCTGTAGAACTAGATGCATTCTTTCCCCCCTCCATTGTTTTCTGAGAAAAAGACAAAGAAATAAGAATGATTTTGAAGCAGATACAGTTGCATCATGTCTACACTAATCATAGCTACCAAGAAGGCCCTAAAATTGTTATTACGGATATGCCAACTTGTTGGTTGTATAGGATACTCACAAGTATTTATTTTGTTGAGTCAAACAGCATAAATTTTATCCAGCTTCCCATTGCTTAAAACCTTATTAATTGATGATTACTTAACTGAAAAATTGATATTACTCATAAGAAACACTGAGTGTTTGTGGATATTAAGAATTTCTGGACAATGGCCACTACTAATTGCCCTTTTGTTTCATTTACAACCATGACAAAGGTTCCCCTGAGGCCGTAATTGTGTCATTTGAGACACATTTCACAGTTTTCTTGGAATCCCCTCAAATGTGCCAATATAATATTTCTCCAACTATCAGGCTTATTGTATCCTTATCTGGTCATGTCACATGATCTTTTTTCTGGGTCTAATCATGCATACTCCTTGGCATCCCAGGTGGTGCTAGTGATAAATAGCCTACCTTCCCGTGCAAGAGACCTAAGAGACACGGTTTCAACCCCTGGGTCAGGAAGATCCCCTGGAGAAGGACGTGGCAACCCACTCCAGTATTCTTGCCTGGAGAATCCCATGGACAGAGGAGCCTGATGGGCCACAGTCCATAGGGTCATAAGGAGTTTGACACAACTGAAGTGACTAAGCATGCCCAGAGGAAGAAAAAGGGGCGGAAAACAGATCTATACCTGATGCTGCTTTAGCTCTTCTTTCTGAAACTTTCTCTCCTTTTAGGAATCTAGTGGGCTAGTACCAGTAGCTGCCCTCCTCACTTGAGTGAAAGGCAGTAAATCCGACCCATTTCTCCTGAGTTTAGACGTGGGTCTCCTTACACAAAGCCTGCAACAGGATCCTAAGAGGAAACTTTTTGTTGAAAACACCTGGAGAGTATTATTACCCATTGTATTCATCCATTCAGAAGCTTTCCTTAAAATGTGAGTTGTGGTTTTGTTGAAGTTTAACCATTTCCTTCCATCTTCCATTTCCTTATACAGCACGATGTATATAACCTATAGTGAGAAGAGAATGCGAGGATTCATAAAGTAATCAGATGCTGGTTTTACTCTTATCCATCTTTCTCTAGCTTTGGAGACAGAGGCAGCTTATCTATGTAGGATTAAATAGCCTATTGGGTCTTAGATTTTTAAAGTGTTATAAATCTGGAATGTGTTGATGTTCATTAAGGAATCCATATTTTCTTATTCTGTGTTACATTTGTCCACATTATTTTTTTTGAGCCAGAGGGTTAAAGTTAAGCATGTAATACATGTCTTGCTCTGCTTAATGTAAGTAGGCATAATACTTCCTCTTCCCTATTCCTCTATCGTGTCCTATCTCGAAAGAACAAAATAGGAATAAAGTGTGTTGGGACCACAAAACGACCACAAAACATATGTACATGCTAATTCAATGGTTTGTATTGGAAGATAGCAAAATCTTCATTTCCCGTCCCTATTTTACGATGGTACTAGCTTTCTGAATTTGTTGATCTTACTCAGACTCTTACTCAAAGATTTCTTGTTGCTCAGTGTTTGAAGTGTAATGGAATTGATTCCCTGTCTTTTGGGAAAACACTGGTAACTATTGAAGTCATCTTCAACGATAGTCTTTCCAAAGAGAATTTTCTGATTTGTGTGGTGTTTGGGTACAGAAAAGGTGAAGGAGGAGTAGATAAAGGTTTAGAGGAGCAAGCAGACTCCTAGCAGTTGTAATTAATGCCTGCTGTGTAGTTTACTAGCTCTGCGATTTTGAACAGTTTAATCCTGTGTCCCACTCCCCTCATTTATGAAACTGAAGAATCCGTTTATGTACTTTATAGGAAGACATGAGATCATGTACACAGTCATGTGATGTTCACTGGGTATTAAATAAGTGGTAGTTTTATTGATTTGTTCTCTTACCTTCTTTCTCCAAACGGCTTTGTCTGTCTGTGTTTCACAGACTCTGCTGGTGCCACTCCCCTCAGGGTTACCCTTCCTGGTATTTCTCTCCATGCTTTTTGTCCCCAGACCCTAGTTCTTCCCAGTGAGCTGTCAAATGGAGGCTCTGGTGTGAGCCCTCAAATTGTGAAATGTCACTTCCATCTACATTACCTTTGAAGAAGGACACAAGTGCTAAGCATAGTAGGCAGTTCCATGGTATGTATGATTCTTTGATTAATGTTTCAGTTCTCTCTAGGATGTCACCTCTAAACAAGCAGGCCTGGGCCTCATTAATTAATTTCTTTTAAAATACCAACACCTAACACAATGTCTGATCCATCAAAGAGGCACTCTACAAGTAAAATAAACTCATGACTGAATGTGCATACCATTCAAGTAGCAATCAGAGTAATCTGTAGTATGTAAAGAAAAAATAACTAAGCAGGAAAAGAAACTTCTGGTCTGAATAAGTAAACTGCAGATACTTATTAGGTATTAGTTTGGTTCAGCTCAGTTGCTCAGTTGTGTCTGACTCTTTGCAACCCCATGGACTGCAGCACACCAGGCTTCCCTGTCCATCACCAACTTCCAGAGCTTGCTCAAACTCATGTCCATCAAGTTGGTGATGCCATCCAACCATCTCATCCTCTGTCGTCCCCTTCTCCTGCTGCCCTTAATCTTTCCCAGCATCAAGGTATTTTCCAATGAGTCAGTTCTTTACATCAGGTGGCTAGTGTATTGGAGTTTCAGCTTCAGCATCAGTCCTTCCAATGAATATTCAGGACTGATTTCCTTTAGGATTGACTGGTTGGATCTCCTTGCAGTCCAAGGGACTCTCAAGAGTCTTCTCCAGCATTATACAGCGTAAAACCATGAATGTTCTATGTCTTATGATATACTACATGAATGCCCAGGTGTGCATGAGGAAGTCTGGGAGGTCAGAACCCTAAATTCAAAATGAGTTAATTGAACCCTCACTTTCATATCCAGAGGGATTTATTCTGCACCTATTTCTTCGGCTTCCCTGTCCTTCACTATCTCCTAGAGTTTGCACAAACTCATGTCCTTTCGGTTGGTGATGCTATCTAACCATTTCTTCCTCTGCCACCCGCTTCTCCTTTTGCTTTCAATCTTTCCCAGGATCAAGGTCTTTTCCAATGAGCTGGCTCTTCATATCAGGTGAACAAAGGATTGGAGTTTCATTGAAGAAACACATTTCTTGAAATCTTTGAGCTGTGAAGCCCAACTTTCTCTATTGGGAATTTGCTGTCTCTAGAGAGTTTGTTTTCAGAGTAGCTTTTCCCTTGAAAAGTTCTAATAGAGCTTTTGTGACTTCTTTGTTTTTCTAGGCTAGGATACAGGTTAGATCATCCCAACATTCTGAAGAGAGCCACCCCCAAAATAACAAATTTAAAGCTAATGGTACCATGTTAGTGAAAGAGAAATGAAAGTAAATAGAATTTAGAGGAAATTCCAAAATTTGAATATTTTCATTAAAATGGACCTTACAGAGCATTTAAGACTAGCCATTTATTTCATATATTAATTATCCATGGCCTAAGGAAGATGAGTGATGAAGGCAAGTCCTGATCCATGTTGGGGTGTGACAGCATCAAAACTATACCTCAGATTCTAAAATCATTGATTCCCATTCATTCGAACCCATGGTGAATATATGCCAAAATGCTAGGTGGGACAGTTTTCACTGTGATCATATTATAATTACTTTGTAATTGAATTACATTTTTTATCTTATTTTCTTATCTTGCCAAACTCTTTGGATCATCATATGAAATCTAAACTCGGCTTTCAAGGAAGTGTAATATTTTGTTCATCCAGTCGTCTTATTCCTAACTTTTGTGTAAAGTTCTACACACAAATAACTTACAGAATTAATGTTGAGGCCAGCCTCCAAGTTTCCCTTGATAGAGGGTGCTGCTGCTGCGCTGCTAAGTCACTTCAGTCATGTCCGACTCTGTGTGACCCCATAGACAGCAGCCCACCAGGCTCCCCCGTCCCTGGGATTCTCCAGGCAAGAACACTGGAGTGGGTTGCCATTTCCTTCTCCAATGTGTGAAAGTGAAAAGTGAAAGCGAAGTCGCTCAGTCATGTCCGACCCTTAGCGACCCCATGGACTGCAGCCTACCAGGCTCCTCCATCCATGGGATTTTCTAGGCAAGAGTACTGGAGTGGCTTGCCATTGCCTTCTCCAGATAGAAGGTGCACCAGCAGTCAATTTCACTTCAATGAGCAGTTCATGGATGCAGCTAGTTGCATGTGTAGTAAGGATTATAAAGCTCAAAAATTTTGTTCCATTAAGTGGGCCTCTGATTAATAGGGGACTCTAATGCCAATTGGCAAGTGAAGGAACATTGGCACAAATATAGTAATGACCTGCCATATTATTTAAGGTTCTCATCAACTTGGAGCCATGGTTTATTAACATGGTTTCTGGGAACCTCCTCTATATTTCTAGAAAGAATAAGTGCTTGATGAATTAATTAGTAACCATCAACTTGTATTAATTATGTAGGTGATATTAGTGTGATTTAGTGATATGAATGCCAAGCCTTATCCTTCAAGTCCATGGTCCTAGTGGTTGGGGTGAGATGTGCTTGCGAACCGTTCAGGGTTTGGGATCAGTGTGGCTAGAAGGAGGAGTTTTTCTGCTTCCCATATTCCTCAAGAAATCCTCCCTAGGGGGGGAGGTTTTGTGATGGCAAAGCCCAGAGAAATGGTATAGATCATGAGGAACTTTTTAGAGTGAGACGACAGGATAAAGAGTAAAGAACCTCGGAGCCCAGTTAGGTAAAACCACAAATCTGGATATAGTTTTCTGCCAACTGTTTTTTTTAACAGCTTTATTGAGGTATCATTTACATTCCATAAACTTCACCCATTTTGCATGTACTATTCAAATGATTTTTAATAGATTTATAGACTAATACAGCCATTAAGACATGTGGTTGTTCAAAGGGTTCTGGCCTTCTCTCTTTCCTCAGCCTACCATTCTGGGTGGGAGAATCCTCAAGGTGAGAATTTAATTTCTATCAGAGATAAAAGTCAATGAAACAATACACTTAATTTGTGCTTTTTGTCTTCTCTATTAAATGATATTTCTTGTTCTTTATTCAGGTAGAAATTTTAAATGTCATTAGGTTTCTGATGTTCAGGTTACAATTTACTGTTTATTTGTGTTTCAAATGGGGTTAGACTGGGCAAGAATGAAATTATATGTTAAAGAAAGTAAGTGCTAGGGTGGTGAGAGATACTGGGGCCAGTGAAATATTCTCTGAAACATGAGACTATTGATGAAGTTTAGAGAGTCTAAATTTACTCATTTACTTTTTCATCAGTTATTTGCTTAGTGACTTCTGCACTCAAGCCACAAGGTTAAATGTTAATGAGAATTTTTAGGAAAACAGGCGCCCAATCCTGACGGCTGAGCTGACCTGACTCTAACAGCAGACTCATGGTACGTACCCAATTTCAGAAAATACCTGCATCACACGCAGTAACTGTGTGATCATGAAGGAGTGAGGCAAAACTCCATAATCATGTCTGATGACAGACAGAACAAAAGCACAGCCCAAACCACACAAATGGCCAGGCATGCCTCTCTCCAAGTTAATGGGGAAACTGCTGTTTCTACCAGTGAAGGGCTCCTGTTTCTTTCCCAATTATAGTTTTACTTCACATTGCAATTTTTGCTTCATAAATAAATAAATAAATCAAGATTGCCAGGAGAAATATCAATAACCTCAGGTTTGCAGATGACACCATCCTTATGGCAGAAAGTGAAGAACTAAAGAACCTCTTGATTAAAGTGAAAGAGGAAAGTGAAAAAGTTGGCTTAAAGCTCAACATTCAGAAAACTAAGATCATGACATCTAGTCCCATCACTTCATGGCAAAAAATGGGGAAACAGTGGCTGACTTTATTTTTGGGGGCTGCAAAATCACTGCAGATGGTGCCTGCAGCTATGAAATTAAAAGACACTTACTCCTTGGAAGGAAAGTTATGACCAACCTAGATAGCATATTAAAAAGCAGAGACATTACTTTGTCAACAAAGGTCTTTCTAGTCAAGGCTATGGTTTTTCCAGTAGTCATGTTTGGATGTGAGAGTTGGACCATAAAGAAAGCTGAGCGCCACAGAATTGATGCTTTTGAACTGTGGTGTTGGAGAAAAGACTCTTGAGAGCCTCTTGGACTGCAAGGAGATCCAACCAGTCCATCCTAAGGGAGATCAGTCCTGGGCGTTCATTGGAAGGACTGATGATGCTGAAACTCCAATGCTTTGGCCACCTGACGTGAAGAACTGACTCATTTGAAACGACTCTGATGCTGGGAGAGATTGAAGGTGGGAGGAGAAGGGGACGACAGAGATGGTTGGATGGCACTTTCAACTCAATGGACATGAATTTGGGTAGACTCAGGGAGTTGGTGATGGACAGGGAGGCCTGGCGTGCTGTGGTCCATGGGGTCACAGAGAGTCGGACATGAGTGAGTGACTGAACTGAAATAAAACATTCACCTATCCAATCATCAAATTACCTTTATTCTCTTAACAACTCCCAGTCTATAGTAAAATCAGATTTTCTCAACTCTTCCACAAAATCACTTAATACAAAGCCAGATCCTATAACAAACTCCTCATACATATCCTCTCCTAAGATGCCTGCATCCACAGCTCCACATGACTTCTGTCTCTTCTTGTGATGAGCCAGTAAGTCTGACTTTGCTTAGCCACTCATCTGTCCCTTGGGGTGTTTGACCTAAGTTCTGGAGGTAAATCAGGTGTTGTTCCAATTCATATGGAGCTTGCTTTCTTGTCAGAGAGGTAGACATTATTAACAATTTACTAAGTGTGTTAGTCACTCAGTTGTGTCCAACTGTTTGCAATCCCATGGACTGTAGCTCGCAAGGTTCTTCTGCCCATTGAATTCCTCAGAATACTGGAGTGGGTTACCTTTCTCTTCTCCAGAGGATCTTCCTGACCCAGGGATCAAACCTGGATCTACTGCACTGAGGGCAGGTTCTGTACCATCTGAGCCACCAGGGAACAACTTACTCAGTAGTTAATAATTACCGTTGAAACCGATGATTTGTAAAAAGGAATTTAGCTGTATGTGCAGCAGGGGTCTGGAAGCTTCACTGAGTAAATATCTCTTGAGCTGAGAAGTGACAGATAATAAGAGGCTGGTGTGAAGGGTCAAGAAAAAGAACCTGAGACTGGAGAAAGTGTGGCTCTGGAGAATCTCAGTGAAGATTAATATGAACAGAGGTCAGAGAGGGGTGGGAACAGAAGAGGTAAGTTTTAGAGGTTCTGGGTGTTGACTATGTAACTCTTTCTTGCCAAGATAAGGAAACCATTGAAGAGTCCTTGAGGAAGATCATGATATCATATAGTGCATTGTGCAAAGGTTTTTGGATGTTGTGTGAAGAAGGTATTGGTGAGAATTCACAGTGAATATGGGGAAACAGGTTAGGAGGCTTATTCAGGTAAGAAATAATGAAAGGATCGGATTATAACAGAGGACGTGAAAGTGGAGAGGTGGAGACTTGTTTTGGACATACTTTATTGCTAAACTAAACAGGATTGGGTAATGGATTAGGGGCAGGTTAATGTGAGGGAGGAGGAGGTATTCTGACTTGAGTGATGAAAGAGGTGGTATAGAGGCTTACTGAATGCTTTGCCTACTGACTTCATCAATGTAAAACTACTTGTGACTTCCATGATGGCCCAGTGGTTGAAACACTGTGTTTCCACTGCAGGGGCCACGGGTTTGATCCCTGGTTGGGGAACTAAGATCCTGCATGCCATATGGTGTGGCCAGAAAACAAAATGAGTAAATAAGTATTGGAGCTAAAATACATCTGTTTTCTGGAGCAAACATTTTTGCTTTTTTACTTTCAATGCTTGTTTGTATTATAAAAAGAAGTAAAAGAGACAATACGGAACTAAGAGACTTTCAGAACAGGTTCATGGTTAGAGTGCAGCAAGCAGAGATAGTATCTTGATATATAGCATAATATTGTAATAATCAACTATTTTTAAAGCTCCTTTTACATTCTGAGATTAATTATTTTTGAATCAAACTCTCAGATTCCTCTGATCAGCAGAGTGTTTTCTGGAAGTAGAGGTGAGGTGGAGGTTGGAGAGAGGAGAAAGAGGTTGAGGGAATGTAATTGTATGTGTGGAAACCACCTCTTTCCCTTAGATTTCATTAGATTTGGGACTCTTGTGTTTTTTAAATTGAGTCGTTCTTTCACTCGTTTACTTGACTTTTGCCTTCATTCAAAAACATTTTCAGAGTGATTAATTTCCCGTGTCTTCTGCTGGAAGTCAAAGATAAATAACAATGAGTAATTGTTTTATAATGGTGACTGTGGCAAGGAGTCAGGAAGCCTAATTTTAGTCTCAGTTCTGTTTCTGCTTTCCTGATGATTCTTAAATTATCCTTTTCTTTTACTGGCAACATAGGAGTAAGAAAATACATATCCTGATTATCAACCTTTATATGGGAAAGCAGCAACAGAAAAAGGTGTCCTCCTAAGTGATGGGCAACATTATGGAGTCGGTTATATACTCTGAGCTTCAGTTCCTTGTAAAATGAGGATATTTATCCTTTTCTAACATTTTCAGAATAAATAAATAAGACATGTAAAACTATGTTAAATACTAAATAGCCTAAATATTAAATACTAGTCATAGTAAATATTAAAATACTAAATATCTAAAATATTATTGAAGAAAGTCGTAGATTTTAACATTTTGGACACATTGGACAAATGTTTTCATTGTGATTTGTATGTTAAATAGATGTCCTTAGGTTCTTGTAGTGTGGCATATTGAAAAAGAGAAAAATTCCTACATTTTCTCTCCCATGAAAATTTCAGAGTTACAGTCTCTTTTGTACTCTACCTACTCCATCTAGAATATGTGTTTTTTAAAGTCTTGAGTTCTGTTTGCATTCTCTGTCTGTCTCCTCCCACGTTTTTTCTGGATTTCTGTCTGAATAGCTTTTAACAGCAGTATCTCTGAGAGAGAGATCACAGTGTCTCTAAGAGAGAGATGCCTCTCAGTCTGGCATCTTTATCTTTTTGTCACACAGGTGCAAAAACATCTTCATGTACCAGCTACTGCTGCTTTCCAAGTAGTGTTCCAGCAGATGTGCTTTATCACTGGTGTACCAAACTATACTGCTTTGATCACCAATCTCGTCATAGTGACTTAAACCATTTCATGGCACAATTTCCATAACCACTTATCTAATGTTCTCCCTCCTCCCTCTCTTACCTCACATGCAAAATTGAAAGGGAGCTCTTTTGGGGAATAGTAGGTGGCTACTGGTCTCATTTTTAAGTTTAGCTACAAACCACTCCTCTTATCTACTCCTTCCCTGTATAGTTCAGTTCAGTTGCTCAGTCGTGTCCGACTCTTTGCGACCCCGTGAATCACAGCACTCCAGGCCTCCCTGTCCATCACCAACTCCCGGAGTTCACTCAAACTCATGTCCACAGAGTCGGTGATGCCATCCAGCCACCTTATTCTCTGTCGTCCCCGTCTCCTCCCGCCCCCAATTCCTCCCAGCATCAGACTCTTTTCCAGTGAGTCAACTCGTCTCATGAGGTGGCAAAAGTGTTGGAGTTTCAGCTTTAGCATCAGTCCTTCCAATGAACACCCAGAATTGATCTCCTCTAGAATGGACTGATTGGATCTCCTTGCAGTCCAAGGGACTCTCAAGAGTCTTCTCCAACACCACAGTTCAAAAGCATCATTTCTTTGGAGCTCAGCTTTCTTCACAGTCCAACTCTCACATCCATTCATGACCACTGGAAAAACCATAGCCTTGACTAGACGGACCTTGGTTGGCAAAGTAATGTCTCTGCTTTTTAATGTGCTATCTAGGTTGGTTATAACTTTCCTTCCAAGGAGTAACCATCTTTTAATTTCATGGAAGCAATCAGCATCCACAGTGATTTTGGAGCCCAAAAAAATAAAGTCTGACACTGTTTCCCCATCTATTTCCCATGAAGTGATGGGACCAGATGCCACAATCTTCGTTTTCTGAATGTTGAGCTTCAAGCCAACCTTTTCACTCTTCTCTTTCACTTTCATCAAGAGGCTTTTGAGTTCCTCTTCACTTTCTACCGTAAGGGTGGTGTCATCTGCATATCTGAGGTTATTGAGATTTCTCCCAGCAATCTTGATTCCAGCTTGTGCTTCTTCCAGCCCAGCGTTCCTCATGGTGTACTCTGAATATAAGTTAAATAAGCAGGATGACAATATACAACCTTGACATACTCCTTTTCCTATTTGGAACCAGTCTGTCGTTCCATGTCCAGTTCTAACTGTTGCTTCCTGACCTGCATACAGGTTTCTCAAGAGGCAGGTCAGGTAGTCTGGTATTCCCATCTCTTTCAGAATTTTACACAGTTTATTGTGATCCACACAGTCAAAGGCTTTGGCATAGTCACTGAAGCAGAAATAGATGTTTTTCTGGAACTCTCTTGCTTTCTTCATGATCCAGAGGATGTTAGCAATTTGATCTCTGGTTCCTCTGCCTTTTCTAAAACCAGCTTGAACATCTGGAAGTTCATGGTTCATGTATTGCTAAGCCTGGCTTGGAGAATGTTGAGCATGACTTTACTAGCGTGTGAGATGAATGCAGTTGTGTGGTAGTTTGAGCATTCTTTGGCATTGCCTTTCTTTGGGATTGGAATGAAGACTGACCTTTTCCAGTCCTGTGGCCACTGCTGAGTTTTCCAAATTTCCTGGCATATTGAGTGCAGCACTTTCCCAGCATCATCTTTCAGGATTTGAAATAGCTCAACTGGAATTCCATTAGCTCCACTAGCTGTATATTTATCTACTTATTTTATAGTTTCAATTTCTTTGACTCCATAAATTTATTTTCTCATAAATTAAAAAAAATGCTGAGATAATTTATATTATGGATATAATAGTAAAATTGCCTTGGACGTGATGCTGTAAAAATCTGTATTAGAATAGAGTCTTTTCTACTTACTAGTTAAATCATCTGAGGAAAATATATAAAATTCTCTGAACCTCTGCTTCCTGTAAAATGGACATAACACTTCACTGGATTTTTTCTGAGAAATCAATGAGAGAATCTGTCCAAAGGAACTGTGCACAGTGCTTTGCAAAGTAACTGATTTAGAGAATGAATGTGAAATGTTTGCCCCAGGAGGACTAAAGAAAGCAAGAGAGATTTCTTATGAGAAATGTTGGCAAATGTTATTACTTGAATTCCTTTTAGAAGCTGTATAGAGCTTGATTACCTGAGGCATCAGAGAGGGTTTATGTCCTCCATCACAAGATTGAATACAATATTTGGCAGTGTATTGTATTCTGCTATATCTGCAATTTATTTTGGGAAAGAGTTGTATGAGGAGTTCTATATTATAGTAAGAAGTATTGAATTTTTCCTTCAATTCCTCTGGGCTCTGCTTTATCATTGGCTTATTAATGTTGATAGTAAAAACCATTGAAAACAGAGAATGGAGATGTTTGGAGTGGGTTGTTCTCTTAGGACAAATAATTCATTTACTTCTTCTGATTGTAAATTTCTATTTTACTTAGAAGTATTTTGCCTTGAGAGTCACTATATTATTTGTGTGTGTGTGTGTCCTTTAGAAATGATAACTTCACAGTATTAGTTGATCCAGTCTGATTCATGCTGGAATCCTTGCTTTGGCTAAAGAAGAAAAGAAAACGGTGCTAAAAGTTCTTTTGCTAACATTTTTAAACCAAATATAAATCTTAAGTGAAGATTATATATAAGAAATGGAGTGCAGCAAGTATTTAGTTGAAAACAATAAAATCAACAGTGAAAGTTGCTAGCCATCAAGTCCCAGAGCATAGCCAAAATTCCTAGAGGTCTAGAATTAATGTAGTAAATACCCTGATTCAAATAATTTCATCATTGATGTCATAGTTTTATTAACGAGTTGGCAGGATGAACGCTTTTAAGAGTGTTCTCAATAGAACTCATTGTTCAAGAGCTTTCTCTATGCTCAGCTCTCCAAGATTTGTGCTCTGTGAAGAGATTAGTGTTATGGAGAATTTTTGCTCAAACTGAGTGGAGAAAAAGAGCAAGATAGACTGTATTTTGTAAAGAATCTCAACTACAAAACAATTAAAACACTGGATAACATATGTGAAATATCTTTTCAAGTGCATTGCTGAACTGGCAGGAATTCAAGGCAGAGCCTTAGAATCCAAAGTGAAAAAGAAGCTAGTATCTGTAGCAGTAAGCTTACGGTTCTTGAGCTGTTTGATCTGCCCCCAAGAAACTTTCTCATCATGGTTGTCTATGACTTTCTGTCCCTGTTGCAAAAATCTGGGACCCTTGAGGTGTGCAGAAAATGGGCAACAAGAAAATATTTGTCTCAAAAACCAGCAAGGGATAGAGGGGGCAAAGTAGAATTTCCTTTTGGAACTTGGAACCACAATCCAGCCCTCCCATGGGTTAGTTAGCAAGTCAAATTTCTATTAACAGTACACTCCATAAAACATTTAAGGCTAAAGTGTATTATAAATATAATGTAAGATACAGAAGCAGAATCATCATCAAAAGAGCAAAGGGGGGAGACGCCCGGCTCCGGCGGCGCAGACGCAGGAGACGCCCGGCTCCGGTGGCGCAGACGCGGGAGACGCCCGGCGCAACCGACCACGTGCAGAATCGTGGCTGAGATGAGCTACCCCGCGCCCAAGGTTAGGGCGGTGGCCGAGAGGAGCTGTACCACGTTCAGGAGGCGGTGGCTGCTTGGGCACCGGAGGGCCGAGAGGAGCTGATCTACATTCAAAGCAGGAGGCGCGGCCTTGAGGAGATACCCCTCGTCCAAGGTAAGGTACAGCGGCTGCGCCTTGCTGGAGCAGCTGGGAAGAGATACTCCTCGACCAAGTGGAATATAAGAATCCAGTGTTCTGGGGAGGAAGGCACAAGATGGCGGAGGGATAAGATGGCAAGACCACTTTCTCCCCCACAAATTCATCAAAAGAATATTTGAACGCAGAGTAAAGTCCACAAAACAACTTCTGAATACTGGCAGAGGACATCAGGCTCCCAGAAAAGCAGCCCATTGTCTTCTAAAGGAGAGAGAAGAAATCCAGCTCCACCCACCAGAACACCGACACATGCTTCCCTAACCAGGGAACCCGGACAAGTCACCCGTCCAACCCCACACACAGCGAAGAAACTACATAATAAAGAAAACTCCACAAACTGCAAGAAGAGGGAAAGGCCACCCCAAGCAAAGCAATATAAGCAAGATGAAGAGGCAGAGAAATACCCAGCAAGTAAAGGAACAAGATAATTGCCCACCAACACAAACAAAAGAAGAGGATATAGGGAATTTACCTGATAAAGAATTTCAAATTTTGATGGTGAAAATGATTCAAAATCTTGAAAGCAAAATGGAGTTACAGATAAATAACCTGGAAAAAAGGATTGAGAAGATGGAAGAAAGATTTAATAAGGACTTCAGTTCAGTTCAGTCGCTCAGTCGTGTCCGACTCTCCGCAACCCCATGAATCACAGCACGCCAGGCCTCCCTGTCCATCACCAACTCCTGGAGTTCACTCAAACTCATGTCCACAGAGTCGGTGATGCAATCCAGCCATCTCATTCTCCGTCGTCCCCTTCTCCTCCCGCCCCCAACCTTTCCCAGCATCAGAGTCTTTTCCAGTGAGTCAGCTCGTCGCATGAGGTGGCCAAAGTATTGGAGTTTCAGCTTTAGCATCAGTCCCTCCAATGAACATCCAGGATTGATCTCCTCTAGAATGGACTGGTTGGATCTCCTTGCAGTATAAGGGACTCTCAAGAGTCTTCTCCAACACCACAGTTCAAAAGCATCGATTCTTCGGCGGTCAGCCTTCTTCACAGTCCAACTCTCACATCCATACATGACCACGGGAAAAACCATAGCCTTGACTAGACGGACCTTGGTTGGCAAAGTAATGTCTCTGATTTTTAATATACTATCAAGGTTGGTCATAACTTTCCTTCCAAGGAGCAAGCGTCTTTTAATTTCATGGCTGCAATCAGCATCTGCAGTGATTTTGGAGCCCAAAAAAACAAAGTCTGACACTGTTTCCACTGTTTTTCCATCTATTTCCCATGAAGTGATGGGACCAGATGCCATGATCTTTGTTTTCTGAATGTTGAGCTTCAAGCCAACCTTTTCACTCTCCTCTTTCACTTTCATCAAGAGGCTTTTGTGTTCCTCTTCACTTTCTGCCATAAGGGTGGTGTTATCTGCATATCTGAGGTTATTGATATTTCTCCCGGCAATCTTGATTCCAGCTTGTGCTTCTTCCAGCCCAGCGTTCCTCATGATGTACTCTGCATATAAGTTAAATAAGCAAGGTGACAATATACAACCTTGACGTACACCTTTTCCTATTTGGAACCAGTCTGTTGTTCCATGTCCAGTTCTAACAGTTGCTTCCTGACCTGCATACAGGCCTCTTAACACCCAAAAAAGATGTCCTTTTCATTATAGGGGACTGGAATGCAAAAGTAGGAAGTCAAGAAACACCTGGAGTAACTGGCAAATTTGGCCTTGGAGCACGGAATGAAGCAGGGCAAAGGCTAATAGAGTTTTGTCAAGAGAATGCACTGGTCATAGCAAACACCCCCTTCCAACAGCACAAGAGAAGACTCTACACATGGACATCACCAGATGGTCAACACCGAAATCAGATTGATTATATTCTTTGCAACCAAAGATGGAGAAGCTGTATACAGTTAGCGAAAACAAGACCAGGAGCTGACTGTGGCTCAGATCATGAACTCCTTATTGCGAAGTTCAGACTTAAATTGAAGAAAGTAGGGAAAACCACTAGACCATTCAGATATGACCTCAATCAAATCCCTTATGATTATACAGTGGAAGTGAGAAATAGATTTAAGGGACTAGATCTGATTGATAGAGTGCCTGATGAACTCTGGACGGAGGTTCGTGACATTGTACAGGAGACAGGGACCAAGACCATCCCCATGGAAAAGAAATGCAAAAGAGCGAAATGGCTGTCTGAGGAGGCCTTACAAATAGCTGTGAAAAGAAGAGAGGCGAAAAGCAAAGGAGAAAAGGAAAGATATAAGCATCTGAATGCAGAGTTCCAAAGAATAGCAAGGAGAGATAAGAAAGACTTCCTCAGTGATCAATGCAAAGAAATAGAGGAAAACAACAGAATAGGAAAAACAAGAGAGCTCTTCAAGAAAATTAGAGATTCCAAGGGAACATTTCATGCAAAGATGGGCTCGATAAAGGACAGAAATGGTATGGACCTAACAGAAGCAGAAGATATTAAGAAGAGGTGGCAGGAATACACAGAAGAACTGTACAAAAAAGATCTTCACGACCAAGATAGTCACGATAACGTGATCACTGACCTAGAGCCAGACATCTTGGAATGTGAAGTCAAGTGGGCCTTAGAAAGCATCACTACAAACAAAGCTAGTGGAGGTGATGGAATTCCAGTTGAGCTATTTCAAGTCTTGAAAGATGATGCTGTGAAAGTGCTGCACTCAATATGCCAGCAGATTTGGAAAACTCAGCAGTGGCCACAGGACTGGAAGAGGTCAGTCTTCATTCCAATCCCAAAGAAAGGCAATGCCAAAGAATGCTCAAACTACCGCACAATTGCACTCATCTCACACGGTAGTAAAGTCATGCTCAAAATTCTCCAAGCCAGGCTTCAGCAGTATGTAAACCGTGAACTCCCAGATGTTCAAGCAGGTTTTAGAAAAGGCAGAGGCACCAGAGATCAAATTGCCAACATCTGCTGGATCATGGAGAAAGCAAGAGAGTTTCTGAAAAACATCTATTTCTGCTTTATTGACTATGCCAAAGCCTTTGACTGTGTCGATCACAATAAGGACTTAGAAGAAATAAAAAAGAGTCAATATACAATGAATAATGCCATAGATGAGATCAGAAACACTCTGGAGGGAACAAACAGTAGAATAACAGAGGCAGAAGACAGGATAAGCGAACTAGAAGATAGAATTGTAGAAATAAATGAAACAGAGAGGAAAAAAGAAAAACGAATTAAAAGAAATGAGGACAATATTAGAGACCTCTGGGACAATGTTAAATGCTCCAACATTCGAATCATAGGAGTCCCAGAAGAAGAAGACAAAAAGAAAGACCATGAGAGAATACTTGAGGAGATAATAGTTGAAAACTTCCCTAAAATGGGGAAAGAAATAATCACCCAAGTCCAAGAAACCCAGAGAGTCCCCAACAGGATAAACCCAAGGCGAAATACTCCAAGACACATATTAATCAAATTAACAAAGATCAAACACAAAGAACAAATATTAAAAGCAGCAAGGGAAAAGCAGCAAATAACACATAAGGGGATTCCCATAAGGATAACAGCTGATCTTTCAACAGAAACTCTTCAGGCCAGAAGGGAGTGGCAAGACATACTTAAAGTGATGAAAGAAAATACCCTACAGCCCAGATTACTATACCCAGCAAGGATCTCATTCAAATATGAAGGAGAAACCAAAAGCTTTACAGACAAGCAAAAGCTGAGGGAATTCAGCATCACCAAACCAGCTCTCCAACAAATGCTAAAGGATCTTCTATAGATAGGATACACAGAAAGAGTGTATAAGCTTGAACCCAAAGCAATAAAGAAAATGGCTACGGGATCGTACTTATCAATAATTACCTTAAACGTAAATGGGTTGAAATGTTCAAAAAGGCTAGGAAACAATTCTCATAGCCATCAATAGTTCAGTGTTGAGTTCATGAATATTTTTTAAAGTTTGGGACAAACTGTAGTATTTGCTATTTGAAGTACTATTTGTAATTGGCATATTACGATGTAACATTGGTCTTCATTTCCATCTTAAAATGCCTAAAAATGCCTAACAGGTTTTTAGATTTGTGAATTTTAGTTGAAATGTATTTTATGATGTTACTAAACCTGCAGAAATATTGAAATATTTCAGAGAACTTATTCACTGTACATCTAATTTATTTATAAAAGTTATGAACTGTAGAAAGTTTTACTTGTTGGGTCAAATGCTTGTTGCTTCAAATGCTTGTTGCATTTGAAGTGCTAGTTACAAGAAAATCAAATACCTTCAATGTATAAATGCTATTAAATTTTTAAAGGACTCGAGTATAAGTAAGTTTGTTTAAAGAAATTTAGTCTGTTCAACTTGAAAAAAATAAAATTGGAAAAAAAAAAAAAAGAGCAAAGGGAGGCTAGAAGCCAGTCTCATGTGTTTCAGATAAGATTTCGTATTCATTTTCTTTTTATCATCGTTCAGAGGAGGTGACGAGTTTCTGTTGTCTCCATCATATGTTCAAACCAGGCCCACAGCAACATAGATATACCAGGTCATCCCTTATCCAGTGACACTTCATGCACAATGAGATTCATTCCCTATAGCACTCTACCGTCCGCCTCCCCTATCTCTTTTATTTTTTAAAACAGCAATTATTACCATCTGATATGCATTTTGCTATATATTTGTATGTTATCCCTCCTGAAATCTAAATTTCATGAGGGCATTGCATCTTATTTTTTCTTCATTGTTTCATCTCTGGTGCCTAGAATAGTGCCTGGCATACCGAGGATTTCAAATAAATATTTTTAAATGAATAAAAAAGTAGAATTTCTAGAAATAAAATATGTAACAATTAAAAGTGTAAAGGCGGACTTGAGCTGCAGTTGAGATGCATGTAAAGGGAGTGTTAACAAACTGAACGGTAAAAACTGAGGAAATTATCCGTCAGAGACAGACAGCAGAATGGAAGACGTGAAGTTGAGAGATAAAGCACCATAGCTTTCAGACAGGAAAAAGAAATAAAAGCTATTCAAATTGAAATGGGGGAGAGGTAAGACTGTTATTACTATTTACAGATGACATAGACTGTATATCGAGGGCTCTAAAGTTTTCCAACAAAAGATATGAGAACTAATAAATGATTTCAGTAATGTAGCAGGATGCAAGATTAATATATAGAAATCTGTTGCATTTGTGTACACCAATAATGAAACATTAGAGAGGAATAATCACAGTTAAAATTGCATCAAAAAAAGAAGACACAAAACCTAGGAATATACTTAATCATGGAGGTGAAAGGCTTATACACTGAACACAACAAAATGTTGATCAAGGAGCTAGAAGATTATTCAAAGAAATGGAAAGATATCCCATACTTTTGGTTTGAAAGCATTACTGTTGTTAAAATGCTCATACTGCCCAAAGTTATTTACAAACTCAGTGCAATTCCTATCAAAACACCTATGATGTTTTTCAGAGCAGTAGAACAAATAATCCCAAAATTTCTGTGAAACCGCAAAAGGCCAAAAATAGCCCAAGCAACCCTGAGAAAAAAGAAGAAAATTGGAGGGATAACCTTTCCTGACTTCAGATTATACTACAGAGCTATAGTAATCAAATAACATGACACATAGATCACTGTAACAGAACAGAGGGCCTAGAAATAAACCCACACACTTACAGTCAATTAATCTTTGACAAAGAAGGCAATAATTTATAATGGAGAAAAGAGAGTCTTTTCAAGTGGTGTTGCGAAAACTGGACAGCTACATGTAAAATAATGAAATTAGAACATTCCCTCATGCCACATAGAAAAATACTTTCAAAAAGTTTTAAAGACCTAAATATAAGACCCAACTCCATAACACTTACAGAAAAGAACATAGGTGAAACATTCTTTGACATAGATGGTAGAAATATTTTCTTAGGTCAGTCTCCCAAGACAAAAGACATAAAAGCAAAAATAAATAGATGGGACTTTATCAAACTGAAGTGCTTTCGCATAGAAAAGGAAACCATCAGCAAAACCAAAAGAAAACCTATGGACTGAGAGAAATATTTGCAAATCATGTGACCCCCAAGGGGTTAATATGCAAAATATGTGAACAGCTTATACAACTCAATATCAGTAAAATACAGAACCCAATCAAAAAATGGATGGCCAACAGGCACATGAAAAGGTGCTCAACATTGCTAATTATTACAGAAATACAAATGAAAACCTCTTCACATCAGTCAGAATGGCTATTATCAAAAAATTACAAGTAATAAATTCTATAGAGGATGAGGAGAAGGGAATCCTTGTTTACTGCTGGTGGGAATTTAAATTGGTGCAAGCACTATGGAAAAACAATATGGAGGTTCTTTAAAAAACTGAAAATAGAACCGCCCTATGATCCAGCAATTTCACTCCTGGGAAGATAACCAGAAAAAATGAAAACTCTAATTCTAAAAGATACATGCACCAAGTGTTCATAGCAGCAGTATTTACAATAGCCAGGACATGGAAGCAACCTAAATGTCCATCAGCAGATGAATGAATAAAGATATGGTTATATATTACACAATGGAATATTGCCAAGTATAACAAAGAATGAGATATTGCCATTTACAGCACATGAGTGAATCTAGAGAATATGCTTAGTGAAATGAGTCAGACATAGATGAACGCTATCTGATACCAATTATATGTGGAATCTAAAAATAATAGAAATTAATCTCTATATAAAACAGAAAGAGACTCACAGACCAAGAAAACAGACTTATGGTTACCAAAGGGGAGAAGTTGTGGGGAGGGACAAATTACCAGTGTGGGATTAACAAATACAAACTTCTATATGTAAACTAGATAAGCAACAAGGATTTACTGTATAGCACAGGGAATTATGCTCAATATCTTATAGTAATCTAAAATAGAATATAAACATATCCCCCCTAAAAAATAATCACTACGCTGTATTCCTGAAACTAACACAATATTGTAAATCAACTATACTTCAATAGGAGGTGAAGATAGGAAGAGTAAGAAAGTCTAATGAAGTCTGTTTAAATAGGGAGTGTCAATATTTGAAAAGAAGATCTGCTCCTTGACAAGTTGTAAATTGTTTTATTGGTTATTGTTTTGAAGCAGTGAATAGAGATTCTGAATTATGAGAGATAGATATAAGTCAAAAGGGATTTTCAACAAACTTCCTTTTGTTTTCTACCTAACAATACTATTATTATCTGTATTGATTTCTTAGTTTTTGATTCAATTTATCTTCTGTAATTATTTCATAAGTCTAAATGGTTCAGACCTTTGTATCTATTATTACAGAGATCTACAACTTCTTGTGTAAATATTTTAGGTATAGATATATCACATCTGTCATATGCTCTTCTTTGTTTTCCCTTAAAACCACTTCTACAATGTTTATGTTTGTCAAATTATCATGTTGTAGACTACAAATGTATATATACATTAGTTAATTATTTCTCAGTAGAGTTTTTTTTTTTTTTAAGCCATTTTAGCTTATGGTCCATACAAAAACAGTCCATGGACTAAATTGGGCTTGCACTGTAGTTTGCTGACCCCTGTTTCAGGTGGTAAAGTCAGAGAGAAATTGATCTGTGGTCAAAGTCACTGTTTTCCTGAGACAAGAAGACCTGCTTCCTTTTAACTATTCTACACCTGCATAATTGACAGACTGACATCCACTTATAAATTCTTTTTTTTCTTTTTCATTTTTTTATTCAAGGATAATTGTTTTACAGAATTGTGTTGTTTACTGTCAAATCTCAATATGAATCAGCCATAGGTATACATGTATCCCCTGTATGTATGTATGTATGTGAAAGTGAAAGTGAAGTTGCTCAGTCGTGTCCGACTCTTTGCAACCCCATGGACTGTAGCTTACCAGGCTCCTCCATCCATGGGATTTTCTAGGCAAGAATACTGGAGTGGGTTGCCATTACATAAATTCTTATTTGAAGTACTGAGAAAGCTTGTCCCTTATGTAAATATTACAAAGTAGCAAATACACAAAATTGCCTGTTACTTAAAGCATACTATAAACACACTGAAGAATATCCTATTTTGAAATTTTCCCTTCTTGCACCCTTATATTGCCAGTATCTTGGCAATGACTGGTCTAAGCTTTTGGTGCTGCCTTCTCAAACGAACAGCATATCAAGTCCAGTTTTCATCACTGTAAAAGGAAGGCTTGTCACAAGATAAATTGTCCTTAGGGTTTGGGACAGGATTTTCCACCCGTGGCACAAGTACCATTAGACATTTGTTCTGACATTTCTTACAGTGCTTAGCATTGCATTTTAATTATTTGCCAAAAATATTTGTTTTTCCTCACAAAAGTTTCTTGATGACATGTACTCTGTCTTATTCTTTTTTATATTCTCAAATCCAGTATTTGTCATTTGTATGTGCGTTAATAAAGAAGCAAAATTACTCTTAGGAAAGGGAAGTTTTAGAAGAAAGAAGGGGAAAAATGGGATAGTGTCTTTGTAGAAGCCTTGTTTCCAAATGAATATGGGTTTAGATACATGTTCAATCACTTTGGTAGGTATTTGTTTGTACAATATAACATAATTAAAGAGTTGGCAAATTTTTTGTAGGAGCCTAAATGGTGAATATTTTAGACTTCATGGTTATATCGTCTCTGCCATAACTGCTCAACTCTATCCTAATAGGGTAAAGCAGACAGATGCTATTAGATGACTGATCATAGCTATATTCCAATAAAAGTTATTTGCAGAAAGAGGCAGCATGTTGAATTTAGCCCTTAGATTGTGTTTGCTAATTTCTATTCTAGAGAGAAGGATGGGAGGAAACCCAATAAGGTTTGCCACAGAGTTGATGTATGACATACACATTACAGAATTCCAGAGTTCAGGAGTTTTTCTTCAGTAGTATTCTAAGGGCCTGCCATTGTACTGTGTTTTACACTGTCTCCAGTTCTCTACCTCCTTGCACCAGGACCACCCAACACCATTTACTATCCTGTTTTTAACACGTGGAAGTCCCTGTTCACCTTTTTCCTAGGGGATAGCTAAGCGATCTGAGAATTAAAATTTAAGTGGATGCTAGTGTGCTGTTTTGTTAACCACTGCTGCTTTTTTCTTCCTACAGTCAGGTATTATATATCTTTTTTGCACTGGGAACAATACTCTTTTTTTCCCAATTTATTTATTTTCTTAAAGTTTAGTAGAGCAACTCATTTATTTTTATTGGGGTATATGGGAACAATCCTCTTAACCAATATTGATATCAAGGGCTATCAAAACAAAGTAAGTAGTGATTAGCACTTGAGAAGTCTTTTGCGATTTTAGTAGCATTGAAAAAAGTTTGAATGTGGAGTTTGGAGTTGTCAACTCCTGGATTCAATTCCTGGCTCTGCTATTTACTAGAAATAAGACCTTGACTAAGTTTCTTTACCTCTTTAAGTCTGAGCTACTCCATCTGTAAAAGAGGGACAATGGAGGGTGCCTTTTCATTAGATTATTGTGAATACCACAGAAAATTATTCTTGGAAAGCACTTAGCGCAGTGCCTGGTCTGTAGGAAGAACTTGGTAAATGTCACCTATTATCATTACCAAAGGTATATCATTATAGTACTGAGTAGGCTATTCTTGGTATGTTCATGCTTCCAAGACTATAACAGTTTCAAATTATAGGTGTTTTTTTCCTGGAGAGATTGTTATATAAGAGCTTCAACTTATAGTTAACTAAGTGTTCATAGACCAAATAACTAAGTCAAACATATTAGTAATCTTTAATTTACTTAAAAGACTGATGCTTTTCAAGCAGAATAACTTTTGTCCATCCTAATGTTGTTGATTTGTTTCATATAGTCCAAGAATAAGTAATACAGGACATTCAGTTAGTTTGGGAGGAATGCATAAACATAAAACTGAAACAATATAAGCTATAAATCTTCAGTGACCGTTGAACACAGATTTTTCTTTGCCTTCAAAGTACATTTCCCAGAGGAGCCCATTTGTTTTTTTCTCACTGTTTGGATAATATGCTAAAAGAGTGACATACAGATTTTTATTTCTGATCTTCAATGTGTATGATACACATACCCAAATCATATGCACATATATTCCTGAAGTGGTTTCATATATCTGTGCTTAATCTGCTATAATTAGAAGCTATCATGAGTGTGTAAATTGTGCATATACTTTCATATTTTATAGAGCTAAGTGCAACATCTGAAAGGGAGAGAAAGAAGGAGAGGAGAATGACAACTGCAAGCTACTATTTGGTGGGCCAGGAGTGGAGGAGAATCTATTAATACTCTCTTAAAATAAGGTTTCTATCCTTGCATCATAAAATTCTGCTTTACATCTTGGCATTATCTTTTCTCTTAACAGTGTCTATTCCTTCATCTTCATTAATCTCATACACATAGTGATGATAGTAAGAACGTGTGTAGGAATCTATCAAACAAAACAGCTACCCTACTCAACTATTACTGTTAACTAGTTTCTTTAGTCTCAGTGAATTCTCTAAGAATCAGAAATAGATAGATGTCATGATATGATGCTTTTTTTCTTGTTATATAATTGAAATACCATGTAAAATTCAGTGTACCTGGGGTAAAAAATCATAGTACCAAGAATATAACCCATCTTATTTAGATGAAAACCAAATATAGTAATGAACCTCTGATGGGGAGCTTGAAAAGAAAATAGAAGTTTTAAACATTAAAATGTGGTAATCTCTAGTAAGAACAAAGACTACATCAGACCATAGAATATAAATATTATATAAGAAATGCAAACAGACTAAGTAGAATGAACAGATCTTTTTGAGAGAATGATGAGGCAGCAAGCATAGATGGGATAGTAATGTAACTCTGGGAAGTATCCATGGAAGAAACATGTTGAGAAGTTGGGAGGTAGGAATTTTCTCTGTGATCAGTGATTATAAGAGACACTACAGTACTTTCACTTAAAATAAAAATGGAGCTCTTTGCTCAGACTGTGTGGAAGCTTTGCCAATGCCAAAGGAATTAAATCTAAAGGGAGCATGATAGACATCAACTATTGATGATAACTTTTCTCAGTTTGCTTATCATTTTATAAGCACCTAAAGGGTGACATATCCACATGTCAAAATATATAATCTTTCAAACACCAGAATTAAATCATTGAAGAATACATTAGCCCCATATTCACACTCTTGAATGTTTATTATTTACACATAAAACATATTCTCAACCCACATTCTTTTAAATAAGATATATTATTTTATAAACTGTCATCATTGTTAAATAATACATAGATTTATTATTTAAAAATAAAAGCACTCCCATATAGTCAAGTGCTTAGAGATTGTTTGTTGTTGTTCAGTCGTGTCTGACTCTTTGCGACCCTATGGACTGGAGCACTCCAGGCTTCCCTATTCTTCACCATCTCCTGGAGCTTGCTGAAACTCATGTCCATTGAGTCAGTGATGCCATGCTATCATCTTGTCCTCTGTGGCCCCCTTCTCCTCCTACCTTAAACCTTTCCCAGCCTCAGGGTCTTTTCCAATGAGTCGACTCTTCGCATGAGGTGGCCAGAGTATTGGAGCTTCAGCTTCAGTCCTTCCAATGAGTATTCAGGGTTCATTTCCTTTGGGATTTACTGGTATGATATCCTTGCAGTCCAAGGGACTCTCAAGAGTCTTCTCCAATACCACTGTTCAAAAGCATCAATTTTTTGGCACTCAGCTTTCTTTATGGTCCAACTCCCACATCTGTACATGACTACTGGAAAAAAACATAGCTTTGACTATACAGACTTTGTCAGCAAAGTGATGTTCAGCACAGGTTCATCACAGCTTTTCTTCCCAGGAGCAAGCATCTTTTAATTTCACAGCTACAGTCACTATCTGCAATGATTTTGGAGCCCAAGAAAATAAACTCTGTCACTGTTTCCATTGTTTTCGCATCTCTTTGCCATGAAGTGATGGGACCGGATGCTATGATCTTAGTTTTTTAAATGTTGAGTTTTGAGCCAGCTTTTTCACTCTGCTTTTTTACCTTCATCAAGAGGCTGTTTATATTCTCTGTGCTTTCTGCCGTAAGGGTGGTGTTATCTGCATATCTGAGGTTATTGATAATTCTCCTGGCAATCTTGATTCCAGCTTGTGTTTCATCCAGCCCAGCATTTCACATGATGTACTCTGTATATAAGTTAAATAATCAGGTGACAATATACAGCCTTAACGTACTCCTTTCCCAATTTGGAACCAGTTCATTGTTATGTCCAGTTCTAACTGTTGCTTCTTGACCTGAATACAGATTTCTCAGGAGGCAGGTAATGTGGTCTGGTATTCCCATGTTTTGAAGAATTTTCCAAAATTTGTTGTGATCCACACAGTCAAAGGTTTTAGTGTAGTCAGTGAAGCAGAAGTAGATGTTTTTCTGGAATTCTCTTGCTTTTTCGATCATCCAACGGATGTTGACAATTTGATCTCTGTTTTCTCTGCCTTTTCTAAATCCAGCTTGTACATCTGGAAGTCCACATACTGTTAAAGCCTTGCTTGGAGAATTTTAAGCACGACCTCTCTAGCATGTGAAATGAGTGCAATTGCACAGTAGTTTGAACATACTTTGGCATTGCCTTTCTTTGATATTAGAATGAAAACTGACCATTTCCAGTCCTGTGGCCACTGCTGAGTTTTCCAAATTTGCTGGCATATTAAGTACAATATACAGATGGTTACTTCCTTTCAAAAATTGAAGGGAAAAGCTTCTAAAAAATGACTTATTTTCTCTAAAAGTGTGTGCCTCAGGTACATAATTTACCAACTTCATGGAGACTGAAAGATTCCAGAGAACTTACACTACAAATAATTGGGGAAGAGAAGAAAAAGGTTACAGAACAAGTTATAGGTGGTACAATCCAAGTTCCTTAACATCCTGTGAGAAATGGAAGTAGAGATTAAAATTATGATTTTAAAAATCATATTTTAAAAATATTTTAATGTTGTATCCCATAACAAATAAGTTGCCAATATGTTCATTGGGTTTTCATTTTTTTTAAAAAAAGAAAGTGCATTTCAGTTGTAGAATTTACCAGAGATTGTGCACCATGTGCTTTCATCTATTTTTATTAATCTATTTCAAAGGAAACAAAGCAACAGAAGGGATATTTTATGGAATGTACACAGAAAAGTGGCATCCAGAAGAACATAAACAGTGCAGATGGGGAGAATATTTAAAGTTCTGAAATTTTCACTTACTTTGACCGAACCCTAAGTAACGTGTTTCTGTTAAAATTGTTCAATCTTGACAGCTGAGGTCCTATAATAAAACTATTTCACTTCATGGGCTTTGCACAGAGTAAATCCAAAGGGAATTTTCCCTTGAGAAACTATATTGGTTTGTTAGGGCTGCTGTGCAGAAGGCCATGGGCTGGGTGGCTTAAACAATAGGAATTTATGGTCTGCTAGTTAAGGAAGCTGCCAAGGTCAAGCTGTCAGTAGGCTCGATTGCCTCTAAGGCCTCCCGGTGGCCGGCAGGTGGCCGCCTTCTCCCTGTGTCCTCACAGTCTTTCCTCCGTGCACATTCATGCCTGGTTCCTTATCTGTGTGTCCTAATTACACATAAGGATACCAGTCAGATTGCATGAGGGCTCATCTGAACAGCCTTGTTTTAATTTATTGTTCTGGTTGTTGTTCAGTCACTAAGTCATGTCCAACTCTTTGTGACCCCATGGGGTGCAGCATGCCAGGCTTCCCTGTCCTTTGCTATCTCCCAGAATTTGCTCAGATTCACATGCATTGAGTCAGTGATGCCATCTAGCCATCTCGTCCTCTGCCTCCCATTTTAACTTAGTTACCTCTTTAAAAACTGTCTAAACACAGCCCCATATACACAATGGAGTATTTTTCAGCCATCAAAAAAAATGCATTTGAGTCAGTTCTAATCAGGTGGATGAAATTGGAGCCTATTATACAGAGTGAAGTCAGCCTGAAAGAAAAACATCAATACAGGATACTAACGCATATATATGGAATTTAGAAAGATGGTAACCTTACCCTGTATACGAAACAGCAAAAGAGACACAGGTGTATAGAACAGTCTTTGGGACTCTGTGGGAGAGGGTGAAGGTGGGATGATTTGAGAGAACGGCATTGTAGCATGTATATTGTCATATGTGAAATGAATCACCAGTCCAGGTTCAACGCATGATACAGGATGCTTAGGGCTGGTGCACGGGGATGACCTGCAGGGAGGATATGGGGAAGAGGGAGGTGGGAGGAGGGTGCAAGAAAGGGAACACATGTACACCAGGGGTGGATTCGTGTCAATGTATGGCAAAACCAACCAATATATTAATTTAAAGTAATTTGCCTCCAATAAAAAAAAAACACAGCCCCATTCTGAGGTATGGGGTTAGGGCTTCACATATGAATTGGAAGGGGCTAGGAGGGGAGTTCCATGTACAGTTCTGACTATTGCTTCCTGACCTGCATACAGGTTTCTCAAGAGGCAGGTCAGGTGGTCTGGTATTCCCATATCTTTCAGAATGTTCCACAGTTTATTGTGATCCACACAGTCAAAGGCTTTGGCATAGTCAATGAAGCAGAAACAGATATTTTTCTGGAACTCAATTGCTTTCTCCATGATCCAGCAGATGTTGGCAATTTGATCTCTGGTGCCTCTGCCTTTTCTAAAACCTGCTTGAACATCTGGGAGTTCACGGTTCACATATTGCTGAAGCCTGGCTTGGAGAATTTTGAGCATGACTTTACTAGCGTGTGAGATGAGTGCAATTGTGCTGTAGTTTGAGCATTCTTTGGCATTGCCTTTCTTTGGGATTGGAATGAAGACTGACCTCTTCCAGTCCTGTGGCCACTGCTGAGTTTTCCAAATCTGCTGGCATATTGAGTGCAGCACTTTCACAGCATCATCTTTCAAGACTTGAAATAGCTCAACTGGAATTCCATCCCCTCCACTAGCTTTGTTCGTAGTGATGCTTTCTAAGACCCACTTGACTTCACATTCCAAAATGTCTTGCTCTAGGTCAGTGATCACGTTATCGTGCCTATCATTACTTTGCCAACCAAGGTCCGTCTAGTCAAGGCTATGGTTTTTCCCGTGGTCATGTATGGATGTGAGAGTTGGACTGTGAAGAAAGCTGATCGCCGAAGAATTGATGCTTTTGAATTGTGGTGTTGGAGAAGACTCTTGAGAGTCCCTTGTACTGCAAGGAGATCCAACCAGTCCATTCTAAAGGAGATCAATCCTGGGTGCTCATTGGAAAGACTGATGCTAAAACTGAAACTGCAATACTTTGGCCACCTCATGCGATGAATTGACTCACTGGAAAAGACTCTGATGCTGGGAAAGGTTGGGGGCGGGAGGAGAAGGGGACGACAGAGAATGAGATGGCTGGATGGCATCACCGACTCTGTGGACATGAGTTTGAGTGAACTCGAGGAGTTGGTGATGGACAGGGAGGCCTGGCGTGCTGTGATTCATGGGGTTGCGGAGAGTTGGACACGACTGAGCGACTGAACTGAACTGAACTGAGGAGGGGAGTACAATTCAGTCCATAACAAGAGCCAACACTTTGGTTTATAGTGCTTGACAGTAACCATGAGTTTTGCTGGAGAGAGAAAGGGAAATTAGGGTCTCATACTCTGTGAACCTCCCCTGGAGTAAAAGCCTCCCCAGAGGGCAGCAGTGTGTGTTTTCAGCGTCCCTCCTGTTGGAATTATTACTCTACTCAGGTGCCATCAAGGAGCTTCCAGTGTTCACAGGTGTATGTTTTCATGACAGGAAACAATTGCTCTAAAAGTGAACCATTCAACAGTTATGAATGTATGACTCTTGACATAGAGTAAAATTAAGTAAAATCTGAGGTGGTCCAATACATGCAGTCTTCCCCTCTGCTATATTTTCATGTCTTTTCTTTGAGTGCAAGACAATTTGTATAGAAAGATTTTGTGTGATTAAATGGAAATAAATATTTATACATAAAGGAAGGATTCAGATAGTATTTACTTTATTCTTTTCCAATCTTTTCTATTGTACATATGGACTTTACTATTTTTTTTTCTATTTTTGAATAACTATTATTTTAGAAGACCAAAGCATTTCTGGTTATGTCCCATACTACTCCCTGAAGAAGTACCAATACTATTTTATATATACTGGATTTACAAATTTCCATTTATATTTCATATAGATATTTTCAGGAATCTGTTTAATGCTTTGTTACCTTTAAAGTTGCTTCCCTTGTGGTTCAGCTGGTAAAGAATCCTCGTGCAATGCGGGAGACCTGGGTTCAATCCCTGGGTTGGTAAGATCCCCTGGAGAAGGAAAAGGCTACCCATTCCAGTATTCTGGCCTGGAGAATTCCATGGACTGTATAGTCCACGGGGTTGCAAAGAATTGGAAACGACTGAGCGACTTTCACTTACTTACGTACATTTAAATGTGCAGCAAAACCTGTAAGCGTACACCACCACTGGTCAGCCCCACTTCAGTTTTCTTCTTAGGGATAGAAAATTTCTGTTTCCAAATGTGTAAGGTAGTAGTTTTCCCTCTCACATCTGTTGACTCTGAGCCAAAAGGGTTCTTTCCAAATATATTTTACATGCTGTTAGTATTTAGAATAATGCCCTTCATTGTCATGCCCAGTTTTCCAGGTTTGCTATTTGTAAAGAGATCAGAAACTGTGGATGCTTCTTATTGTTACAAGTTGAAATACAATGGATAATTTTGTAAGTCATGGCTCTCTACAATCAAATATTCTCCCCCATGAACTTAAAGTGGTAGTTAAACCTTCTGGTACACTCTGTGTTTGAAGTTGAGCTCTATGTTTGAACCCATGAAATCACAACTGGGCTCTCCCAGATAGAAAGCCCTTTCCCCTCCTTTTGTCTTCCTCAACCTCAGCTATAAAATCAAGGGGTCGTGGGCTCAATTCCTGGTTGGCGAAAGGAACTAAGATCCCTCAAGCTGTGTGGCTAAAAGATAAAAATAGGGACGGTATTGGGATAAAGAGTGACTAAGATGTTAGTGCCATTATCGTTTGCTTTCTACATTTGAGGAAAGCCAAAGTTAAGTGTGTTAAGTAATCTACCTAAGGTCATACAAGTAGCAAACCAGTGGAGCCAGGCTTCCTTCAACCAGCTTGGGAATGGACACAAGCATTTCACTCACCAGGTGAATTCCCAACGTGGCACTCATTGCCTTGGCCCAGACACATTGCTTTTTCTGTCCTGCTTACTGGAATAAACTGAAAGTACTCAAAGGAGTACTTGAAACTCTTCACGTCTTTTTCATTTTTTTTCTTCTTCATTCTCTCACATGTGTGTTTCATTCATTTGCCAGTTAATCAAGAGAAATAGCAGTCTTCATAAAATGATGCATTCCAAAATAGAGATTTTTGTTGACTGTGCAAGCAGATAAGGGAATCATACATTACAGTTGGCTGAATGCAGGAGCTGAGCATTAAAGTTATAAATTATGATGATTGTGATGCTAAAGAATGCATCCGTTTATCCTCTGCTGTCATTAGCTTAGGTAAGTGGTAGCTGCACTTAGCATGAAGTAATAACATTCTGAAAGGCAGGAATTCCATCACACATTGAAAGATATATATATTTAAATTGTTTTTATAAAAATTATAGTGCAATGGTTAACCAGATTATGCTGAAGCATCATTTTTTTAAATTTATTTTTTATTGAAAGATAAATGCTTTACAGAATTTCGCTGTTTTCTGTCAAACCTCAACATGAATCAGCCATAGGTATACATATATCCCCTCCCTTTTGAAACTGCCTCCCATCTCCCTCCCCATCCCACCCCTCTAGGTTGATACAGAGCCCCTGTTTGAGTTTCCTGAGCCATATAGCAAATTCCCATTGGCTATCTATTTTACACATGGTGATGTAAGTTTCCATGTTACTCTTTTCATGTATCTCACCCTTTCCTCCCCTCTCTCCATGTCCATAAGTCTCTTCTCTATGTCTGCTTCTCCATTGCTGCTCAAAGGCACTTTACTAGGGGAGTGTGGGATTTTTAGGTTTGAGGATAGAGCCCTCTTCTGGTGATCAGCAGTACTTCCTCCTCTCAATTTGTTAACTTGTGCTGAAAATAAATTGTTTTAAAAATATCAAGTTGAAGAGTAGATTGTAAATAATCATGAAGCAAGGTTTTTGGTGAGATAAATTCCTTTCTAATTCTGATATATATAAAATTTGACTGTACTCTGTAAAATGCTCTGCAAATAAGATAAAGTGTGTATAGTGTGTCTTAATGTTAAAGTGCTGCTGCTGCTGCTAAGTCACTTCAGTCGTGTCCGACTCTGTGCGGGTTGCACAGATGGAAGCCCACCAGGCTCCCCCGTCCCTGGGATTCTCCAGGCAAGAACAGTGGAGTGGGTTGCCATTTCTTGTAAATATTTACAGCATTGATGAAATGTGTTTTTAATTCATAAGCAATTTTGAAAATGTTTGGAGGTTTGCATACCCTTATCAGGAAATGGTTATTTAACTGTTAACTGTCAACTGTTGTTTCCTAAAAACGAGTATGTTCATGTTGATTACTTCGGATCATTTTCATTTTTCTTTCCAGCTTCTCATCCTCTTTTCCAACGGCTTAAACCTAATATGCACACAGACTGCATGTAGTTTGTTCCCAGGCTCCTTTCCTTGGCACCTCCAAATAATGGCTTTGCCTGGAGCTCTTTCCATGAAATGACATGGTCAACTGGCTTCTTGTGGCAGCTTTATAACCAAAGTAACATTTCCATGCTCTTCATGGTGTCGGTGGATATCGAGATAGAAAATGAGAAGAAATCAAATTTCAGTTCTGGGCTCACATTCAAATCCATATACTTTAAATTGACTACAAACTGAATCTGATGTTCATTTTTACAAGTAATTGTTGGAAACCCAAAGTTAGGTAGATTGTCTTAGGAATCACATTTATTTAATAGACGGAATAGCATAAGGCTCGCATAAAGTGATTCTGTCTCAGCCCTGATTTTTTTTAAAGTGAATACAAATACAATAGCTTCTTTTGTGCATAAATTCAGTGACCTAGGCATTTATGCAAATCTTAAGCTAATATACGCACAACTTTTTAAGTTGTACACATACAAGCTTAGCTGTGAAAGACACAACCAGTTCTTAACACAGATATAGCAAAGATATTACATAGTCTTAAACTACCATTTTTGTGTGACCCACCTGCTGTATCTAATAATGATGTGGAAAGTTAGATTTTTAAAAGAATTACTTCTTGTGAAACAAACTGCAGAAATGACCTTTTTGCAGACTGGCCTTAGAATGAATGAATGTGCAGCTATTGCCATCTTGTGGTCATACGCAGGAGACAAGCAAAACTGAAGAGAGTTATTTGCAAAGATCAATTGTCAGTTGAAATGAAATATTAAGACTGTAATCTATATCTTCCTTAAATTAGAGTTTAAAAATTTTTTACTCATTCACAAAGTTAATGAAGATTTATATAGACCAAAATATGTTTATTAAAATATCTCTCTAATAGCTTTATTTTTTATTTTTACTTCCGGTTTTATTGAGATAATTGACATGCAGCACTAAGTGTAAGGAATACAGAATAATTATTTGACTTGTGTGCATCATGAAATGATCACCATAATAAGTTTAATGAACACCACTGTTTCCTACAGATATAAAATTAAAGAAAAATTTTTCCTTGTGATGTGAACTCTTAGGACTTACTCTCAACAATTTTCACATGTAACATACGGCAGTTTTTATAATATTATGCATGTTGTACATTGTATCCCTATTCTTTATCTCATGGAAGTTTGTACCACCTGTGATTTTATTATTTGTTATCTCCTTGTGTGACTTCCTCTATGAAACCATCCCTGATTTTCCGCAGCATTCTTAGCTGCCAGTGTATGTAATTCCTCTGTCAGAATGACATGTTCTAAAGAAAATTGTGAACTTTGGAACCAGGTGGGACTGAGTTCTAACGCCTGCTTTAGCTGTATGACTTGAGGCAAGACACGCAACCTCTCTGAACATCAGCTACTGTTTTTATGAGGACAAAACCATGATCATAATTCACAGCAGGTTGTTGTGAATATGGCAGGGGCTCACATGGGGCCTAGGGGAATTAACTCTTATTAAAGAACTAAAACAATGGTATTTGTTCATAGTTTTTTTTTTTTTTGCAAGTCATCCGTGAATTCCTTGAGGGAAGGAGCTGCCTATTCATCTTTGTCTTGGATACTTAGTGACCTCCCTGGCACAGGGTAAATATCTGTAGAATGCCTGCGTCTTGTTCCATCTTGCCAACCAGGCTATAATTTTATGTAATTAGGGGCTGGGCATGAGACTTCTTTGTATTCCTTGCCATTTGTAACACAGAGCTTAGAGTAGCTGATTATCATGTGAAAGATGAATCTTTAATTAATGTGCTTAAAATTATATGCCATCCACTTAGTTATTCAGCTAAGTGTTAATTAATGAAGTCTCACTTCAGGTATGGAGAAGGCAATGGCAATCCACTCCAGTACTCTTGCCTGGAAACTCCCATGGACGGAGGAGTCTGGTGGGCTGCAGTCCATGGGGTCGCTAAGGGTTGGAAACGACTGAGCAACTTCACTTTCACTTTTCACTTTCATGCATTGGAGAAGGAAATGGCAACCCACTCCAGTGTTCTTGGCTGGAGAATCCCAGGGATGGGGGAGCCTGGTGGGCTGCTGTCTATGGGGTTGCACGGAGTCGGACACGACTGAAGCGACTCAGCAGCAGCAGCACTTCAGGTATCTATTAAGCAGCATTCCCAGGTTTTATCATTTTCCATAAAATTTGAACTCCTTATTTCTATTGTTGATTGCTTGATCGCATCACTAGTAACGTTACTCTTAAATTTATGTGAAATTTATGTGAAAAGTAATTTTTTTTTTCTTCTTTCCCTCCCAAATGTTGAAATGTCCTAGGTGGTTTACTTGCAAAAAAAAAGTGAGTATCTCCCTGGTTGAAATAAGACAGACAAAGATTATTGTTGACTTGTGGCGCTTGAGTTTGCATTTCTGTGGGGAAAATCTATCAAGTGGCCTGCCTTCAAATTTATAGATTTTTTTTCCCTCCCTTGTTCTTTGCTGTCCTACTTAGAGCAAGAGATGTATGATCTGAAGGAAGTTTCCATGGCAGAGTTGATGGGTGAGTCCCTCCCTATCTCCTGCAGTGGCTCACTCATTCTAAAATTAAACACAGGCAGCTGAGAGAGTTGTGTAGAAGGTTGTTGCTCAGCTCAGGGGATTGCTGGCTGTGGAAACCCTTCCGCCACAGCCTACATGTGCTCGACAGCGACAGCTATGATACTGTTCCCCAGGGACGCCTCGCCTCATTCCTCACTCCTCCTCTGACACTTTAAAAGATGTATCTTTCAGAGTTTTCCCAGGGCTTCTCAGGTTTACCTCTGGCTAGTTACAGATTCTTTGGGACAAGGTGGATGCTGTAAACTCAGAAAATCCTGCCTTTGATATTTTTGACTTGTAATGCATTTGTAAATACTTTGGAATACCCAGCACTGCAAAGATACAAAATACAAGTGGCTTAAGTTTCTGACACCTATGAATACATCTCATCAGAGCACAGCATCTTAGAATCTAATTTGCTGAAGCTGTGAAGCTATTGTACATAGAATATAGTGCTGTTAAAGAATTTGAGAATCTAAGGGTTAGCTGCAGTTCAAAAAGTGATGTTCATGATTAGTTTAACATTACTGGGACCGTATTTTCTAGATTTAAATTCCAACACTTCTGCTTCCTAGCTTGGGCAAGCTGCCTGACCTCCCAGCACTCATTTCAGGGTAATGTTAAAGGTAACTCTGTGCTTAAATTATTCTTCTCTGAGACTAGAACTTGGCATCAGTGGGCATTCAATAAATGTCCTTAGTGTTATGTTAGTTATTAATTATTATTTATTTATTGCTGTGCTGGGTCTTCATTGCTACCCGGGTTTTTCTCTAGTTGCTGAGTGGGTGCCTACTCTTTAGTTGTGGTGCATGGACTTCTCATTGTGGTGGCTTCTCGTTTTAGGGCACACAGTAGTTGCAGCAAGTGGGCCTCAGTACTTGGCATTTCTAGGCTCTAGAGCACAGGCTCAGCAGCTGTGGGGCATAGGCTTAGTTGCTCTACGGCATGTGGAATCTTCCCAGATCAGGGATTGAACCCATGTCCACTGTGTTGGCAGGCAGATTCTCTACCACTGAGCCACCAGAGAAGCCCTTGTGTTAATTAGTAGTAGTAGGGTTAGTATTTGTATTCATAGTTATATTGCTAGTGATCATCAGAGGTTTCTTGAATTTTATGGTTATGATTGGTTTGACCCACACTGAGTGTCCACTGAAGTGATTTCTGGTCCCTGTTCCTCTACACGGAGTCTATCACTGAAGTTCCTTCTTACCCAGGGTGGCTGCTGCTGAGGCAGAGGCCACAGAGCTGATAAGACAACTTGCCATATTTGACAACCCTTGGAATTTCCAAGAAATAATTAAGGGCTGATTTTCCATGATATTGGAGACCTTGTAAGTGCAGGTAAGAGATTCAGCTAAAAAGTATTGCTTATCTAACTTAGATAACGGTAACTCGCATTTATAATGTGCTCACACCATGCTGAGCACATACCAAATGATTTATGACATTACCTTGTTTAATGGCGATAAAGTCTGTGTGAGGTGACAATTATTATTTCTCTTTTATTGATGAGACAGTGGGTTCTGAGAGCTTATGTAACTTGGCAGTGTCGCACAATAATAAGTATCATGGGCAAAGTTCAAATCCAGATATATCTATTTGTTGAATCTACACAATGCTTGAAAAATGAATTACCGTGCTTCTGAGGTAATAAGGTGTAATGAGAAGAATTCTTTGTTCTTCGTGCTGGGTGGGCATAATCAGAGAATATGTGTTCAGAGCTTACTGTTCTCCAGCTGCCCATTTAAGGCTCATGGAGAGACTTATTTCCTTGTGTTACTGATGAGGCACCCGAGGCAAAGGGGTGGCTCACCCAGGTCAAGTGACCAGGGAGCCACAGAGCTCGGTTCCGAGCCCAGACTGGCTGCTTAGTCTACACAGTGGTGATGAGCGCATCAGGGGTCTGGGTTCTGGTCTCAGCCAGGGGTGTTTCTGAGGCAGTTACTGGGCAACTCACTTAAAATGTCTAGGTCTTGGTCTCCTCACGTGGAAATTAGTGATCCTACTTGTTCCACCCTCTCTAGAAGCTTTGGATGAGAAACAGGACGCCTGCATAGAAATGCTTTCCAAGGTTATAAAGCACTATAACCGATACCCATTTATTATCGTTATCAAGTCTCGTGCTATGTGTGCAAACCAGTGAAATGTACATAAAGTGCATGTTACAGACTCGATCTGCTACTTATGTAGCCTACAACCCTGCATAAAATAAACAAGTCAGCAAGCAAACAAATGCATAAAACAGGCTCCCCTTTGCTGTTTTAAGCTTTGAAATGGTCAAAAAGTATACAAAAAATGGAGTCTTCTCAATGTTAATGGAGAATATTTTAGGAATAAACCGGAAGCTTTGAAATAAATGTAAAGATTTATATATACAAGCTCTTAAATCAAAAATACAACCTGTTTTTGTAGGAAGTAATCACATTTTTAGTGCTTTTAATTTTTGTTCTGAATGGTGACTAATTTGTCATTTCTTGTCATTATTTTGCTGAAATTGATTCATCTCAGGAAACATGGATGGATTTCATGAGTGGTGAAGCTTTTGCTCAGAATTGAGTTGTATATGTGGCAGTCAATTTATACAGTTGGAAAAAAAAAAAATACGAAAGTCAACAATGCACTCAAGTTAATACTGGATTCCTAAACCCATGTTCTGTTCTACCTTTGGTCTGAGAGCTGTAATCTCCTGGAAAAATGGAGATGTATTTGCAGAAATACGGAAGATTTTCATTGTCTGTTGTGGTCGACAGAGTTGGTGTGCAACTGAAGGATAGGGCACAGTGTGTTATTGCCAATGCTTGTGGCTCTGAATTCAGGGGTCAATGCCAAGTCTTCCATTTATTTGGAATTTCCTTGTCTTTGAATGTTTCTTCTCTCAGCTCACTCTCTGTCCTAATTACCCGCATTTATTCATTCCACAGATATTTATTAAACCTCACAGCATAGTAGTTAAGGGCAATATGAAAATGAAATACAATGTGGTGGTTTTTAGCTTTGAAGAAGGCAGTGGGGAGGAATGAAGGTAAGAAGGTAGGAACAGAGATTTAAATTTCAATGAATACCTACTAGTTGGAAAAGAGTGACTTGAACTGCTTAGTGCATCAGTGCTTTTTCAATCTCTTTAACAAGTGGTGCTGGGAAAACTGGTCAACCACTTGTAAAAAACTGAAACTAGAACACTTTCTAACACTATACACAAAAATAAACTCAAAATGGATTAAAAATCTAAACGTAAGACCAGAAACTATAAAACTCCTAGAAGAGAACATAGGCAAAACACGCTCCGACATATATCACATCAGGATCTTCCTTGACCCACCTCCCAGAATACTGGAAATAAAAGCAAAAATAAACAAATGGGACCTAATTAAAATTAAAAGCTTCTGCACAGCAAAGGAAGCTATAAGCAAGGTGAAAAGGCAGCCTTTAGAATGGGAGAAAATAATAGCAAATGAAGCAACTGACAAAGAATTAATCTCAAAAATATACAAGCAACTCCTACAGCTCAATTCCAGAAAAATAAACAACCCAGTCAAAAAGTGGGCCAAAGAACTAAACAGACATTTCTCCAAAGAAGACATACAGATGGCTAACAAACACATGAAAAGATGCTCAACATCACTCATTATCAGACAAATGCAAATCAAAACCACAATGAGGTACCATTTCACGCCAGTCAGAATGGCTGCTATCCAAAAGTTTACAAGCAAAAAATGCTGGAGAAGGTGTGGAGAAAAGGGAGCCCTCTTATACTGTTGGTGGGAATGCAAACTAGTACAGCCACTATGGAGAACAGTGTGGAGATTCCTTAAAAAACTGGAAATAGAACTGCCGTATGACCCAGCAATCCTACTGCTGGGCATACACACCAAGGAAACCAGAATTGAAAGAGATACATGTACCCCCAATGTTCATCACAGCACTGTTTATTTATTTTTTATGGTTTAAAATAATATTTTTTTTTAATTTATTTTATTGGAGGCAAATTACCTTACATTAATATATTGGTTGGTTTTGCCATACATTGACACGAATCCACCCCGGGTGTACATGTGTTCCCTTTCTTGAACCCCCCTCCCACCTCCCTCTTCCCCATATCCTCCCTCCAGGTCATCCCCGTGCACCAACCGCAAGCATCCTGTATCTTGCGTCGAACCTGGACTGGTCACATATGATAATATACATGCCACAATGCCATTCTCCCCAATCATCCCACCTTCACCCTCTCCCACAGAGTCCCAAAGACTGATCTATATACCTATGTCTCTTTTGCAGTCTCGTATACAGGGTTAAGGTTACCATCTTTCTAAATTCCATATATATGCGTTAGTATACTGTATTGATGTTTTTCTTTCTGGCTTACTTCACTCTGTATAATAGGCTCCAATTTCATCCACCTCATTAAAACTGATTCAAATGCATTCTTTTTGATGGCTGAAAAATACTCCATTGTGTATATGTACCAAAGCTTTCTTATCCATTCATCTGCAGATGGACTTCTAGGTTGCTTCCATGTCCTGGCTATTATAAACAGTGCTGCAATGAACATTGGAGTACATGTGTCTCTTTCAATTCTGGTTTCCTTGGTGTGTATGCCCAGGAGTGCGATTGCTGGATCATATGGCAGTTCTATTTCCAGTTTTTTGAGGAATCTCCACACTGTTCTCCATAGTGGCTGTACTAGTTTGCATTCCCACCAACAGTGTAAGAGGGTTCCCTTTTCTCCACACCCTCTCCAGCATTTGTTGCGTGTAGACTTTTGGATAGCAGCCATTCTGACTGGTGTGAAATGGTATCTCATTGTGGTTTTGATTTGCATTTCTCTGATTAGGAGGGATGTTGAGCATTTTTTCATGTGTTTGTTAGCCATCTTTATGTCTTCTTTGGAGAAATGTCTGTTTAGTTCTTTGGCCCATTTTTTGATTGGGTCATTTATTTTTCTGGAATTGAGCTGCAGGAGCTGCTTGTATATTTTGGAGATTAATCCTTTATCAGTTGCTTCATTTGCTATTATTTTCTCCCATTCTGAAGGCTGTCTTTTCACCTTGCTTTTAGTTTCCTTTGCTGTGCAGAAGCTTTTGATTTTAATTAGGTCCCATTTGTTTAGTTTTGCTTTTATTTCCAGTATTCTGGGAGGTGGGTCTTAGAGGATCCTGCTGTGATTTATGTCAGAGAGTGTTTTGCCTACGTTCTCCTCTAGGAGTTTTATAGAATCTGGTCTTACATTTAGCTCTCTAATCCATTTTGAGTTTATTTTTGTGTATGGTGTTAGGAAGTGTTCTAGTTTCATTCTTTTACAAGTGGCTGACCAGTTTTCCCAGCACCACTTGTTAAAGAGACTGTCTTTTGTCCATTTTATATTCTTGCCTCCTTTGTCAAAGATAAGGTGTCCATAGGTGCGTGGATTTATCTCTGGGCTTTCTATTTTGTTCCATTGATCTATATTTCTGTCTTTATGCCAGTACCATACTCTCTTGGTGACTGTGGCTTTGTAGGAGAGCCTGAAGTCTGGCAGGTTAATTCCTCCAGTTCCATTCTTCTTCTTCAAGATTGCTTTGGCTATTCGAGGTTTTTTGTATTTCCATACAAATTGTGAAATTATTTGTTCTAGTTCTATGAAAAATAACATTGGTAGCTTGATAGGGATTGCATTGAATCTATAAATTATTTTGGGTAGTATAATCATTTTCACAAAATTTATTCTTCTAATCCATGAACAGAGCATATTTCTCCAAATATTAGTGTCCACTCTGATTTCTTTCAAAATGGATTAAAGATCTAAATGTAAGACCAGAAACTATAAAACTCCTAGAGGAGAACATAGGCAAAACACTCTCTGACATAAAACATAACGGGATCCTCCATGACCCACCTCCCAGAATATTGGAAATAAAAGCAAAAATAAATGGGACCTAATTAAAATTAAAAGTTTCTGCACAGCAAAGGAAATTATAAGCAAGGTGAAAAAACAGCCTTCAGAATGGGAGAAAATAATACCAAATGAAGTAACTGACAAAGAATTAATCTCAAAAATATACAAGCAACACCTGCAGGTCAATTGAAACACGTATGTTGTCATATGTGAAATGAATCACTAGTTCAGGGTCAATGCATGTTATAGGATGCTCGGGGCTGGCATGCGGGGATGACCCAGAGGGAGGATAAAGGGAGGAGGGAGGTGGGAGGGCGGTTCAGGAGGGGGAACTTATGTAAACCCGGGGCGAATTCATTTCAATGTATGGCAAAACCAACCAATATAATATTGTAAAATAATTTGCCTCCAATAAAAATAAATTAATTACAAAAAAAAAAGAATGAAACTAGAACAATCCTTAACACCATACACAAAAATAAACTCAGAGAGGTATTTCTAAGACTGATGTCAATGAGTGTACTGCCTGTGTTTTCTTCTCAGATTTTTATAGTTTCTTGTTTTATATTCAAGTCTTTAATCCATTTTGAGTTCATTTGTGTGTATGGTATGAGGTGGTAGTTTAATTTTATCTCTTTGACTGTTAGATTTTCCCACACCATTTATTGAAGAGACTCTCCTCTCTTCATTGTGTGTTCCTTGCTCTTTCATTGTAAATTGATTGCCCATACATGTGTGGATTTACTTCTAGGCTCACTGTTTTGTTCCAAAGATCTATGTTTCTGTTTTTCTTCTGGTACCATGCTCTTTTGATTGTTATAGCTTTTTAACATAGTTTGAAGGCAGGGTTTGCTTCCCAGGTGGCACAGTGGGAAAACAATCTGTCTGCATTGCAGGAGACTACGTTCAATCTTGGAAAGATCCCCTGGAGGAGGGAATGGCTACCCACTCCAGTACTCTTGCCTAAAGAATCCCATGTACAGTGGAGCCTGGTGGGCTACAGTTCATAGGGTCACAGTGAGTCAGAAGTGACTGAAGTGACTGAATATGCATTCTTGAAAGCAGGTGGTGGGATATCTCCAGCTTTGTTCTTGTTTTTCAGGTTTGCTTTGGTTATCTGGGGTCTTTTGAAATTTCATATAAATTTTAGGATTGTTTGTGTGAATAATCTCTGAGGTTTTGATAGATATTGCATTGAATCTGATTATAGACAGTCTACAACTGAATAAACTGTAGACTGACTTAGGTAACATGGGTTTCCCTGGTGGCTCAGATGGTAAAGAATCTGCCTGCAATGCAGGAGACCTGAGTTTGATCCCTGGAGAAAGGGAATGGCTACCCACTACAATATTCTTACCTGGAGAATTCCATAGACAGAGGAGGAGTATATGGGTTTGAAAAGAGTTGGGCACAACGGAGTGACTAACACTTTCACTTTAGGTAATATGGATGTTTTAAAAATGTTAATTCTTCCAGTCCATGATAATGGAATATCTTTCCAGTTTTTTTGTGTCTTCTTTAATCTTTCAGCAATATCTCATAGTTTCAGTATACAAGTCTTTTACCTCCTTGGTTAAATTTATTCCTAAGCACTTTATTCTTTTTTCTTGTGATGGTAAATGAGATTGTTTTCTTATTTTTTCTTTATGCTGACTTATCCTTGGTGTATAGAAACAGAACAGACTATTATATATTGATTTTGTACCCTGTAACTTTATTCAGTTATTATTTCTAATAGTTTATTTTTTGGTGGCATTATTCATAATATCCAAAAAATGGAAACAACTCAAATGCCCATCAACTGAATGGAAAAATAAAACGTGGTTTATCCATGCAATGTAATATTCTTCATCAAATAGCAATTAAGTACCAATTTATACTACAGCATGGATGACATTTATGCTAAATCAAAGAAGTCAGATAAAAAGCCACATATTATATAATTCTGTTTACATGAAATGTCCAAAATTGGCAGTCCATAGAGACAAAAATAGTGTTGATTTAGGGCTGGGAGGAAGTGAGAATTAGAGGTGATAGCTAAGAGGTATGGAGTTTAAGAGTCATGAACGTGTCCTAAAACTGATTGTGATGATGGTTGTACAGTCCTGTAAATATACTAAATCTATTGAGTTGGACACTAAATGGATGAATTGCATGGTATGTGAATTATTGATATATTCCAATAAAGCTGTTAGAAAAAAAATCTGGATAAGAGATCTGAATATCTGTAGAATTTTTGTTTTAAAGTTCTCCGGGTGTTTTTGATACACATTAAGAATTAAAACCAGTACTTTAGGTGGCCAAACTAATCCATCTCCACGGCTGTGCTTGTAGTTTCAGTGACCTTTGCTTGAGAGTGATGGGTGAAGTGGGCGCAGTCAGTAATGTATCTTCATAGTTCAAGAACAATTTCATTCCAGCTTAACATCAGCTAATTTAGTTTACAGAACCATTTACATGCAAGAACTGACACTTGGTCGTGGAGGATTTGGAAATATTAAATTAATGTCAACTCAACATTGACTCAAAAATAGTTGATCAAATTTACTCTGGTAAAGAGTAAAAGGAAACTAAATTTAAGACACGATCATGATAAGATAAATGAAAATGCTGTATGAAGAAGCCAGGAGTTGTACTTGATGATAAATTCTACATTTCTACTTGACATAGCTGAATTTTCATCAGATCATGCCAAATGAAAATATATCTTTGGGGATAAGATGTTTGGCTTTATGGCTGCACTCTTGAGGTTTTTAAAGTCTACTTATATATTTTCACATTTGAAATATATCATTGTATCTGGTTTCAGGAAGAAATCCTTGTGCAGATGTTTTTGTTGGCAGATTGACATCTTAGAATATGAATACATCAAGGATAAAACCACCAACTATCTTTTTATATAATTTAAAATTTTATCCTTTTTTTGAGCTACAGTTAACATATTCATTTCAGGTGTACAACATAAGGGATTCAACATTTATATACATTATGAATTGATCACCACTACAAGTCTAGTAACAGTCTGTCACCATACAAAGTTATTAATGTAATTATCTCCATGACTTATTTATTTTTATAACTAGAAATTAATACTTCTTATTCCTCTTTACTTATTTCACCCAACACCCCACCGTCCTGCTCCTTGATAACCATCAGTTTGCTCTCTGTTATCTACGTCTCTGTTTCTATTTTATTTCTTTGGTTTTTTAGATTTCACATATAAGCATAGTTCATCTTATCATACTTCTTAGATCTTGCAATTTTTGTGAGTTGAAACATTGTGGCAACCCTGTGTTGTTGGGTGATACCATATTTTAGCAATAAAGAATTAATTAAGGTATGTATATTGGTTTCCTTTAGACAAAATGCTATTACACACTAAATAAACCACTGTATAGTATAAACATGACATTTGTATGCTTTGGGAAACCAAAAAATACATGTAACTCATTTTATTGTGATATTACCAATATTGCCATGGTCTAGAACCAACCTCACAATGACTCTGAGGTATGCCTGTGTAAGTGAAGTCATACAGTATTTGTCTTTCTCTGTCCATGAATCAAAGCAAATTGGAAGTGGTCAAACAGGGGATGGCAAGAGTGAAGGTCGACATTCTAGGAATCAGTGAACTAAAATGGACTGGAATGGGTGAATTTAACTCAGATGACCATTATATCTACTACTGTGGGCAGGAATCCCTTAGAAGAAATGGAGTAGCCATCATGGTCAACGAAAGAGTCCGAAATGCAGTACTTGGATTCAATATTAAAAACGACAGAATGATTTCTGTTCGTTTCCAAGGCAAACCATTCAATATTACAGTAATCCAAACCTATGCCCCAACCAGTAATGCTGAAGAAGCCGATGTTGAACGGTTCTATGAAGACCTACAAGACCTTTTAGAACTAACACCCAAAAAAGATGTCCTTTTCATTATAGGGGACTGGAATGCAAAAGTAGGAAGTCAAGAAACACCTGGAGTAACAGCAAAATTTGGCCTTGGAGCACGGAATGAAGCAGGGCAAAGGCTAATAGAGTTTTGCCAAGAGAATGCACTGGTCATAGCAAACACCCCCTTCCAACAACACAAGAGAAGTCTCTACACATGGACATCACCAGATGGTCAACACTGAAATCAGATTGATTATATTCTTTGCAGCCAAAGATGGAGAAGTTGTATACAGTTAGCAAAAACAAGACCAGGAGCTGATTGTGGCTCAGATCATGAACTCCTTATTGCCAAATTCAGACTGAAATTGAAGAAAGTAGGGAACACCACTAGACCATTCAGATATGACCTAAATCAAATCCCTTATGATTATACAGTGAAAATAAGAAATAGATTTAAGGGACTAGATCTGATAGATAGAGTGCCCGATGAACTATGGACGGAGGTTCATGACATTGTACAGGAGACAGGGACCAAGATCATCCCAATGGAAAAGAAAAGCAAAAAAGCAAAATGGCTGTCTGAGGAGGCCTTACAAATAGCTGTGAAAAGAAGAGAGGCGAAAGCAAAGGGGAAAAGGAAAGATATAAGCATCTGAATGCAGAGTTCCAAAGAATAGCAAGGAGAGATAAGAAAGCCTTCCTCAGTGATCAATGCAAAGAAATAGGGGAAAACAACAGAATAGGAAAATCAAGAGATCTCTTCAAGAAAATTAGAGATTCCAAGGGAACATTCCATGCAAAGATGGGCTCGATAAAGGACAGAAATGGTATGGACCTAACAGAAGCAGGAGATATTAAGAAGAGGTGGCAAGAATACACAGAAGAACTGTACAAAAAGATCTTCACGACCAAGATAATCACGATGGCGTGATCACTAACCTGGAGCCAGACATCTTGGAATGTGAAGTCAAGTGGGCCATAGAAAGCATCACTACGAACAAAGCTAGTGGAGGTAATGGAATTCCAATTGAGCTATTTCAAATCCTGAAAGATGATGCTGTGAAAGTGATGCACTCAGTATGTCAGCAAATTTGAAAAACTCAGCAGTGTCCACAGGACTGGAAAAGGTCAGTCTTCATTCCAATCCCAAAGAAAGGCAATGCCAAAGAATGCTCAAACTACCGCACAATTGCACTCATCTCACACGCTAGTAAAGTCATGCTCAAAATTCTCCAAGCCAGGCTTCTGCAATATGTGAACCGTGAACTCCCAGATGTTCAAGCAGGTTTTAGAAAAGGCAGAGGCACCAGAGATCAAATTGCCAGCATCCGCTGGATCATGGAGAAAGCAAGAGAGTTCCAGAAATACATCTATTTCTGCTTCATTGACTATGCCAAAGCCTTTGACTGTGTGGATCACAAGAAACTGTGGAAAATTCTGAAAGAGACTGGAATACCAGACCATCTGACCTGCCTCTTGAGAAACCTATATGCAGGTCAGGAAGCAACAGTCAGAACTGTACATGGAACGACAGACTGGTTCCAAATAGGAAAAGGAGTATGTCAAGGCTGTATATTGTCATCCTGCTTATTTAACTTCTATGCAGAGTACATCATGAGGAATGCTGGGCTGGAAGAAGCACAAGCTGGAATCAAGATTGCCGGGAGAAATATCAATAACCTCAGATATGCAGATGACACCACCCTTATGGCATAAAGTGAAGAGGAACTCAAAAGCCTCTTGATGAAAGTGAAAGAGAAGAGTGAAAAGGTTGGCTTGAAGCTCAACATTCAGAAAACAAAGATCATGGCATCTGGTCCCATCACTTCATGGGAAATAGATGGGGAAACAGTGGAAACAGTGTCAGACTTTATTTTTTTTTGGCTCCAAAATCACTGTGGATGCTGATTGCCACCATGAAATAAAAGACGCTTATTCCTTGGAAGGAAAGTTATGACCAACCTAGATAGAATATTAAAAAGCAGAGACATTACTTTGCCAACCAAGGTCTGTCTAGTCAAGGCTATGGTTTTTCCCGTTGTCATGTATGGATGTGAGAGTTGGACTGTGAAGAAAGCTGATCGCCAAAGAATTGATGCTTTTAAACTGTGGTGCTGGAGAAGAGTCTTGAGAGTCCCTTGGACTGCAAGGAGATCCAACTGGTCCATTCTAAAGGAGATCAATCCTGGGTGTTGATTGGAAGGACTGATGCTAAAGCTGAAACTCCAATACTTTGGCCACCTCATGCGACGAGTTGACTCAGTGGAAAAGACTCTGATGCTGGGAAGGATTGGGGGCGGGAGGAGAAGGGGACGACCGAGAATGAGATGGCTGGATGGCATCACCTTCTCAATGGACATGAGTTTGAGTGAACTCCGGGAGTTGGTGATGGACAGGGAGGCCTGGCGTGCTGTGATTCATGGGGTCACAAAGAGGTGGACACGACTGAGCGACTGAATTGAACTGAACTGAAGTGAATATTAATTATACAATTATACAATATGATGTATTAATATAATTATTATAATCAATAATATAATTTATCATTGTTTATCATTAATTTATTTTAAGTATATGAATAATAATTGTTAACATTATTTAAATGATTATATAAACAATTATTACTAAATGATATGTATATTAATGAATAATTATAACTTTACACCAACTATATTGTATTAATATATTTTATAATATACACTATATTGATATATTATTAATACTAATTGCATGTTATGTATGATATATTGTATTTTATGTATTATATTGACATATAATCGTAATATAATTTGTAATATTATAGTAATATATTACAATAATTGCACATAGTATAATATAATGTACACATATAGTTCTATGTCATTTTACCACATTCATAGATTTATTTAGCTACTACCCAAATCAAGATACACAGCTATGCTATCCCAATCAAAATTTCCTGAGTGTTACCCTTTTACAGTCTTATCCATCTCTTTCTCCCTGATCACCTTACTCTTGGCAATCACTAACCTGTTACTGATCCTGGTAATTTCTCCATTTGGAGAATTTTATACAAATCAAATCAAACAGTATTGATATTGGCTTTTTTCAGTAGTCATGGTACCCTTGAGGTGCTTATAAATTTTGGCTTGTATCAGTAGTTCATTTTTATTATTGAATTGTACTCCATGGTAGGGATGTACCACAGATTAGCTTATCACCCAATGCAGCACATTTTTGTTGTTTCCCAACTTTTGGCTATTACAGATAAAGTTACTATTAGCAGTTGTGCATAGATTTTTACATAAATTTTGACTTAAGGGTCTATAGCTGTGACTACTGGCTCATGTGGTGAGTATATGCTTGGTTTCTTGTATTAATATAGCCACTCCTGCTTTCTGTTGGTTGTTGTTCTTGTGATCTGTTTCCATTCTATAACTTTCAGCCTGCGTACATCACTGAAGTAAATTTCTTACAGATAGCCTATCGTTGGGCCATGCTATTTTAATTCGCTCTACCAGTCTCTGTTTTTAACTTAATGCGTTTAGACCACTCTTATTTAATAAAATGTGGCTCAGATGATAAAGAGTCCACCTGCAGTGCAGGAGAACCAGGTTCAATCCCTGGGTCAGGAAGATCCCCTGGAGACAAGTTAGGCTACCCACTCCAGTATTCTGGCCTGGAGAATTCCATGGACAGAGGAGCATGGTGGGCTACAGTGAAAGGAGTCGCCATCAAACAATTTAAAAATTCAAGAGGAAAAGAGCTGTTTCATTTACCCATAGTTTCACTTTGTTTTTCTTCCCCCTATGTTCTAATATACCTTTGTTAATCATTTTCTTTCTGCATAGATAACTCACCAGCTGTTCTTTTGAAATAGAGTTTTTTGGTGACTATCTCTTAGTTTCCCTTCATCTGAATAGAATGTCTTTGTTATGGGTTGAAATGTATCCCCTCCAAAAGCTAACTTGTTGAAAAGCTAACTTTTCAGTAGCTTAGAATGTGATCTTATTTTGAAATGGTGTCATTGCAAATGCAGTTAGTTAAGATGAGGTCATAGTGGACCAATGAGTCGGCGCTTCAGATCAGGTGGCCAAATATTAGAGCCTGGGCTGCATAATCAGTGCCTCCAATGAATATTCAGGATTGATCTTTTTAGGATTGACTGGTTTAATCTCTTTGCTATCCAAGGAACTGTCAAGAGTCTTTTCTGGCACCGCAATTCGAAAGCATTAATTCTTCAGCCCTCAGTCATCTTCATAGTCCAACTCTCACATCCATATATGAGTACAGGAAAAACCATATCTTTGATTATATGGACCTTTGTTGGCAAAGTGATGTCGCTGCTATTTAATACACTGTCTAGGTTTGTCATAGCTTTCCTTCCAAGGAGTAAGCACCTTTTAATTTCCTGGCAGTAGTTCCTGTCCACAGTGATTTTGGAGCCCAAAATAATAAAATCTGCCACTGTTTCCCTATCTATTTGCCATAGAGTGATGGGACCGGATACCATGATCTTATTTTTTTGAATGTTGAATTTTAAATCAACTTTTTCATACTCCTCTCTCACCCGCATCAAAGCAGCTCTTTAGTTCCTCTTTGCTGTCTGTCATTAGAGTGGTCTCATCAGCATATCTGAGGTAGTTTTTATTTCTCCCAGCAGTCTTGATTCCAGATTGTGATTCATCCAGCCCAGCATTTCTCATGATGTACTCTGCATAGAAGTTAAATAAACAGGGTAACAATATACAGCCTTGACATACTCCTGTCTCACTTTTGAACCAGTCCATTGTTCCATGTCCGCTCCTAACTGTTGCTTCTTGACCTGCATACAGGTTTCTCAGGAGACGTGTAAGGTGGTCTGGTATTCCCATCTCTTTAAGAATTTTCCACAGTTTGTTGTGAACTATTCAGTAAAAGACTTTACATAGTCAATGAAGCAGAAGTAGATATTTTTTCTGGAATTCCCTTGCTTTCTTTATGATCCAATGGATGTTGGCATATTGATCTCCAGTCCTCTGCCATTTCTAAGTCCAGCTTGTATATATATATATATAAGTTCTTGGTTCACACATTCTTGAAGCCTAGCTTGAAGGATTTTTTAGTATTACTCTGATAGCATGTGAAATGAGTGCAAGTGTATGATATTTTGACCAGTTTTTGACATTGCCCTTCTTTAGGATTGGAATGAAAACTGACCTTTTTCAGTCCTGTGGACATTGCTGAGTTTTCCAAATCTGCTGGCATATTGAGTGCAGCACTTTAACAGCATCATCTTTTAGGATAGCTCAGCTGAAATTCCGTCACCTCCACTAGCTTTGTTCATGTAATGCTTCCTAAGATGCACTTGACTTCACACTCCAGGATGTCTGACTTTAGGTAAGTGACCACACTATTGTAGTTATCTGGGTCATTAAGATCTTTTTTGTATAGTTCTTCTGCAAGTTCTTGCCATCTCTTCATCTCTTCTGCTTCTGTCAGGTCCTTGCTGTTTCTGTCCTTTATCATGCCCATCTTTGCATGAAATGTTCCCTTGATATCTCCAGGTTTCTTGAAGAGATCACTAGTCTTTCCCATTATTTATTTAAATGATTATATAAACAATTATTTCTAAATGATATGTATATTAAAGAATAATTATAACTTTACACCAACTATATTGCATTGTTCATTTCAGAAAGCCTTCTTATCTCTCCTCCTTATTCTCTGGAACTCTGCTTTCAGTTGGGTATATCTTTCCCTTTCTCCCTTTCACTTCTCTTCTTTCCTCAGCTATTTGTAAAGCCACCTCAGCAACCACTTTTCCGTCCTGAATATCTTTTTCATGGGGATGGTTTTGATCACCGCCTCCTGTACAGTGTTAGGAACCTCTGTCAATAGTTCTTCAGGAACTCTTTCTCCCAAAACTTATCCCTTGAATCTATTTGTCTTCCACTGTATAATCATAAGGGATTTGATTTAGGTCATACCTGAATGGCCTTGTGGTTTTCTCCACTTTCTTCAATTTAAGCCTGAATTTTGCAATAAGGAGCTCATGGTTTGAGCCACATAGACTATATAGAGCTTCTCCATCTTTAGCTGCAAAGAATATAGTCAGTCTCATTTTAGTATTGACCGTTTGGTGATATCTATGTGATGGGTCTTCTCTTGTGCTGTTGGAAGAAGGTGTTTGCTATGACTAGTGCGTTTTCAATAAAACTCTATTAGCCTTTGCCATACTTCAGTTTTGTACTCCAAGGTAAACTCCAACCCAATTTTTACTCCAAACTTGTCTGTTATTCCAGGTATCTCTGGACTTCCTACTTTTGCACTTCAATCCCCTATGATGAAAAAGACATCTTTTTTTTTTTTTTTTGGTGTTAGTTTTAAGAAAGTGTTTTAAGTCTCCCTAGAACCAGTCAACTTGAGCTTCTGTGGCATCAGGGCATGGACTTGGATTACAGTGATGTTGAATGGTTTGCCTTGGAAACGAACTGAGATTATCATGTCAGTTTTGAGATTGCAACCAAGTCCTGTATATTAAACTCTTGTTTTGTTTTGTTTTTTAATTCTGAGGGCTACTTCATTTCTTCTAAGCTATTCTTGCCCACAGTATTAGATATAATGATCATCTGAATTAAATTTGCCCATTCCCATCCCTTTTAGTTTACTAATTCCTAAGATGTTGATGTTCTATCTTGCCATCTCCTGCTTGACCATGTCCAATTTACCTTGATTGGTACATTCCAAGTTCCTATGAAATACTGTTCTTTACAGCATCGGACTTAAACTTTCACCATCAGACACATCCACAACTGAATAGTTTCCACTTTGGACCAACTGCTTCCTTCCTTCTGGAGCTATTAGTAATTGCCCTCCACTCTTACCCAGTAGCATTTTGGACACCTTCTGACCTAGGGGCTCACCTTTCAGTGTCATATCTTTTTGCCTTATTATACTGTTCATGGGACTGTCATGGCAAGAATACTGGAATAGGTTGCCATTTCCTCCTTCAGTGGACCGTGATTTGCCAGAACTCTTCATTGTGACCCATCCATCCTGGGTGGCCTGCATGGCATGGCTCATAGCTTCATTGAGTTATGCAGGCCCCTTCACCATTATGAGGCTGTGATACATGAATACTGGAGTGGTTTGCCATTTCCCTATTCAGGGCTTCTTCCTGCCCCAGAGATTGAACCTGCATCCCCTGTGTTTCCTGCATTGGCAAGTGGATTATTTACCAACTGCCTTACCTGGGAAGTGCTGACATAGTGTTGGCTCCTCCTCTATTCCTGAAAAATATCTTTTTCATTATCTTGGGAGTTTGTGCCTTTTGGCATGTTGGGGTTGCTTGCTTCTTCATCACTCTGTCTGTGGTATTTGAGGCAATGCTAAAAACCAGGGAATTCCCCACCATGTCATTCCTTGGGTTCTTCAGTTTCTAGCCAATATGTCTTCTCTTCACCTTTTGGAATCTTGTTATATTTGTTATACTTAGAGTGCCCAGAGTTCTTACATGGCAGGCAGAGTAAGGAAAAGACTGTCTACTCCATCTTTCTAGAAGCAAATGTCTCTTCTTTTTTATGTTTTAATTAAAATGTATAGGTTGCAGGTGTATAATACAGTATTTCGCATTTTTTTAAATATAATACTCCACTTACAGTTATTATAAAGTATTGGCTATGTTCGCTTTGTTTTACAATATATCCTTGTAATTTATTTTATACTAATGGTTTTTACCTCTTAATCCTCTACCCTTGTTATACCCCTCCCTCATTTCCTTTCCCCACTAGTAACCACTAGTTTGTTCTTTACATCTGTGAGTCTGCTTCTTTTGGAGAAGGAAATAGCAACCCACTCCAGTTCCCTTGCCTGGAAAATTCCATGGACGGAGAAGCCTGGTAGGCTACAGTCCATGGGGTCGCATGCTGTTATATTCACTAGTTTGTTGTATTTTATATTCCACATTAAAGTGATATCGTATAGTATTTATCTTTATTTAACTTATTTGCTTAGTTTATCCATATTGTTACAATGGCAAATTTTTATTCTTTTTTAATCTGAATAGTATTCCGTCGTGTATCTGTACACCACATCTCTTTATCCATTCATCTGCTGATGGGCACTTAGGTTGCTATCATATCTTGGCAGTTGTAAATAATGCCTCTTTGAACAGTTGGGGTATATGTTGCTGTTAAATCACTCAGTCGTGTCTAACTCTTTGCGACCCCTTGGACTACTTGCCAGGCTCCTCTGTCCATACAATTCTCCAGGCAAGAATACTGGAGTGGGTTGCCTTTTCCTTCTCCAGGGGTATATGTATCTTTGGGAATTAGTGTTTTTCATTTTTTTGGAAGTCTTTTTTTAAAGGACATTTAGTTAAGGATCTCCTCCAGTGGTTTTCTGTGAAAGGTTGCATGTAATTTAGTATTATTATTTTTACTTTAGATTTTTATAAGCCTGAAAATACTTTTTTTTCTGTCCTTCCACTTTTTGATAATTTGACTGTATATAGAAATTTGCGTCTGAAAGCAGATATATCAAAAACAATAGTGAAGCTTATGCTTTAGGGACGTTCATTTGCATATATACAACTTTTAAGACCTTATGCCTAATTTTGCATTTATAGTTTTAAATAATTTTTCTTAAAGAGGACTTTTCCAAATTGTATAAGCTTCAGGCCTCACAAGACCTAGAAATCCTTTTCCTTCAGAAATTTGGAGCTAACATTTTCTAGCTTCAGTGATGTCCATTAACATTGTGATTTTTGATTCTTTGTATTTAACTGTATTTCCCCCTCTTTGGGGATCTAATTATTGCTACATTAGAGTACATTTGGATTCTATTAGCTTAACTCCTCCAAAAATCTTATTATTTTTACTTATGTATTAATTGTAATCAAATGATACATCTAAATTTATGTAAAATGTACTTCTACACTTGCTTTTATTTTTATTTTATAGTGCTTTTTATTTTTTTCCCCACATGTACACTTGCTTTTAAAATGCTGTTTTAGGTATTTTCTTTTAAAATATGTAAATCACATCTATTAAGCAACAGAAGATAATAACTCTTTTAAACTTTGTTTAAGGAAGACAAACACACAAAAAATATAGACATATTTCACTTTAAGGAGTTGCTATGTGGCCTCCTTTTTGATCATAAGGATTATAAAAATTGTGCATTTTTTTCTGTCCTGAAACTTGGTTTCAGAAGGAGAATAGAGAATTAAACCTGGTAAGGGCAGGGCAGTTTTTCTGTATTTATTTTTAAAGGACTATTTATATTTGTAATAATCAAGCTGCTATTTATTTCACCTGTATGAGGATTTTTAGTCCAACCATGATCATAGTCTAAAATTACAGATTCTATAGGCAAATCTTCCCCTGGTTTGGACATTTAAAGAAAAAGCATTAACTTTTTCTAATGGATATATGTCAGTTCATTCAAGCTGTTTACACAAAAATACCATAGGATAGGCGGCTTATAATCAACAGAAATTTATTTCTCACCATTCTGGAGATTGGGAGTCAAAGATCATTGCCCTGGCAGATTTGGTGTCTGAGGAGGATCCGTTTTCTTGTTTATAGATAGCTAACCTCTCATTGTAACTTCATGTAGCAGAAAAGGACTAGGGAGCTCTCTTGTTCTTTCATTTACTCAGTTGGGTCCTACTTTTTGAGACCCCATGGACTGCAGTGCACCAGGCTTCCCCGTCCTTCACTATCTCCCCAGACTATCTATCTTTCAAACTCATGCCCACTGAGTCAGTGATGCCATCCAACCATCTCATTCTTTGTCTTCCCCTTCTCCTCCTGCCTTCAATCTTTCCCAGCATCAGGGTCTTTTCCGATGAGTTAGTTCTTCACATCACGTGGCCAAAATATTAGAGTTTCAGCCTCAGCATCAGTCCTTTCAGTGAATATTCAGGACTGATTTCCTTTAGGATAAACTGGTTGGATTTCTTTACAGTCCAAGGGACCTTTTTAGAGTCCTCTCCAACACCACAGTTTGAAAGCATCAGTTCTTCAGCGCTCAACCTTACTTCTTCGGAGGGAAAGCTCTCTGGAGTCTTTCTCCACACCTCCTAATACCATCACATCGAGGGGTCAGCATTTCACGTACGAATTTTGAGGGTCACACAAAAGTCAACCTGTACCACCATGTGAAAGAGGAAAATCATTAAAATATAAGTTTTACATAACATTATTTAAGAATTAAAGAACTGAAATGTTAAGAAAAAAGTAATAAGCCAAGAAGTTTCCGTGTTTGTAATGGACTCATTAAGATAGCTGAGAAACACTTTATATTTCCTTGCCTAAAAATGACCAGCCATTTGCTAGTCACAGTTCATAACATGAATGCTGATGAATGTAAGATAGTAGGTGTTTATATACGTGTAAACATGATTAGAGGTGACTGTATTTTGTTCTATTCAGTGGTGTGATGTCAGTTTTCGGCAACTGCATCCTACTGTAGAGACAGTATATTCGTGTCATCCTATATTTAATGTAAACATTTTCCATTTTTAACTCTACTTCCTTAAAATGGCATGCTTTGCAGAGTATGATGGTACTTTCATCATTGTATAATAGTGATAATTGATTATTGATTACTGCTTAGGGAGCTAAATATTATCCAGGTGTGTCAGAAAGATAAATTTATGGTGAGTCAGAGTGAAAACATCTTTGAGGTCATTAACTTCAGTTTCTTCACTTTATTATATATCAGAAGGAAAGGAGACACAAAAAGGAATAATAGGATGATTTTCTGTAGGTCACAGTGTTTCTTGGATCTCCCTTTGTGATTTTTTTGTTCATTGAACTTTCTACTTCGCCATATTAGCAACACAGAAATACCCCATAAAACAAAATGAATGTTAAAGCAAACTCTGGGGTGAAGTAATGGGCAGTTGGCCAGTCTATTCTCTCCCTAGTGCCCTTTCTTATTTCATTAACTTTGCAATAATAGAACCCTGCATTTATTTGTGGTTGAACCTAATAGTAACTTTTTATTTGATATAAAATATGATTTTCATTTTATGTTTATAGCTAAACAGGGTTTATGAACACAAATATGAACATGCTATGGAACAAAGCTAGCCCACTAAAAATAAGAGATTCTTTATAATGTACTCAAAATATTTTGCGTATCAGTGCCATAATTCCTGCAGGTGCAGAAAAAACAAGTGGCATGATGTGACTAACCTTATTTATCATGCCAAGCTATTTTATGAGCTTCTATAGGAAAAACATTGAGATGACATCTTTTTGCATAGTAAAGGAGATGTGAGCAATTGTCCTCAAGAGTAGAAGAATGACTAATTCTAAGAGGAGGGGAATAATTTCTAAGCACAAAATCACAGGGATAAAGACAAGAAGGAGGAGACTAATATATTTGACTGAATCAAGATTTTGAATGTCTATGTTTAAAAAAAAAAACTACAGATAAAATGAAGTAATATAGAGCAGGGAAAATATTTGGAACATACATGAAAAGGTTTGGTTAATTTATTTTTAATTCTGATGTAAACAATGAACTAGAAAACCTGGCATAGAAACCTGAGGCATTTAGAAATATAGAAATGGCCAGGAAATGTATAAAAAGAAAATGTCTACAGCTAATAAATGTGAATAGTAATAGCATTCCATTTTTCTTGATTATTCTATTGGAATCGCTTTTTAAAATACATAAAAGTAAGTGTTGATGAGAATGTAGAGAGAGTAGCACTTTTATAAGAGTGTGAATTGGTTAGATTTCTGGGAATGAACTTGGCTCTGTGTGTTTATAATCTTCACATTTTAATAGCCCTTGACTAAGGAGCTATATTTCTAGTATTCTTTTATATAAAAATCAGAACTGAGTCCAAAGTTTTTAAAACAGGATATTAGTACACCTCCAAAAAAACATACAGTGAGTAAAATTAAAGAAACTGAAATATTTAAAAATAAAGCATTTTATATGGTTAAATACAGCCACTATAAGAATATTTGAACAACAGAAGTTTTAACAGTATGTTTTAGGTGAAAAACATCAGATTGCAAGATTATATGCTTTTGAAGTTTATGTAACTAGATTATCTTTGGGAAGTAGAAATGAAAGGGTTATTATTTCCTGATTTCTACCCTTTGGGATTCTCTGGTAGCTTAGCTGGTAAAAAATCAGCCTTCAATGCAGGAGACCACGGTTTGATTCCTGGGGAGAAGGGATAGACTAGCCACTCCAGTATTCCTGGGCTTCCCTTGTGGCTCAGCTGGTAAAGAACCTGCCCGCAATGCAGGACACCTGGGCTCGATCCCTTGGTTGGGAAGATCCCCTGGAGAAGGGAACAGCTACTTACTCCAGTATTCTGGCCTGGAGTCACAAAGAGCTGGACGCAACTGAGTGACTTAATCACTTTCGCTTTTCTGCTCTTCTGTATTTTAATGGCTATGTGTATATTTTATAATGAAAAAATATGTTACATAATAAATTAAAATATGCAATCAACTTTTCTAAAATCTACTGAAATCTAAGCATTTAAAATAAACCAAGGGAAAGAGGTGGAGATGTGTATAGTTTCGCTCCTGAAAAAGTACATTTTAATGCTTACCAGCAGGTGGCAGTAAAAAATAAGTGATGTTTCAGATATAAGGCACTAGACTGAAGTGTTCCATCGTTTTCCTAGATGTACAGGATTGTAATCATAGTACCAGGGTGATATTATGATTTACAGTCATTCATGTACTTAGATAAAAATGTATCTTTAAATGTAAATGATCAAAAGGGTCTAACAAAATACCCGTGTAGAAATTTTAGTGCTTTTCAGAAGGAGAAGCAGAATTTACACAGTTACATGTTCATTGTCATTCCCACTCAACACAGAATTGATAACTTTTGTGTTAAAAATGTGAACCAAATTCATAATCTTAAATTTTAAAAGCTCTCTAAGCCGTATTTCAGTATTCTTTATAATCTCAAATCATAGAATTTAGAAACTTGTAACAATTTGTCTTCTAATAACTCCCGGCTTTTAGGAAAGAGTCAGACACGACTGAGCGACTGAACTGAACTGAAAACACACATACACACTTCACTGTAGTGTTACAGTTACTTTGTACATCATTTCTAATTCATTCAGTGATTATGTGCTCATGGTGAGAGCACCTGAAGGTTTCTTCTTGGTGGCTTGGAGGCAGTGATCGCTGGTGTAATTGAGATTGATTTCCTGTATGGATCATGTCTCTCAATTTCCTTTTGAGGGACAATATATATTTAACAGGAGCAAATTCTTGGTAGTTTTGTCTTTTCCAATTCTGATTTGCTTGACCTGATTGATCCAAGAGTCAAATACATACTAAACTGGATCAGCCCATGATAAATACGCTTTGGTACTCAGAGCAAGTTGGTGTTTTCTTTTGTTAAATTATGAGTATATTACGAATTAAATTGTGTATTAAATTCTGTGTTTAATGGGCTCCCACTGTATATGATTTTTCTATGGCAGCAGCAGAATAATGATTAATATTTCACAATCTATTATTTTATTTTGTAAGTTTTCTCTCATTCCATACTTGTGAAGATTTTTATAACTGTACTTTGAATTTAAAAAAAAATAGCTGAGACTGAGGGGATTAATGAAACTCAGGGTTACAGAACTTATTGCAAAGTTGGAAAAAGAAAACTTCAGTAAACTCTCGATTCTCAACCATGAACTCTCATCAGCTTCCTAGCCCCATCTGTTTGCTGTCACTTGGTATTGCTGGCTTGTCAGCTCACAGCTCTCTTGCCTAAACCTCACACGGCCAGGGGGCTGTCCTTTAATACGAAGGCTCTGTCTGCCACACCCCTGCTCCAGATCCTCTGCAGCTTCTCATTCTCAAAATAGAACCTCTCTTTCTCAGCAGGGTGTGCCAAGCCCCGTGTGATGTGACTCTGTCCCCTACCCTTAATCGGCATTCTTGCTCTTCTTCACTTGGCTCCCATCACACTGTCATAAAGCAGCTGTCATAAAGCAACTCTCTTCTGAACCTGTGACACCTGAAGTCTTCTCGCTGGTCCTCTTCCTTACCTCTTTTCTCTGAGGTCATTCTGCGAAGACAGATTCTGTGACTTGCTTCTGGTCTTGTCTCTCCATTTACTCAGCTTTGGTTTTCCTTGTTGTAAAGGAAAATCATGCAAAATACTCTCCATGCAAAATACATTGTTCCATTGTTTATTTTCTGTCTCTTTCACTAGACTGCAGTCCCCACAAGGCAGGGCCTTTGTTTTGATCACTACTGTATCTCAGTGCCTAGAGCAATATGTAGGTGGTAGAAACTCTGAATTTTTATTTATGTAATTGAATGAGTGAAGAAATAAAACCTGCACTTTGACTCTTAGTCCACTACTCCACTGCTCAGTTTCCAAGGGATGAAATAAGATTTTGTTAGCCAGCACCAGACTTTTCAGGGAGCACCTGAAGGGGTGTCCCTTGCTAGCTCTTTGCTCTAGGGCAAGTCAGAGAGTGTTCCTGTGTTTCATTTATAAGATTAGATAATAGTCATCTTTCCTTTATCTTCTTGATTAAACTATAGGAAGATCAAAAAAGAAATTTTTTAATGAAATCTTGCTATCGGTGAGAAATCAAGCAGAGAATAATTATTTGAGAATTATAGAATCACTAATCTGGCATCACCGACTCGATGAACATGAGTTTGAGTGAACTCCGGGGGTTGGTGATGGACAGGGTGGCCTGGCATGCTATGGTTCATGGGGTCGCAAAGAGTCGGACACGCCTAAGGGACTGAACTGAACTGAACTGAATCTGGCACAAGCGCTGTAGATCAGTAGTACTGGCAGTAAAAGGAAACCTGGGGGGTGTTTATTTTCAAGCTGTGAGGGAGGTGAGAACAGGATTGGGAGCCCAAGATTCTGAAGACAAAGGAACTTCCATGTGAGTCCCTGCTCTGCCCCTTGCTGCCTAAGTGACTTTGGGCAGATTATTCCGATTCTCTGGTCCTCAGTTTTCCTTGTGTGAAATGGTGTAGCTAAAGCTGCCTTGAGAGTTATTATAGGGATATTACATGAGCCTGATGCATGTCAAGCACAGTGCTTTATTATTATTGCAAGTGGAATGACCTGGAGCAAACCTTGCAGCACCCAAAGATCACATCCTCTCATTTAAAACTATTTACTGTTCAGACCACCAAGTGCCTCACTAGTGGGAAGAGACCTGAGTGTTCCTGTCCTTGCACTGCCTCCTCTCAGTCTGCATAATCCAAGAAGTGTCACGCACATAGGGTTAGTGGAGACGGAAACTACAATTCTAGTCCACAGCTGCTACTACAGATCATGGCCACATGGTGTCACTGTAGCAGATAGCTCCTATATAGTCCTAAAGCCTCTTGTTTACTTTGTGCCTTTTGCTAACCAGCTCCCAGGAAAACCACCGTGCTTCGGCCCAGGGGTGCCAGCTCTCAGTCCTTACACAAAGGGTACTATGGTCTCCAGATCCTGAGGGACTTCCAGTGTCAACTACAGGCTTTGCTCAAGAATGAGTGACCCCTGAGGCCATGTCTGAGCTTGACTCACCATAATGGGAAGTTATTTTCTCTGTGTTAGGCAGCCCACCTTCCCTATACGAACCAGTTCTGCAGAACAAGGTATTAAATAGTTTTTGCTGTATGACACAAGCGTGTGCATACACACAATACAGACGCACAATTACTGTTGCCTTCTCTCAGGGCAGTGTACATTCGTTTACATAATTAATAAGACTGCTCAAATGACCTTACAAGATAAAAGGGGACTTGCCTGGCAGTCCAGTGGTTAAAACTTCACCTTCCAATGCAGGTTCAATCCGTGATGAGGCAACTAAGATCCCAAATGACTCATGGCCAAAAAAACAAACCATAAAACAGAAACAATATTGTAACAAATTCAATAAAGACTTTAAAAATTGGCCCACATAAAAAATCCTTAAAAAAAAAAAAAAGATTAGATTCTTTTGATAGTAAAACAATAGAAACAACAATATGCTGATCTTACACTCCTGTTCAGTTCTGTCACTCAGTCGTGTCTGTCTCTTTTCAGCCCCATGGAGTAGCAGCACTTAACTCTTGAGGTTTGCTCAGACTCATGTGCATAGAGTCCGTGATGCCATCCAACCATCTCATCCTCTGTTGTCCACTTCTCCTCCTGCCTTCAATCTGTCCCAGCATCAGGGTCTTTTCAGATGAGTCAGTTCTTCACATCAGGTGGGCAGAGTATTGGAGCTTCAGCATCAGTCCTTCTAGACGAGATTGGGCGCATTCAGGGTGGTACGGCCGTAGACAGCATCAGTCCTTCCAATGAATATTCAGGACTGATTGCCTTTAGGATTGACTGGTTGTATCCCCTTGCAGTCCAAGGGACTCTCAAGAGTTTTCTCCAACACCACAGTTCAAAAGCATCAATTCTTCAGTGCTCAGCTTTCTTTGTAGTACAACTCTCACATCCATACATGACTACTGGAAAAACCATAGCGTTGACTAGATGGACCTTTGCCGGCAAAGTAATGTCTCTGCTTTCTAATTTGCTGTCTAGGTTGGTCATAGCTTTTCTTCCAAGGAGTAAGTATCTTTTAATTTCATGGTGGCATTCATCATCTGCAGTGATTTTGGAGCCCAAAACAATAAAGTCTCTCACTGTTTCCATTGTTTCTCCATCTATTTGCCATGAAGTGATGGGACCGGATGCCATGATCTTAGCTTTCTGAATGTTGAGTTCTAAGCCAACTTTTTCACTCTCTTCTTTCACTTTCATCAAGAGGCTCTTTCGTTCTTCAGTTTCTGCCAAAAGGGTGGTGTCACCTGTGTATCTGAGGTTATTGATATTTCTCCCAGAAATCTTGATTCCAGCTTGTGTTTCATCCAGCCTGGCATTTCACATGATGGACTCTGTATGTAAGTTAAATAAGCAGGGTGACAATATACAGCCTTGACATACCTCTTTCCCGATTTGGAACCAGTCTGTTGTTCCACGTCCAGTTCTAACTGTTGATTCTTGACCTGTGTACAGATTTCTCAGGTCAGGTGGTCTGGTGCTCCTATCTCTTTAAGAATTTTCCAGAGTTTGTTGTGATCCACGCAGTCACAGGCTTTGGCTTCAACATTCCTGTTATTATTGTTCCTATTGTGGCTGTCACAGTGGTAGTGAATATTCTGGGACGGTCACTCAGTGTAAATAGGGAAAAACACTGGGCTCCATCACAAATAGGCACAGCTGTGACCTGGGTCTCACAGAGTCGTTGTGTCATTACAAAGCTTTCATGGAGAGGGGCGAAGGGGTTATAAATTGAACTGCACGGGCAAAAACTCTTCTTCCCCGTACCTTTGCAAAATCTACTCTTTAGCTCCTGTGCTTCCCATGTTTTCCCTTCCAGCAGGGTCAGGTGGTTAGAAGAGGCCTGGGATGTTACCAGTTCTAAGAATCACAAGGGGCAGCAGACAAGACAAAAGAGGACAGGGCGGGAGCTCTTTCCATCTTATCCCCATCTGAACCTTCCATGGAGAGGCGAGCAGAGGCTCCCATAAGGACCAGTCTTCTCAGGGTGGGGAGCAAAGCCTCAGGTAATCTTAAAGAGCACATTCACCATGTTCTGGGATCTTCTAGAAGCCAGGGCAGTAGTTGAGAGTGATTTATATATTCAGAGTTCTGCTTCTGCCCAGATATGATTAATGCCACACTTTATTTCATTTTTATATAAATACATTTCTGAAACAAATGTCCTAGTGTCATGATATAGCCCAAGGCTCTGTATTCTTCCACTTTATCTCCAAATCAGACTAGCTAATTTATAAACTTTCTCATTGGGCTTTTCTTCTTCTTTCTCTGAGTGGCAAACTTAGCCCATTAATTGCCATGCACCTTGAGCATCTTTGCTTTCCTCTTCTTCTAAACTTCAAAATTTGTCTCCAGGTTGGCATTATAGCCACATTCCTAGAATTGCCAGCCTGTACCCTCCCTTTTCACCACACAGTTGTCTAAAATAATTCACTTGTTATCTCTAGCCATTATGGGAAAATTTCTTGCTTATCATACAAACATGGTTTCCAGTTCTGCAGGCCTGTGAAACTTCTGCAATAAATCAAATCTCTTCTTACTGTTTTCCCACTATTATTCTGGCTTTACCTACAGAATTACACTGTTCATTACTAAAATGTATAATCGCATTTAGACCAAATGATATAATTGCATAAATTTTCCTCTGATCCAGAGTTCCTGGCACTCAGACCATTTCCTAGCAAACCTATTACAACTCACAGGCTGCTTCCAAATTCTGTGCATTGGCTCCAGGTTCTTTTTTCAAACCATAAAAAGCAAACTTGAGAAGTTTTACAATTTGAAATAAATCAGAGATTGTTTTCTTCCTTTCGCCAACCCTCGTTTTTCCACAAAAAGAAGGATGTCTGGACCAATGTTGAAAGGAAAACTTAGCATCTTTGTAGAAAAAGCACTCTACCTATGTTATTTAATCCTCAAAATAACCAACTGTGGAGATTTACTTTTTATTATTCCCCTCTGCTGAGAAAATTGAAACTTAGAGAAGTAACTTATCCAAGATTAATCAGCTCAGCAGACAGATCCAAGTCCTCTGTACTCTCCACTTCCAATTAATATCCTGGCTCTCAGAAAACATTAAAAAATAGTGAATTTGTCCTTGCAGACTCTTTAAGGCTTTGCTTCACAACCCTGAATGGACTGTTGTTTTTAGTGGAATAATATTCAATGGCTGAAATTAAAAATGTAAACCAGTTCTTTATATTCAGTTCAGTTTAGTCGCTCAGTTGTGTCCGACTCTTTGCGACCCCACGAACCGCAGCACGCCAGGCCTCCCAGTTTAAAAAAAAAAAAAAGATAAACCTTCATGGTAAGAAAAGAGAAAAGCTAAGTGTATTTGTTAGTTACAACTAGGCTGACCTCATAGACTGTTTTGTGCAGAATCACAATGATCACCACTTTGTGTATACCAGGCACATGGCGTGTGCTATTTTGTTAGAGAATTACATAGCCATGGGCTTTATCTATTATACACGGTCAACAAGGATAGTTAAAATCCTAATGGAAGTGGATCATTTGGGCAACCAAATGAACTCAGCCCTGCAGGGTTCAGGACTTGTTATTCAGTGAACCTGTGCTCCTTGTCTGGGATGCATTCCAGAGTGTGTCCCATGACAGGTTCACTGTGCACCAGGCACTGCCCTAGACAAGAAGACTTGTACCCTCTCACTCATCTGCGGATGATAGACTTTGAACATTAGAGCACTTCTCCGATTATGGCATGAATCCACCCCTTCCAGTTCCAACACTCTCTGTGAAAGTGAAAAGTAAAAGTGGCTCAGTCATGTCCGACTCTTTGTGACCCCATGGAATTCTCCAGGCCAGGATACTGGAGTGTGTAGCCTTTCCCTTCTCCAGGGGATCTTTCCAACCCAGGATCGAACCCAGGTCTCCCGTGTGGCAGGCAGATTCTTTAACAACTGAGTTATCAGGGAAGCTCCACTCTCTGTACTTCAGGGAACACTCTTTGTACCTCCTCCCAATCGTCTGAGGCCCCTTTACCTATCTCACGCTTATAAAAAGATTCTATGGGCATTCATTCAAAGAAAGAAGAATCATGACTGGGAGAGAGTTTTGATTACTGGTAGAAGAATCTCGTTGCCTCAGTCCACTGATAACTTGGATAAAATATTTAAATGTTGGTCAGTGGTTTTCATCTTTATTTATAGTACACTTCATTAAAATTAATTCCACTTGTTTCTTTGTACTTTTAAAACTATGGCTGGAAGAATTCAAATTGTCTATGCAGTACATGTTATTAATCTATTAGACTGTGTGGCTCTAGTGGATTTCCACTAGTCATTTTAGGGATTATTGTATGGAATGACTGATAATCTATTTTTATTTCTTTTGCATTTAAGGTTGTATCATTACATCTTTTTTCTCAAGCCATGATTTTTTAATAACCTCATAATTATCCATCATATGAATGGCCAATATATGTTTAACCACAGCATGCTCTTCTGTCCCCATTTAGCCATTTAGGTCATTTCCAGTTTGCAAAGTAAGGACTTTTTGAAAATGAATTTGTTTTTAACTAATACAATTTTTCTTTTCTGCCTCCATTGGAATGAATTTGTAAAAGATAAATCTAGGAGAAATCATTAAAAATTAAATAACTTCATTATAGGAAGCAGACACTTTAATGTTATGATGGATTGCATTTTCCTTTTTTCGATTTCCTGTTTTACAAACTTATATATTGAATTTTCATTCTTTTTTATTTGAATGTAATTATTTTATTTTACATTTTCTTATAAGTTATTGTAAAAAGAAAAAAAATGTGTAATATCTATGCAATATTCTTTGGAGTGAATATATCATTTTCCTTTGCTGTTGGCTTTATAGGCTGAATTCTGTTTTGGATAGTTACATATAATGTAATTTTTTTTCTCCAACATTTAGATTATTTCCAGTTGTTCACTGAACAAGTCTCAGTAGGGCATTTAAGAAAAAGTATAAAAAGAAAGACCGTGTATCACATTCTAGTAAATGCCATGCTTCAATTTAGAAATTATATTGTTGAAAAGTTATAGAATGCTCTTCATAATAGAATAATTAAGACCTTGTGTCTCCTAGTTCTCTTTTTCATTTTGCTGTGCTGCCAGCAGAACAAATATTTATTAATAAAATCAATCTCCCAAAGCCCAGCATTCTCCTACTTACTGACCAAATATAATATTACTTTAACAAAAACATGTATTTAATTAGCACTTGAATGTAAGCCAATTTTTCCATTATTAATAATTTTTATTATTTGTACATGGTTGTGTTATGAGTGTTTTCAGCCGTTTAGATCTCAGAGTTGCTACCAGAATTTTTCTTGTGCTGTCATGGCTTATTATAAATGTCAGCAGAACACTAAACAATCTTTCACTGCACCACTAGATTCTAGTCACTGACTCTGGCTACGTTTGGGCTGTGGAAGTGAAATATTAAGAAGGAAACTTGTGGGGGAGGGAGTAATTGTGCTAAATTTTCAGCAGGGGAAGCCATGAGTAATTGACATGCAGAGCAAGGTTATGGGCGAGGACACCATCACTCATATTTAGAGTCAGCATTGCTGCTAGTGGGTTGCTGTTCTTGAGTATGAGTACAGTGTAATGGATGAGTATAAGGCCTGTAGTCCTTTCCTTTTCAGGTTAGATCTAACAGGATATGGATGTCAGTGAAAATGGAAAGGGAAACAAATCAAGAGCAGGAAGCCTGAGTTGAGCAGTGTATTGAGCTCCAGCAGAGAAGAAGGATGAGGATTTTAACCCATGCTGTAATTCCATTCCTCCCAGGTCCTCAGCCCTGTTCGGGTGGGTATTAAATAGCAGGTAGCAAGGAGCGGTGGCCAAAGCATTGACATGAAGATTCTGGAAACATAGGTTGTCATTCCAGGTCAGGGCAAGTCAATATGTCTTCTCCTCTATAACTTGATACTTCGGAATGAATTCCTAAAATTCAGTGTTTAAACTGTATTTGGGGGCAACTGCTCTTCACATGAGGTGGCCAAAGTATTGGAGTTTCAACTTTAGCATCAGTCCCTCCAACGAACACCCAGGACTGATCTCCTTTAGAATGGACTGGTTAGATCTCCTTGGAGTCCAAGGGACTCTCAAAAGTCTTCTCCAACACCACAGTTCAAAAGCATCAATTCTTCAGCGATCAGCTTTCTTCACAGTCCAACTCTCACATCCATACATGACCACGGGAAAAACCATAGCCTTGACTAGACGGACCTTTGTTGGCAACGTAATATCTCTGCCTTTTAATATGCTATCTAGGTTGGTCATAACTTTCCTTCCAAGGAGTAAGCGTCTTTTAATTTCATGACTATAATCAGCATCTGCAGTGATTTTGAAGCCCTCAAAAATAAAGTGTGACACTGTTTCCATTGTTTCCCCATCTATTTCCCATGAAGTGATGGGACCAGATGCCATGATCTTAGTTTTCTGAATGTTGAGCTTCAAGCCAACTTTTTCACTCTCCTCTTTCACTTTCATCAATCTGATGCTGGGAGGGATTGGGGGCAGTAGGAGAAGGGGATAACAGAGAATGAGATGGCTGGATGGCATCACCGACTCGATGCATATGAGTTTGGGTGAACTCCCGGAGTTGGTGATGGACAGGAAGGCCTGGCATGCTGCAGTTCATGGGGTCGCAAAGAGTCAGACACGACTGAGCGACTGAACTGAACTGAACTGAAGGGATAAAAGTGTCCTGATCAATAATTAATGTCTGTGAAAAGTAACGTGATTGCTCTCTCTAAACAAAACCATCTCAGATCACCTTCTAAGTTAAATATTCTGTTATTTTTGACTTCAGAAGATTTGTGTGTTCTGCTAATGTGAAACTAAAAACATTCAGTTGAATGCTTTCACTTCTTTAAAAAAAATCAGTAATTTATTAAAGTCATTTGCTTGCTTTGTAAATGGCACATAAAATAGAGCCAGTGTTGATTGAAAAGCTGTGAGGTGACAGTAAGATTCAATCTTAGGGAAATGTGTAAATCCATCTAAAATTATCCAAAGCAAGAGTTCTTACTGACCATGATGTTGTGTTAAATAATGATTAATTATCATCATGATAAATTTAATTAATATTTAAAAATCATCAGGAGTAAAATACAAGAATGGCACAAGTGATTATTCTTAGTACTAGGTAAATTTTTGCATGGGGATAACTTAGTCCATTGTATTTTGTAAGTCAACGGTCCTTTCTTTCACAGTAGTCTAGGAGCCTATGGTTATATTCTGTCATGATGGATGTCAAAGCCATAGGTGACACTAGTGCTGAGATTTAATGAGTTTTACTCTGTGTCAGGATGCATTCAAAGTGTTTGACACAATGCAGTTTATTGCTCGTACAAGCCTAATAAATCTATATTGTTATTTTTACTATCATTCTTATAAGTTAGGAAACTGAGGCATGGAATAACTATTACAGAGTCTACTCAGGGTCATATTGCGGGTAGACAGCAGAGCCCTTAACCTGATAGTGACAATAATTACAATTTTGAAGGTCTGCTCGCACTAAGCACTGCACTGGAAGCATCCCATTGATATCAGGTCTGTTCTACTGATGAGGTAACTGAACCTCAGGTTGGCTAAATAATGGGTCCACCTTCACCCAGCTAGTGAGTCTCATAGTTGAGAACCTCTGATTCCAAAGAACATGATGGGTTCAGTGCTTTAAAGGCCTTTCTTCTGTTTCTAAATTAATTATTATTGTAGCATGCTGCTGCTGCTGCGTCACTTCAGTCGTGTCCGACTCTGTGTGACCCCATAGACGGAAGCCCACCAGGCTCCCCCGTCCCTGGGATTCTCCAGGCAAGAACACTGGAGTGGGTTGCCATTTCCTTCTCCAATGTGTGAAAGTGAAAAGTGAAAGTGAAGTCGCTCAGTCATGTCTGACCCTCAGCGACCCCATGGACTGCAACCTACCAGGCTCCTCCATCCATGGGATTTTCCAGGCAATAGTACTGGCGTGGCTTGCCATTGCTTTACAATGTTGTGTTAGTTTACTATACAGCAAAGTCAATCACCTGTATGCATACATACATCGCCTTGTTGTGGATTTCTTTCCCATGTAGGACACCACAGAGCACTGAGTGGAGTGCCCTGAACTATATAGTAGGTTCTCATTAGTTACCTGTTTTATACATAGTATCAGACTTGCCATTGCCTTCTCCGAGTAGCTTATATATGTCACCCTAATTCCCCAGTTCATCTCTTCCCTCTTCCCCAAAGGCCTCTCTTCTGTGTGTGGTTATACGTCTGTGGATATTCCCTTTGCTAAAGCACATTGCATAAAGTGCAGGTACTGAAAACTGGATCCCAGTCACTACTCTAGGTTTCAGTTCAGTTCAGTCACTCAGTCGTGTCCGACTCTCCGCAACCCCATGAATCACAGCACGCCAGGCCTCCCTGTCCATCACCAACACCCGGAGTTCACTCAAACTCACGTCCATCAAGTCGGTAATGCCATCCAGCCATCTCATTCTCTGTCATCCCCTTCTCCTCCTGCCCCCAATCCTTCCCAGTATCAGAGTCTTTTCCAGTGAGTCAGTTCGGGGCAAGGTTGTATATTGTCACCCTGCTTATTTAACTTCTATGCAGAGTACATCATGAGGAACGTTGGGCTGGAAGAAGCACAAGCTGGAATCAAGATTGCTGGGAGAATTATCAATAACCTCAGATATGCAGTTGACACTACCCTTATGGCAGAAAGTGAAGAGGAACTCAAAAGCCTCTTGATGAAAGTGAAAAAGGAGAGTGAAAATGTTGGGTTGAAGTTCAACATTCAGAAAACAAAGATCATGGCATCTGGTCCCATCACTTCATGGGAAATAGATGGAAAAACAGTGGAAACAGTGTCAGACTTTATTTTTTGGGACTCCAAAATCACTGTGGATGCTGATTGCAGCCATGAAATTAAAAGACGCTTGCTCCTTGGAAGGAAAGTTATGACCAACCTAGATAGTATATTAAAAAGCAGAGACATTACTTTGCCAACCAAGGTCCGTCTAGTCAAGGCTATGGTTTTTCCCATGGCCATGTATGGCTGTGAGAGTTGTATTCTAGGTTTACAGAATTATAAATTGCAGAAGGTCTGGAAATTTATCTTGAATAAGCATGTGCATAGTCCTACAGACACTTCACCTTGCATAGCTGGCTGATTATTATTTGGGTCAAAGTTCAAAGGTTACTTCCTCAGAGATATATTCTATGTTCATCCTATGTTGTGCTTTTACAGTACCTCCTAAACATATGAATCCCCTCTCACACATAAGCTCACACACATCTACACATCTCTCTGTTCAGTTACTTTGTTTTATTTCCTTGTGAGAATTTATCACTTTGATTTTGTCCTATCTGTTCTTTACCAGTAAATAGTTTCTTAAGAGCAGAGAGCTTGTGGTTGTGTTGACCACTCCATCACTAGAAACCTGGATAGTGTCTGGGACACAAACTTAAACTTGTTATTAAAATGATACATTTTGTTCTCCTCATTAAAAATACCAATATCAGCAAATTTTTATTGGCTAAGTTTCCCTGTGTCTTGTTTTGTGTTGCTGCTGCTGCTGCTAAGTCACTTCAGTCATGTCCGACTCTGTGCAACCCCATAGATGGCAGCCAACCAGGCTCCCCCATCCCTGGGATTCTCCAGGCAAGAACACTTTAGTGTGTTGCCATTTCCTTCTCCAATGCATGAAAGTGAAAAGTGAAAGCAAAGTCGCTCAGTCGTGTCCGACTCTTTGTGACCCCATGGACTACAGCCTACTAGACTACTCCATCCATGGGATTTTCCAGGCAAGAGTACTGGAGTGGGTCGCTAGTGCCTTCTCATGTTTTGTGTTAAGTACACATTTTCTGAATTTATTTCTAACAGTAAAATTAGGAAGTTGGTCCTGTCAACTCCCTGAGGAGAATAAGTCATACTGAGGTTGAGTTACTTGCATAAGAACACACGCCTAGTGGTTAAGAGCTATAAGCAAACTTGTAGGGACCAAATCCAATATAGCTGTTACCTGTGACTGCAAAATGTCCTACACGATTTGATCTACTCCTTGGTTGGTTTTCTCAACAGATATTTATGTGGTTTCATTACTAATTTCATAGACAAGATGTAAATTCAACTAACACTTATTGAACACACCCACAGACAGTATGACAAACATCATTAGTCTCCCTTTACAAGGGGAGAAAGGGAAATTCAAGTAAGTGACATTGGTACTTCTGGCAAGTGGTTAATCTATAATACAAACTCAGGCCTGTAGATTCAAGGTCTCCTGTTCATTCTGTCATATACTAAAGACAAATAGCGTCATCAGCCATGGGTTTGCTTTCCATTATTTTCAAACGATATATTGAGAGGAAGAGTTCAGTTCAGTCGCTTAGTTGTGTCTGACTCTTTGAGACCCCATGGACTGCTGCACACCAGGCTTCCCTGTCCATCACCAACTCCCACAGCTTGATTAAACTCATGTCCATCAAGTCAGTGATGCCATCCAACCATCTCATCCTCTGTTCGCTTCTCCTCCTGCCTTCAATCTTTCCCAGCATCAGGGTCTTTTCCAGTGAGTCAGTTCTTTGCATCAGGTGGCCAAAGCACTGGAGTTTCAACTTCAGTATCAGTCCTTCCAATGAGTATTTAAGACTGATTTCCTTTAGAAATGACTGGTTGGATCTCCTTGCAGTCCAAGGGACTCTCAAGAGTCTTCTCCAACATCACAGTTCAATAGCATCAATTCTTCAGTGCTCAGCTTTCTTTAAGGTCCAACTCTCACATCCATACATGACTACTGGAAAAACGATAGCTTTGACTAGATGGACCTTTGTTAGGAAAATAATGTCTCTGCTTTTTAATATGCCATTTAGGTTAGTCATACCTTTTTCTTCCAGGGAGCAAACATCTTTTAATTTCATGCGTGCAGTCACCATCTGCAGTGATTTTAGAACCCAAAGAAATAAAGTCTGTCACGTTATCAAATGAAGTTTCCATTGTTTCCCCTTCTATTTGCCATGAAGAGATGGGACCAGATACCATTCTAGTTTTTTGAATGTTGAGTTTTAAGTCAACTTTTTCACTCTCCTCTTTCACTCTGATCAAGAGGCTCTTTAGTTCTTCTTCAATTTCCGCCATAAGGGTTGTGTCATTTGCACATCCAAGGTTATTGATATTTCTCCTGGCAATCTTGATTCCAGCTTGTGCTTCATCCAGCCTGGCATTTCGCTTGGTGAACTCTGCATATAAGTTGAATAAGGAGGGAGACAATATGCATCCTTGATGTATTCCTTTCCCAGTTTGGAACCAGTCCATTGTTCTACGCCTGATTCTAACTGTTGCTTCTTGACCTGCATACAGATTTCTGAGGAGGCAGGTAAGGTGTTATTTAATTATAAGAGTTATTTCATGATAAATCTTATGACTCATAAAAAGTGCTCTCTTGGGGCCAGTAATAATTGAATATTGATTCTTGATGGATATTTAGTCCAATCTTTATGCATGAGTTGATTTTTTTTGGCAGAGGCCTAACTTACACAAAGAGGTATCCTGAGCGATTTTCTTATAATTTTCTTTTTCTAAAAGTGAGTTTTAGTTTGTGTTTTGTATCCCTAAATGGCAATTGATAAGTTTCTAGAGCTCTCATTGATTTGCTTTTGAAATAAAGAATAATTTCAGGAGTAATTCAGAAGTATCAAAGCAAATTTGTGCCCCTTTAAAAGAGGTCAGATAGTTACTAAACTAATAAACATGCATTTTGGCTTCTCCCATGCTAGAAAGAGAGGCTGCAGTTAAATTGTAAGGAGTAAAGCTGTTTCTTATAATGCTTCAGTTCAGTTCAGTTCAGTCGCTCAGTTGTGTCCAACTCTTTGCGACCCCATGAATCACAGCACGCCAGGCCTCCCTGTCCATCACCAACTCCCGGAGTTCACTCAAACTCATGTCCATCGAGTCGGTGATGCCATCCACCCATCTCATTCTCTGTCGTCCCCGTCTCCTCCCACCCCCAATCCCTCCCAGCATCAGACTCTTTTCCAGTGAGTCAACTCGTCACATGAGGTGGCCAAAGTATTGGAGTTTCAGCTTTAGCATCAGTCCCTCCAATGAACACCCAGGATTGATCTCCTTTAGAATGGACTGGTGGTATCTTCTTGCAGTCCAAGGGACTCTCAAGAGTCTTCTCTAGCACCACAGTTCAAAAGCATCAATTCTTCAGCGATCAGCTTTCTTCACAGTCCAACTCTCACATCCATACATGACCACGGGAAAAACCATAGCCTTGACCTGACGGACCTTTGTTGGCAAAGTAATGTCTCTGCTTTTTAATATGCTATCTAGGTTGGTCATAACTTTCCTTCCAAGGAGTGAGCGTCTTTTAATTTCCTGGCTGCAATCAGCATCTGCAGTGATTTCAACTATTTTAAAAGTTACCTATTCAGAAGCATTGAATTGCAAACCATCAAAACACAAAAACAATAAAACAAACCACAGTAATCCAGAGATTCCAAACTGAGCAAATAGAAGAAATGTTTCTGCATTTCTGCAGGAACTGGGGAAAAAGTAGAGAAAAATCCATGTTTTTAGCTACAATACCAGTTGATATTCCTTTAAGGTTGACAAGAATTTTTAGATTGTCAAGTAAATATTCTGATTCTAAAAAGGGAGAAAGGCCCATAAAATTAAAAATATGTTATATTCCTTAGGCTATTTTAGAAGTGATAGAACAATTTATAGCTTCTGATACAATCAAAGGGAAACATGCAATTTATTGTATCCATTCAACCATAGCATGGCAGAAGATCATTACTACTCTGCCATCAGCAACTATAGAAATTGTGAGAAGCTAAATTTCTGCGACTACATCCGAGTTAGCACATCAGTAAATTTTTTTTTTCTGAGAAGTGTGTTAATATAAACCCAAAAGCTAAATTTCTGGTGTCTGTGTACTGAATGTTAAAGATCTTTCATTAATTCCACATTTTTTAACCACATATTTGACCATTTATCAGTTGAGTGATGTTGGGCAACTTTCTTATTCTCCATGAGTATTGACTTCCCCATCTGGAAAACTGAAGTAATGGTCATACCTGTGCTCAAGGTAATTTATGCATTCACTCATTAAACAGGTCTTTATTGAGCCCTCATACTGTTCATGGGTTTCTTAAGGCAAGAATACTGAAGTGGTTTGCCATTCCCTTATCCAGTGGACCACGTTTTGTCAGAACTCTCCACCATGACCCATCAATCTCGGGTGACCCTACACGGCGTGGCTCATAGTTTCATTGAGTTAGACAAGGCTGTGGTCCATGTGATAAGTTTGATTAGTTTTCTGTGATTGTGATTTTCTTTCTGTCTGTCTTCTGACGATAAGAATAAGAGGCTTATGAAAGCTTCCTGATGGGAGAGACCGACTGTGGAGGAAACTGGGTCTTGTTCTGATGGGCACCATGCTCAGTAAATCTTCAGTCCAATTTTCTGTTGATGGGTGGGGCTGAGTTCCCTCCCTGTTGTTTCACCTGAGACTAAACTATGGTGGAGGTAATGAAGATACCTCCAAAAACAAGACCAGGAGTGGACTGTGTAGCAAAAACAAAACTGGGAGCTGACTGTGGCTCAGATCATAAAATCCTTATTGTAAGATTCAGATTAAATTGAAGAAAGTAGGAAAAACCACTAGACCATTCAGGTATGACCTAAATCAAATCCCTCACAATTGAACAGTGGAAATGACTAATAGATTCAAAGGACTAGGTCTGATAGAGTACCTGAAGAATTATGGACAGAGGTTGGTGACATTGTACAGGAGGCAGTGATTAAGATCATCCCCAAGAAAAAGAAAAGCAAGAAGGCAAAATGGTTGTCTGAGGAGGCCTTACAAATAACTGAGAAAAGAAGAGGAGCTCAAGGCAAAGGAGAAAAGGAAAGATATACCTATTTGAGTTCAGAGTTCCAAAGAATAGCAAGGAGAGATAAGAAAACCTTCCTCAGTGATCAGTGCAAAGAAATAGCGGAAAACAATAGAATGGGAAAGACTAGAGATCTCTTCAAGAAAATTAGAAATACCAAGGGAACATTTCATGCAACGATGGGCACAATAAAGGACAGAAATGGTATAGACCTAACAGAAGCAGAAGATATTAAAAAGAGGTGGCAAGAATACACAGAAGAGCTATACAAAAAAGATCTTCATGACCCAGATAACTACGATGGTGTGATCACTCACCTAGAGCCAGACATCCTGCAATGTGAAGTCCAGTGAGCCTTAGGAAGCATCACTATGAACAAACCTAGTGGAGATGTTGGAATTCCAGTTGAGTTATTTCAAATCCTAAAAGATGATGCTGTGAAAGTGTTGCACTCAGTATGCCTGCAAATTTGGAAAGCTCAGCAGTGGCAACAGGAAAGGAAAAGGTCAATTTTCATTGCAATCCCAAAGAAGTGAAAGTTGCTCAGTCATGTCTGACTCTTTGTGACCCCATGGATTCTGCAGTCCATGGAATTCCCTAGGCCAGAATACTGAAGTAGGTAGCCTTTCCTTTCTCCAGGAGATCTTCCCAACCCAGGGATTGAACTGAGTCTCCCGCATTGCAAGGGTGGTTTCTTTACCAGCTGAGTCACAAGGGAAGGCCAATCCCAAAGAAAGGCAATGCCAAAGAATGTTCAAACTACCACACAATTGCACTCATCTCACACATTAGCGAAGTAATGCTCAAAATTCTCCAAGCTAGGCTTCAACAGTCCGTGAACTGTGAGCTTCCAAATGTTCAAGCTGGTCCTTTCTCCGGGGTCCTGGTGTATGCAAGGTTTTGTTTGTGCTCGCCAAGAGTCTTTCCCCAGTCCTGTGTAAGTTCTGTAATCAAATGCCACTGACCTCTAAAGTCAAATTCCCTGGGGGTTCTCAGTCCCTTTGTCAGATCCCCAGGTTTGGAAATCTGTTGTGGGTCCTAGAACTTTCTTAACAGTGCGAGAATTTCTTGGGTATAATATTTCTGCAATTTGTGGGTCTTCTGCTTGATGGCTCTATGTTGAGGTTAACGGCGACCTCCTCCAAAAGGGCTTATGCCACAGGCTGTGTGATTCGGGTAGCTGCACCCAGAGTCCTTGCCCCTGCAGCAGGCCACTGCTGACCTGTACCTCCGCAGAAGACTCAAACACAGTTCTGGCTCAGTCTCTGTCTGGTCTCAGGGTCTGGGTGTGCACAAGGTTTTGTTTGAACCCTCTGCGCATCTCTGGCAGGTATGGTGTTTGATTCTAAATGCAATTTCACCCCTCCTACTGTCTTGCTGGGACTTCTCCTTTGCCCTTGGATGTGGGGTATCATTTTGTGGTTGGATCCAACATTCTCCTGTTGATGGTTGTTCAGTAGCAAGTTGTAATTTTGGAGTTTTCACAGAAGATGGGTGCATGTCCTTCTACTCCACCATCTTAAGGCACTCAGTAGTGAATTAACTAAGTTGCCTGTCTTGAAATAGTTTAACAAGGGAAGACATAATAAGCTATTAATAAATAAATTTATGTAGTGGTAAGGGTTAAGTTTGGCTTGAAGCTCAACATTCAGAAAACGAAGATCATGGCATCTGGTCCCATCACTTCATGGGAAATAGATGGGGAAACAGTGGAAACAGTGTCACACTTTACTTTTCTGGGCTCCAAAATCACTGCAGATGCTGATTGCAGCCAGGAAATTAAAAGACACTCACTCCTTGGAAGGAAAGTTATGACCAACCTAGATAGCATATTAAAAAGCAGAGACATTACTTTGCCAACCAAGGTCCGTCTAGTCAAGGCTATGGTTTTTCCCGTGGTCATGTATGGATGTGAGAGTTGGACTGTGAAGAAAGCTGATCACCGAAGAATTGATGCTTTTGAACTGTGGTGCTGGAGAAGACTCTTGAGAGTCCCTTGGACTGCAAGGAGATCCAACCAGTCCATTCTAAAGGAGATCAATCCTGGGTGTTCATTGGAAGGACTGATGCTAAAGCTGAAACTCCAATACTTTGGCCACCTCATGCGACGAGTTGGCTCACTGGAAAAGAGTCTGATGCTGGGAGGGATTGGGGGTAGGAGGAGACGGGGACGACAGAGAATGAGATGGCTGGATGGCATCACCGACTCGATGGACATGAGTTTGAGTGAACTCCGGGAGTTGGTGATGGACAGGGAGGCCTGGTGTGCTGTGATTCATGGGGTCGCAAAGAGTCGGACATGACTGAGCGACTGAACTGAACTGAACTGAAGGGTTCTGGAAAAATACACAGCAACGTAAGAGTGATACACAGTTGTAAGAGGAGTGAAAGGATGATTAGGAAGCGGGGATATATAAGTTAACTAAGGAAGCTTCCCTTATAACAGTTGAGCAGAGATCTGAAAGAAATGCTACTGAAAGAATCAAAGGCGGGTGGGAAACTACATGAGAGGTTTGCATGGTACTAGCTGTGGGAAGTTTCAGACTGTTGCTGCATGCTCATTTAATTTAATTATTAATATTCATTTTATGTATACTTTCATCTTGTGATAAGAACACTTAACATGGGATCTACCCTCTTAAATTTTTGAGTATACAATCCAGTATTGCTAACCATAAGCACTACATTGTACAGCAGATCTGTGTAACTTATCTCACACAATAAAAACTTGATACTGATTGAATCCCATTTTCAGTCTTTAGAAAAGTGAGCCCCCTGAGAAGAGGAGAGACTTGTGTCTTGTTCATTGCTGCACCCCCTGCACTCACAATGCCTGGGTGGATTTTCAGTACAACAGAGCTGAGGCTTTTTCAACGAAGTTTTGTCTCAACAACACTGAGACAGCAGAAGTAGGGAGAGAAGGGTCAGAGGATTCAGGGGAAGACGCTGAGAGGATCAGGCAGCTCTGAGATGGCAGTCTGCCCGCCTCCCCAGCAGAATGTCATCTGAAATACAGACCCAGAAGTTTTGGGGGCATGAGCTTCACTCTAGTTTCAGAAAAGATATGATGCTTCGGTAAGTTTTCTTCAAAGCATCTGTGTAACCTACCAAAAAACAACACAGGTTAGACCTCGAGACCGGGAGATAAGCCCAGACTCCCCCACTGACCTGGGTGAGGACATTGGAGGGACATGTACGGTAAAGGATTTGAAAGGCATAAGCTTTATTCCTGTTCAACTCAAGCATCCCATACTGACTTGTGTAGAGCCAAGGCACATTCCTTAGACCCAAAAGAATCTTCCTTCCTTTTATCCATTTGGTTATTATTTATTGGCAAATGTATGGGTCCAGCCTCTTGACTTGCAGAATACAGAGTTTTTTGGGTCTTCAGTTCCTTGTTCCAAACTCTGTGCATAAGTCATGAGATCTTAAGGTTTATGTTGTTTAAAATTGATATCTGTCACAAGGTCTATGCTGTTTTATTTGGTGATGTGCTGTGCTATGCTAAGTCACTTTATCATGTCTGACCCTTTGTGACCATGAGCCCTTCAGGCTCCTCTGTCCATGGGATTCTATAGGCAAGAATATTGGAGTGGGTTGCTATGCCCTCCTCCAGGGAATCTTCCTGACCCAGGGATCAAGCCCGCATCTTTTATGTCACCTGCATTGGCAGACAGGTTCTTTGCCACCAGCGCCACCTAGTAAGTCCTTATTTGTTAGTATAGAATATAAATGATTGTCTCTAAATAACTTGAGGATACCTAGCATCTTGTGTACCCATAAACTATTTGACAAACTGAATGATTTATATAGCAGTCTCTCAAAGTCGGGAGCTTCCCTTGTGTTCTTTCCCCTAGGTAAATAACCTGCTTGCCAACAGATGTAGGTTTGGTCCCGGGATTGAGAAGATCCCCTAGAAAAGGAAACGACAACCTACTCCAGTATTCTTGCCTGGAAAAAATCCCATGGACAGAGGAACCTGGTGGATTACAGTTTATGGGGTTACAAAGAGTCAGATAGGACTGAGTGATTAAACCACAACAACTCTTAAGTAAATTTGCTTCTAATTAATATAATGTACATTCCCCGCCAGGATCTTAGCTAATGTAAAAGACTTCTGTAGACTATGCATTAGAAACCTCACCACACTTTACCGTGTACTGTTTAATTGCAGATCTTGGAAACACTTATTCAAAGATCCCAGACATTTAACTCAATTTCCGGTTCAGTTTTGCTAAATTGCAAACATCTTTGAAAAACTGATAAACAGGAACGAGCCTCCAAATGCCTCCAGAAAGGCAAAATGCTCAGGAAAAAAAAAAACCAAACACACACCTCTAATTGCAGCAGCACATTTTATGGTCAATAAAGTATTCAATATGCTCTGCAGCAGGGGTGGTTCAACTGAGAGTCAAATAAAAATAACTGTGCATGTGATAGCTCAATGAAAAGTTTCTTTTCTCAGCAAGAGATAAGAAACCTCAGCTGTTTCCAGCCTGGCATATTTGATGAATTGCTTGCACAAAGAGAATGTGTAGATTTAGTCTAGCTAAAACAAAACAAATAAATTCCTGGTAGTAGGCTATGAAGAAAAGTTATGTATTTGATTCTGATTGATTTGGGATTGTTTAAACGAAAGCTTTTCTTAAATTGGAGTCCCCAGGCTGACCCCATTGATTTTTCTTCCCAGGAAGGATATAGCACTTCCCTCCCTTTCTTTCTGTCTTCTCTGTTAGTCATCCATCCATCCCTCTCATTTCCTCCATCCCTTCTTCCCTCCTCCCTCCATCTGTTCATCCATCTATCCCTTCTATTAATATTTCCTAAATACATTTTTGTACCTCATTCAAAGGCTTATGCTGGTCAGTATGCCTTCTTTTTAAAAGAAAAGATTTGCTAATGGGAAAAATAACTGAGAAATATGACTAAAGTTTTGTGGAATCTCAGAGGAGGGAACCGCTAACAGCCCTGGGGAGGTGGTCAAAGCCACACAGTAACTTTTGAGACGGGTCTTCAGGGGAGAGGAAGATTATGCCGCAGAGAGTGGTCTCATTTTATAGCATTGCCAGCTTTTCCTTGAACATCTCTTACCTGGAGTCCATTTACGTCTTTCACATTGTGATTATGCACATAATTATTGATTGTTCCATCTGATGTTATGCTAATAACCTTCCTCCCTAAGGCTCCTTATCCTCATGGCTCTACTGGTTTTTTTCCATCCCCATGTTCAACCTAATTATGGTTTCATATGAATTTAAATGGATTTGGGCATTCTAGTTACATTAATGAAGTTTGGACACATTACCTGGCAAATGCAAATGATCCTTTTTGAGATTACAAAAAAAAGTTCATTTACTTTTCTTAAAACTTTTTATGATGAAAATTTCACATGTAAACAAGAGAGAGGCTACAGTGTAATAAACTCCATGTACCCTTTACCCAGATTCCTCGAGTATCAACAGTTTACAACCTTGTTTCAGCTGTTATTTGATGGGGGAAGCACGTTTTAAAATAAATGATAAACATAATGCTTATTTTCTGCAAATTCTTACATGAGCATCTCCAACTGAAAAGAACATTTTTATGTATAAGCCTCATGTAATTATGACACTTAGCACAACTAATACTATTTAAAAAGTTAATACTCAGATCATATTTACATATTCACATTTCTTCATTTGTATCAAGAACTTTTTAAATACTGTGTCACATCAGTCCAAAGCCCTTTTGTAAGTTAAAAAAAATTTTATTGGATTCTAGCTGATTTACAACGGTGTGTTTGTTTCAGATGTACAGCCAAGTGAATCAGTTATGCATACACATTTGTCCACTCTTTCTCAGACTCTTTTCCCTTATAGGCCTTACAGGGTATTGAGTAGAGTTCCCTGTGCTATAGCAAGTTGTCATTAGTTACCTATTTTATACATAGCAGTAGGTATATGTCTATCCAACCCAGTCTTCCAATTTAGGCCTCTCCTCCATTATCCCCTGGTAACCGTATGTTTTCTACATCTGTGACTCGACTTCTGTTTTGTACATGAGTCCTTTATATTGTGTTTGGCCTTTGTGTTTTTCAGGTCTATTTTAATATAAAATACTTGCTCCATTTTCCCTTTTATTAAGGCCTCGAGTTTGAGAATCTCCCCGTGTGTTCTGGATGATATCTTGTACCTTGGACTTGGCTGAGGGCTTCCTCATGGTGTCTCTACTCACATACCCTCTGTTCAGCCTGCCCCTGTAGAGATTGAGTATTAATAAATTTGCAAGTTCTGAGTAACCAACCAGGCAGCAGTTGCTGGGAGGCAGATGAAATTCAGTGTGTTCCCCAGAACTGCCATTCAGGAAATTGTTCTCTATTGTTTGCTTTGGGGTAGAAGATGGGACACCTTACTCTGTGCAAAGGGGCAGCCTTATTTAATGGTAGTTGCTAGCAGTCTTATCGTACTAAGAAGTTCAGTTCAGTTCAGTCGCTCAGGCGTGTCCGACTCTCCGCGACCCCATGAATCACAGCACGCCAGGCCTCCCTGTCCATCACCAACTCCCAGAGTACACTCAAACTCATGTCCACAGAGTTGGTGATGCCATCCAGCCATCTCATTCTCCATTGTCCCCTTCTCCTCCCGCCCCCAACTTTTCCCAGCATCAGAGTCTTTTCCAATGAGTCAACTCGTCGCATGAGGTGGCCAAAGTATTGCAGTTTCAACTTTAGCATCAGTCCCTTCAATGAACACCCAGGATTGATCTCCTTTAGAATGGACTGGTTGGGTAGGTAACTCCAGTTAACTGAGTTTATGTGCCTAATGGGATCATCAATTCATAGCCAGGGCTGAATTGTTTGAGGCCCTACAGGAAAAATAGAGTGCTGACACCTCCAATATGCTTTCTCTCATCTTCTCTACAGCTTGTATTTCCAATATAAATCAGTGTTAGGCATTTGGAGAATATAATATGAAAGGGCAGTAGAATATTAGCCTTCTTAAGGCAACCACATGACTCAGTCTTATTCCTCATGGATATACAGGATTAGATGAAAAAATATATATATATAAAGTATATAGCTTACTTCATACTTGGTCCCAATAAGTGCTGAATACATGCTAGCATTTATTTTGAAAATACATTTATCATTAGCCACTTTTCTCTGAGGATGCCAGTGTTCCACTTATTTGATAGTAAAGCCATCTTTAGGTTCAATAACTGCACCCTGATTCCTATCACAGCCTCAGACATGGAGGTCAGGAGGGAACCAAAGTGCTGCTCTCAATGCTGACCCTCAACCATGAAGATTTCCAGGCTCCCTTTCACATTAGCATCATACCTCCTTATTTCTGCTTCTTCATTTTCACATTTCCTTGATTGAATTGGATTGTACAGCCCTAGAACAGTATGCTGCTGTGCTGTGCTCAGAAATGTCTGACTCTTTGCAACCCTATGGATTGTAGCCCGCCAGGTTTCTCTGTATGAGCCCTCAAAATTACGTGGACTTGCACCCTAAGACGGAGAAGGCAATGGCAAGCCACTCCAGTACTATTGCCTAGAAAATCCCATGGATGGAGGAGCCCGGTAGGCTGCAGTCCATGGGGTCGCTAAGCACGACTGAGCGACTTCACTTTCACTTTTCACTTTCACACATTGGAGAAGGAAATGGCAACCCACTCCAGTGTTCTTGCCTGGAGAATCCCAGGGACGCGGGAGCCTGGTGGGCTTCCGTCTATGGGGTCACACAGAGTCGGACACGACTGAAGTGACTTAGCAGCAGCAGCAGCAGCACCCTAAGAGGTGATTTTTGTGTCTAAATCCATATAATATTCATGAATCGGGTGTGCTTTGGTGAGTCTTTAGAATTTCTTTAAGTGAAAGTGATGGTCATAATTTTTTCATTTATTAAAAAGCTTTAGAGTACATGAAGTGGATTTGTATACTCTATATATCATTTAATCCTTAAGCAATGTTGTTTTAAATAATTTTATGCACAATAAACATGAAGCATGGAGAATTTAGACAACTTGTTGAACATTACTGAGTAGGAAATAAAGTCTGTTTCTAATTCTGTTTGCTTATTAAAAATATTTTAGATACCTCCTTTTCTGGTTTTACGGTTACATAGAGTATCAAGGTAGAAGGTAGAGTTCTGCCAAAGAAACTTGACTAGAAGTATGAAATACGATGTGATGGCAGGTATACTCAAAGAGGGGCAAAAGAGAACAGGAAATTCATCAAGGACCCAGGGTGTAGGAAGGATGTGTGTTCAAGCAGTCATGCCCTGCTATTCTTTTACTCAAAAGTCCAAAAGGATGACAGGCCCAGGCCCTCTGGAGGTCAGTGATGGGAGATGTAGATACAGAAGTAAACAGAAGTCCAGTGATGAAGGCCCCCATTGGTGAATATCGCAATGATGTATCCAAGAATGAATGGGGATATAGGGAAATTTGGGAGTGGTTAAGTACTTTTTCTTCATGATTATCACTTGCATGTCTCAAGGTTGTGTCTAGTGAGGAGAGGTTAATAAAGGTCAGAGGACTGAGAAATTGGCACTTGCCTCATTGGTCCTCCATCTGAACCCCCAAAACAACAGGAGAACAGTCACAGCTGTCAAGGTCAAGGTGAGCTTTCACTGAAAATAGCTCGTGATCCAATCTTGACAAAACACTCATTGAGGATATGGACTTTGGAGAAATTATTTGCTGTCTGATTGCTTTGGTAGGAACACCAGTGATTTCTCGTTGAGGAATGAATGAGCCCTGAGGAAGTGAATCTTGCTTTCTGCTCTGATGGGGAAGAAAACAGGAACACCAGGAACTTGGATCATATCTTCCATTTAGTTTTGAAAACCTTTTTAGATCACATCGGTTCTGAGAGACTGTATTTGAAGTCATTTGCCTCACTGATATTTTTATTGCATAAAGTGATTCACAATCAAGAGTTATAAATTTAATTTTCTGAATAGCAATTCTAAGCTGTTAAAGAATTGAGTCATTTATTAAGTCTTGAATTTTTTAGAAGCAGTACTGAACTATGTTTATTACTAAACTGCAGTCAGTTTTCTTGCCTTTGATACCATTCATCTGATGCTCTTCTCAAATTCAGAGAGTGCTGTAAAGATCCAAGAGCTGCATGTGAGCAGCAGGATTCTTTGTTGCTAACTTCGTGCTTTTTATTCGTCACCAATGCTAAAACCATCTTACCATGGTCAAGGTCATCTATTTATTTTCTTATCCAAGTTCAGATGACTGAAAGTACAACAGATGATTATTTATGACAGCACAACAACTCTAAAAATAACTCAATCCCCAGTTACTCCTCTTTTGAAACATCCCCGATAATTCCCCTCTTTATGTGAGAAATGATTCATACCTGGGTCCAAAGTCAGTCTTCAGGAGATAAGCCCACCCTTAAGGTAAAAAGATTCTAAAATAGAGAAAAGACTGGAAGACAAACTAAGCATGCACTTTTATAAATTTCTTTCATATATTCAGTTGTCATATTTCCTAAGTACATATCTAGTACAAAATTGACATTTATGCTGAGCCATTGCCAACAACAACAAAAAATTTCTGTCCACTGGACAGCTTATCAAATGCTTATTTTATAATTGTCTCATTTAGCCTTGTCAATAGAACGGTGTGATTGATGTTATGATTGTGTCTTTCGAAGATGGTTAAATAGATAATCAGGGAGGCTAAATGGATTGCCCAGTGGAAAGCTGCAGAATGGAATTGGTACCCGTTCACTCCAGCTCTTGTGTGTGCTCTTTCCATCACACCAGTCTGCTTCCAGTATTTAAGGAGATAGCTTTTGTGAGATGTGGCATTATTCTGTCTGTAAGCCACTGTAAATCACTTATTTTTCTAGAACTTCAATAGCAATTTACTATAAATGAAGTGGCTTAAGACAACAGAAATTGATTATCCTTCCGTTTTGCAGGCTTGAAGTCCAAGATTAAGGTGTTGGCAGGGTGAAGTTTCCTCTGAAAACTCTAGGGGAGTAATCTTTCCTTGACTCTTCCAGCTGCTCCTGGTATTCCTTGATTTGTGGCAGAATCACTCCAATCTCTGCCTCTGTCTTCACATGTCTTCTTACCTTTGTGTCCATGTGTCCTTTTCTGTCTCTTAGAAAGGTGCTTTCATTGAATTTAGGGCCTGCTCTAATCTAGCATGATCTCACTTTGGACTTTACCTTAATTACATCTGCAAAGACTATTTCCAGATATGGTTATGATCTCAGGTTTCAGGGGTATGTAAATTTTTGAAAGGACACCATTCAACGTATTTTGTTTCTTATTTCTAATCTAGTAGAAAAATTAAAATATTGGTTAACATTAATATTAAATTAATGAACTTGGTTGAAGTCCTGATATTTCAGATGGTCCATTGATTGCCCAAAGTTTAAAATTTGAGACTTTTCCTGATTGTGTGTGCTTTGATTCTCTTATTTTACCAAAGAGTAAAATAGACTATTTCGCTAGCTCTGATGGTACAGTATTCTGTACCCTGTACTTACTAGAGCCGGTTCCCGTATTTTGGAACTTGTCAGAACTTGCTGTGTGTGTCCCTCTCAGTCATAAAGGAAGACAGCAGATATTGTCTTCTATTACTGAGATGCCTAAAGAACATAAAACATGGCTCTGATCATCAGACCTATGCAATGAATATTCTCAGGTTGACAGACTGAATAGAGAGTGGTCATCAGCTCCCCAGAAAGTGAACTTGGTCAACTAGTGATTCTCAAATCCTTCTTATACGAGTCCCCAACTTCTTCAATACAAGAGATAAGTGAGCTCTTACCATTTTTATTATGTCAGTAGTGACTGGGGAAGAATAAGGTGGGGTTGGCAGTGAGGTCTTAAATTAAGGTGTCACTCATATCAATAAAACAGTTGGTTAAAACCCAGGAAACAGCATGAAAGCAAAACATTTAAGTAAGTAGCTGACATGTTAACCTAAGCATGTTAGAATTGAAACTGAACTTTTACAGATTCAATCAAATTTTACCTAAATTCTGTTTTACATTATAGAAACAAATGTGTGTTGCTTTTTGGAAATCAAAAAAATATGTAATCAGAAAGAAAAAAAAAAAAAACCTTCAGTTTTATTATCCTAAAGTAATGACTGACTATAGGTTTATTTCTTGCCTTCTTTTATTTTGCATACCCATTTAACATAGTCCTTGCATCCAGCTTTATTTTTTAAGTATAAAATTTCAGATATTTTATGTTTTTCATGATCTTTATACATATTTTTGTAGCTGCATAATATCTTACCAAGAGTTGGATTTACATAAGAGTTTCCCCAGTGTGGGCATATAAATTGTTTCAAATAATTTTGGTATTGTAAATAACACTCTGATGGGTAATATTTCACTGAGGATATCTCCCAGAAGGAAGTATACTACTCTCTAGATATATTTTTATTATCTGTTTCTTGTTTATATTGATCTATATTAAGAAATAGTATTTTTTATATTCCTGATCTATATTGCAAATTTGTTTTCCAAAATAGCTTGCTAGTTTACGTTGCTCTGTAGAGCATTCAGTAGCCTCATTGAACTGAATATCTGCCAGCATTAAAATGCTAACAGCATTAAAATGTTTTTTTCAGTCACTGCTAATTTGAACAAGTAAGAAATAGAATCATATTTTACCTTTAATTAAAATTCTTTTACTTGCTAGCAAAGATAACATTTTAAGTTTTTTTGCACAATACTTTTTGAATTGCTGATTTCTATTATGAATTCAGTTGTATCCCGCCCCCAAATTCCTGCATTGAAGTCTTACATCAGAATGTGTTATATTTGGAGATAGGACCTTGAAAGAGATATTAAGGAGAAATGAGGTCATATAGGTGGGCCTTAATTCAATATGACTGGTGTCCTAATGCAGAGGGATCAGAATAACACCAAGACCGAGAGAGAACCATGTGAAGATACAGAAAGAAGGCGTGTGTAAGAAAAGGAGAGACATCTCAGAAGAAACCAGCGCTGCTAGCACCTTGATCTCAGACTTCTGGCTTCTAGCACTGTGAGACAATAAATTGCTGTTCCTAAGCCATCCAGTCTGTAGTATTTTGTTATGGCACCTCTAGAAAAATAATGTTTCTTGTTAATTTATTTATTAAAGTCTTGGAACATTTCTTAGTAATTTGTGCAGGCTCTTTTTAGGTTAAATTTTTTTTTCCCTATTTGCTTTTTCACAGTGTCTTATTTTTTAGCTTACAACATGTGTATTTAATATTTTCCCACAATTATTCATATTTTCCTATGTGTTTTTCTTCCTAGTACTTCAAAGCTTAGAAAGTCTGTCTCCCTTAAGAAATTTGGCACATTGTCAGTTCTATTTTTTGTTAGTTTTTCTGTGGCTTGATGTTAACCTGCATAATATAACTATTCTCCATGTTTGAGAACTCAGACTCACAAAAGTAGGTGAATTTCAAATTTACAGAGCAAAACTTTCTGTAAGATTTCTATGCCTGCGTAATACCCACTCATCTTTATTTGAAATGACCCATTTAAGACAACAGTTATTTTCAGTGGCTTTTACTTCATTTTGAAAACTTGCACTGTCAAATGGAACAATAACCTCTTTTTTGAAATTTTCAAATTTATTAAGATCAACAGTTATAAAGACAAAGTATCTCAAGGTAGACAACAGCTGCAGCTCTCTGAACTCTGTTCAATGTCTTTGAAATTCTGCTGAAAGAAGTTTCAGGTGAAGGGCATATTGTCTTATAAGATGAAAAAAAAAAACAGTCCCTTCTGTTTTCCATGTTTTCACTTATGATTCTTATGCTAAGAAAAAAAATTAAACTACTGTTTTATGGATCATTTTATCTAATGTTTCTGTTTTTTTCTTGTTAAGATCTTTATAGAGCTTATTTAGAATTGTTTATTTCTTTTAGTTTTGTACTTGGACCCATTAAAAAGTTCACCTCTTAAATACATTGTCATTTCTTTGTTGGTGGTATTCATTTCAAAATATATACAATTGTCTTGATTTGTGAGATAAAATTATCTGACCATTGTAGGATTTCTCCTGAGTTGACCTATCTTTGTATCAATGCTAAATAGTAAAATATATCATTTATATTACTTTAAATAAGGATTTGGATGACTCTCTCTGAAGAAGTAAAGCATATACTCCCTTTACTTTTTTTGTTTTTTTAATTGCAGTATGGTTGACTTACAGTGTTGTGTTAGTTTCAGGTATGCAGCAAAATGATACATATATATTTTCATATATATTCTTATACGTATGTGTCTATGTATGGATGTATTATTTTTCAGAATCTTTTCCATTATAGATTATTATGTTAGATTTATCATCAACTTTAATGTGTATAGTTCTGTAAATGTTGGTTTTAAGAGTCAGAACCCCTTCAAACAAAAGTCAGACTCTAACCTCACGATGTTTGAGTTTATTGTAATTTTTCATTAATAGCCTCCTCCTCTGGTCTGAAAACACCTTGAGAGTTGGAACTAGGTCTGAATGTGCTCCTTGGTGTCTCCCTCAACTCTTTCAATGCTTTTGAGTACTGATTTTTATGCATAGAGTTAACTTGGCAAATTTACCGGGATTGGCATCTGCCCCTAATTCTTATACGAGTTAAAGAGTTCCATCTTAGGATTTCTATCTTTTCAGTGTTGGACTTGGGGATGATGATTCATATTTAGAAATTTCATAAGAGACTGAGGAAGATGAGGTAGAATATCAACTTCTTACCTTACAAAGAAATAAAATTGTCATATCACAGGTTTCCATCAACCTTTCTCCTTTACTCACAGTAGACAATCCACATAAGGAACCAAATCATAATCAAGAAGATGGCTTGACAAACATGGAATCACTCTGAGTGACATTAACTGTTTTTCATGCTCAGCCTGACTTAATTGTTTAGAACATCCATGTTCAACAGAAGACTGTCCCCATCAGGGTGTTCCTTTGTTTTGTCACCTTTTCCTGTGCAGTACTTGGTAGAACAATGAAAGCAAATTGAAACTGTCAGTTTTGAACAACTCTGCAAAGCAGTCTACCTTTTCCTTAATACATTTTCTATTAGACACAATAACACCGTTGCAGTATTGCACTTGAGTTTCTTATTTATGGCAAAGAAGCTTTAGTTTTATCTGTGGTGCTTTTAAATTAGGAGTTGATTTTACATTTTAACAACCCAGTTTTGAAAGTGCTTTATTCTGCACCTGTTTTTGTTTCATTGTATTCATTAAATTGTCAATTTAAAATGAATACAATTAGGATAACAATACAAATAATACAATAGGGAGACAATCTGGATTGAGTCAGATTTTCCAGAATTTTATAGCAGGCTAGTAGTGAGACTTAAAATCTAAGGGATGCTGGATTCCACTGAGGCCCACTGCTTTCAAATCCCACTTAGAATCATCCAGTCTATCCCAGTGATGAAGGATTTCTCAGTATATGAGATAGCAGGACATGACTTACATTTCTGGAGTACTCAGCATGCCCCTAGGTAGTAATTTCCTGTTGATAATATTCAGTTTTTCATTGTTTCCATCATTGAGTATCCAACAGACCTACATCCCTCTCCAGCTCATTTATCTTTTCACGTGGTAACTGATTTCGTGGAGACAAAGAATATTGCCCACCATGGCTGGAGGCCTACTTACTATAGCTGCCTTCCCAGTGAATGAGAGCACTTCCTGTGTAAAAACAAGATAATAAAATTGGGGTTGAGAATGTTACAAGTCAGCGTTGAGTAATGATGCCACTTGTTTAAACCAGCCTGTTAACAGCTAGTGTTGTCTGTCTATAAAAATTCTGTAATCCCTTTGTTTGGGGCTCAGAGCTTGGAGTGTTAACTCCTCTGGGTCCGCTGGCATAATAAACCTGAGTTCGCCAACTTTCCGAGTGTGGTGCTTGGTTTCTCGAGTACTGGTTTCTGCAACATGATCAGTATATCCTTTCATGTTCATACCTTTTAATCTACCATACTAATGCCTGTGTGTGCATGCTCAGTTGTGTCTGACTCTTTGTGACCCCATGGAATGTGCCTACCAGGCTCCTTTGTCCATGAAATTTCCCAAGCAAGAATAGTAGAATGGGTTGCCATTTCCTTCTCTAGGGGGCCTTCTGACCCAGGGATCATACTTGTGTCTCCTGTGTCTCCTGCGTTGGAGGCAAATTCTTTACCTGCTGAGCCATCAGGAAAACCTGTATTGATGCCCACATGGGCTTATTTATTCTCCTATACTCTCTATGTCATTGATACTCAGATTTCCTCTCTTTCTCTTTTTGGTAACATGGTTTTCAATCACTGTTTAAGTATTCTGAGTAAAATATTTATTTTCAGTTCAGTTGCTCAGTCATGTCTGACTCTGCGACCCCATGGACTGCAGCATACCAGGCTTCCCTGTCCATCACCAACTCCTGGAGGCTACTCAAACTCATGTCCATCATGTCAGTGATGCCATCCAACCATCTCATCCTCTGTCGTCCCCTTCTCCTCCCACCTTCAGTCTTTCCCAGCATCAGGGTCTTTTCCAGTGAGTCGGTTCTTCGCATCAGCTGGCCAAAAGGTTGGAGTTTCAGCTTCAGCCTCAGTCCTTCTAATGAATGTTCAGGACTAATTTCCTTTAGGATGGACTGGTTGGATCTTCTTGAAGTCCAAGGGACTTTTAACAGTCTTCTTCAACACCACAGTTCAAAAGCATCAGTTCTTCAGCACTCAGCTTTCTTTATAGTCCCACTCTAAATCCACACGTGAGTACTGCAAAAACCATACCTTTGACTAGATGGATCTTTGTTGCTTTTTAATAAGCTGTCTAGGTTGGTCATAGCTTTTCTTCCAAGGAGCGTCACTTAATTTCATGGCTGCAGTCACCATCTGCAGTAATTTTGAAGCCCAAAACAATAAAGTCTGTCACTGTTTCCAATGTTTCCCCATCTATTTGCCATGAAGTGATGGGACTGGATGCCATGATCTTAGTTTTCTGAATGTTGAGTTTTAAGCCAACTTTTTCACTCCCTGTCACTTTCCTCAAGAGGCTCTTTAGTTCTTTGCTTTCTGTCACAAGGGTGGTGTTATTTGCATATCTGAGGTTATTGATATTTCTCCCAGCAATCTTGATTTCAGCTTGTGCTTCATTCAGCCCGGCATTTCGCGTGATGTACTCTGCATGTAAGTTAGATAAGCAGAGTGACAATATACAGCCTTGATGTACTCCTTTCCCGATTTGGAACCAGTCTATAAATATTTATTTAGAGTAATATAAAACCCTGAGCATATTTTCTTTCTCTTTTTTTTTGACTATTTGCAAACCTGTAAAAGTGAAGCTTGGGTTTAATAGCAAATTCCTGTTTAAATGTGTGTGAGGAAAGCAGATGTGTTATATTTATTAAACCATCTATTATATGTCAAATTCTCCACTCTATTCTTTCCATTCATTATTTTACTTAAACCACATGATACAGGATAACTTTAAATTTATTGCTGTTTAGCTTTCAACTGTAGTGTTGGACAAGACTCTTGAGAGTCCCTTGGACTGCAAGGTGATCAAACCAGTCAATCCTAAAGGAAATCAGTCCTGAATATTCATTGGAAGGACTGGTGCTGAAGCTGAAACTCCAATACTTTGGCCACCTGATGTGAAGAACTGACTCTTTGGAAAAGACCCTGATGCTGAGAATGATTAAAGGCAGGAGGAGAAGGGGATGACAGAGGTTGAGATGGTTGGATGTCATCACCGACTTGATGGACATGAGTTTTAGCAAGCTCTGGGAGTTGGTGATGGACAGGGAAGCCTGTTGTGCTGCAGTCCATGGAGTCGCAAAGAGTCAGACGTGACTAGGCAGCTGAAGTTTTGTGAAAATGGTAGCACAGGGAAGTTAAGTAATTTCCCAAAGGTGCATAAGTGACAGCATCATGATTTGAACAAGGGTCTGAACAGACCTAGAGTGTGTGATACAGAGTGAAATAAGTCAGAAAAACAATGAGAAAGTCAATCATATATTAATGCGTTTATGTGGAATCTAGAAAAATGGTACCAATGAACCTGTTTGCGGGGCAGGAATAGAGATGCAGGAATAGGGGACAGATTTGTGAAAATGGGTGTGGAGTGGAGGGGGTGTGAATTGGTAGACTAGGATTGACATAGTTACACTGCCATGTGTAAAATAGAGACTAGTGAGAAGCTGCTGTATAACGCAGGGTGGTCAACTTGGTGCTCTGTAGTGAATGACCTAGAGGGGTGAGATAAGGTTTTGGGGAAGGAGGCCCAAGAAGGAGGAGATATATGTATACATATAGCTGATTTGCTTCGTTGTACAGCAAAATCTAACAAAACGTTGTAAAGCAACTATGCTGCTGCTGCTGCTGCTAAGTCACTTCAGTCGTATCTGACTCTGTGTGACCCCATAGACGAAAGCCCACCAGGCTCCCCAATCCATGGGATTTTCTAGGCAAGAACACTGGAGTGGGTTGCCATTTCCGTCTCCAATGTGTGAAAGTGAAAAGTGAAAGTGAAGTTGCTCAGTCGTGTCCGACCCTTAGCAACCCCATGGACTGCAGCCTACCAGGCTCCTCCATCCATGGGATTTTCTAGGCAATAGTACCGGAGTGGCTTGCCATGCCTTCTCCGAAAGCAACTATACCCCAATTGATACCCCAATTGAAAAACAACTATAAAAAATCCTATGTTTTTTATCTGTCAACAAATGTACATACTATGTAATTACAGCTCCATAAAAGCAGGGTCCTTCTGTAATTATTCAATACTGGACCTTTGGTACTTGCCAGTTCCCAACATATGTGATTATAAGTAATTTTTTGTGGAAGGAAAAATGGAAGAAATAGAAAATAGAGTGAAGGAAGATGGTGGGAAAGGAAAAAAGATGGGAGGTCTGTGAAAATACTGTTTTGCTTCAGGTAGCTCAAGCATCACTACTATAGAATATGAGGAATTTGTAAACTTGCTTAGTGTATATATGTAAATAACTGTTGAAAAGCATCACTGTATGTATGTATATTTGTGTGTATATGCATATATATGTATGTGTGTGTTCAGTCACTCAGTCATGTCCTACTCTTTGCAACACATGAACTGTAGCCCACCAGGCCTCTCTGTCCATGGAACTTTTCAGGCAAGAATACTACAGTGGATTGCCATTTTCCTCCTCCAGAGGATCCTCCTGACTCGGGAATCAAACCAGCATCTTTTGGGTCTCCTGCATTATCAGGTAGATTCTTTACCAGTAGTTGCCTGGGAAAACCCATATATATGCATATATGTGTGTATATGTAATGTATATTGGATGGCATTATGCATATATAACCTTGAGTATTTGAAAATTTGCTTAACTGTGGTTACTCAAGTATATGCAGGGTTATCCATATTTTAGAAACACTCTCTGACTAATCTCCTATGTGAAGATTAAAACCATTTGCTTTAATGATTGAGTGAATATGAAAGCAAATTAAATCAGAGATCCCTGTTTTCTTGTAGATACCATTTTGGTTTTGCTTATTTAATTTATATGCAGAGTACATCATGAGGAACGCTGGGCTGGAAGAAGCACAAGCTGGAATCAAGATTGCCGGGAGAAATATCAATAACCTCAGATATGCAGATGACACCACCCTTACAGCAGAAAGTGAAGAGGAACTCAAAGGCCACTTGATGAAAGTGAAAGAGGAGAGTGAAAAGTTTGGCTTGAAGCTCAACATCAGAAAACGAAGATCATGGCATCTGGTCCCATCATTTCATGGGAAATAGATGGGGAAACAGTGGAAGCAGTGTCAGACTTTATTTTTTGGGGCTCCAAAATCACTGCAGATGCTGATTGCAGCCAGGAAATTAAAAGACACTTACTCGTTGGAAGGAAAGTTATGACCAACCTAGATAGCATATTAAAAAGCAGAGACATTACTTTGCCAACCAAGGTCTGTGTAGTCAAGGCTATGGTTTTTCCCGTGGTCATGTATGGATGTGAGAGTTGGACTGTGAAGAAAGCTGATCGCCGAAGAATTGATGCTTTTGAACTGTGGTGCTGGAGAAGACTCTTGAGAGTTCCTTGGACTGCAAGGAGATCCAACCAGTCCATTCTAAAGGAGATCAATCCTGGGTGTTCATTGGAAGGACTGATGCTAAAGCTGAAACTCCAATACTTTGGCCACCTCATGTGACGAGTTGACTCACTGGAAAAGAGTCTGATGCTGGGAGGGATTGGGGGTGGAAGGAGACGGGGACGACAGAGAATGAGATGGCTGGATGGCATCACCGACTCGATGGACATGAGTTTGAGTGAACTCCGGGAGTTGGTGATGGACAGGGAGGCCTGGCGTGCTGTGATTAATGGGGTCGCGAAGAGTCGGACACGACTTAGCGACTGAACTGAACTGATGAATCTGCTATTGGATACTTTGGTTTGAGCATTTTGTTTATTCATTTTTTTCTCCTTTGTCATAATGCTAGTTAGATTTTAATGAAAGAAACTGAAAATTGGCTTTGAGGTAAAGGATTTACTTCAAAGAAGCAATTCAAGACAAAAAAGGAAAATATTTTTGGACACAACTGAATTTTGAGAAGTATTATTGTTTTTACAGGTCATAATGATATGAGTAATGAAGAAAACAATAGTTTTTTAATAATATAGAGACTCATTTGAAACAATTCTAAGCTATCATATATGTTTTTGGCAAGCATATTTTTCTGTATAAGTTTTCCTGACACTTTTTTTGAAAAGCATGTTGCAACTAGTCTGTAAATAATTTTGTCTAAGTTATTTTGAGAAAAATATAGATGAGGCAATCTGAGAGCTGCACGCTTGAAAAATTGTCTTTTTGGCAACACTGATTTAATTTTCAAACTTTGAAGTTAGCTTTTAGAGTTTATATTTTACTTTAAAAGGCAACTGCATAAAACTTTTATTATGATATGTATTCGGCATACATTTTAGAGCATTAAAAAATTTTGTGGAGTCAAGAGCAGGTGAAAAAATTACATTGTAAGCCCAAGAGAAAAGTAGTATATTAAGAACACCATTTGTTGAGTCAGGCTAACATGGATTCAGGCCCTTGCTCTGCCACTTACTAAGTAATGTTCCTTTCTTTGACAAGTTACTTAGCCTTTTTTATTTCTTAATTCTATTCAGTCCCTGGCAGCTCAGCTGGTAAAGAACCGACCTGCAATTCAGGAGACCCCAGTTCAATTCCTAGGTTGGGAAGATCCTCTGGAGAAGGGATAGGCTACCCACTCCAGTATTCTTGGGCCTCCCTTGAAGCTCACTTGGTAAAGAACCCACCTGAAATGCAAGAGACCTGGGTTTGATCCTTTGGTTGGGAAGATCCCCTGGAGAAGGAAACGGCTACTCACTGCAGTATTCTGACCTGGAGAATTCCATGGACTGTATAGTCCACGGGGTTGCAAAGAGTTGGACAAGACTGAGAACTTTCACTTTCATTCAGTCCATAAAATACTAAGAGAATGTATACTTTACATGTATTGGATCTTAATGAGATTGTGATGAAAAAATCATTATCAAAGAGTAATCATCACAAATTGGTGATAAAATTGATCCTATTATGATAAACACAATATATAAACTTTAGAGTGAAATGACATGATTCTTTATCATGAACATGAATTTTAGTATAACTTTCTGTAACAATGATTCATTGTCTTCAAATCTTCGGGCTATACATTAATAGTTCTTGGAAGATTATGAAAACAGACTTTTGAATATTATAGGAGAACTCTTTTCTCTGTTTATAAAACAGGCTTAACAATTCAGCTTTTTATGATAAGCTAGTTAATTATTGTTATTATTATTTAATATTCGGCTGCACTGGGTCTGTCTGTCTTTGTGTAGACTGTCTCGAGTTGCATGAGTGGGGACTACCATTCATTGTGCTGCGCAGGCTTCTCATTGTGGTCGCTTCTCGTATTGTGGAGCACAGGTTCTAGGCACATAGGCTTCAGTAGTTGCGGCATGCAGGCTCAGTAGTTGTGGCACATGGGCTTAGTTGTTCTAGGGCATGTGAAATCCTCCCAGACCAGGGATAGAACACATGTTCCCTGCATCGGCAGGTGGATTCTTATCTACTGTGTCACCAGAGAAGTCTAAAGTGTGTCTAAAGTACCTGGGTCAATAATCTCGACTCCCTAATTGTTTCTTATTGAAATGTGTAACCTGTGATTTCACTGTGAATTTAATCAAAGCTGAATCAAGGTTATTTGTACCACTTAATAATGTTACTCAATAATTCCAAGATATCAAAATATTTATATTCCTCAAACCCTTTGATTCTTCCTTTCATAGTTAGTGGCTGCTGCTGCTGTTGAGTTGCTCAGTCATGCCCGACTTTTTGCGACCCCGTGCACTGCAGTTTGCTAAGCTCTTCTGTCCATGGGATTTCCCAAGCGAGAATATTAGTGTGGGTTGCCATTTACTTCTCCAGGGGATCTTCCTGACCCAGGGATCGAACCTGAGTCTCTTGCATTAGCAGGCAGATTCTTTACCACCGAGCCACCTATGAAGCGCGTATTTAGTGGCAGACCATCACATATGTCTGCATATCCAGAGCTGTTGACTACAAAATACTATCCCATTTAAACAGAGTATGTGATACATGCTGCTACAAATTGAGGAGAAAGAGAGGAGGACAGGGAATCACCAGACCAAAGAGCTGACCTTGATAGTTGGAAAAGCATCATGCCAGATATATTGGACTTGGCTGACCATAATGAATGAGTGAGCAAAGATTCCAACTTTTCTGTATCCTGGCCAACATAGTGTATTTTAGTTTTATATAATAGCTATCCTAATAGATGTGACCATGATGGCTAATCCATTTCTTCTAAGGGATTCCTGCCCACAGTAGTAGATATAATGGCCATCTGAGTTAAATTCAGCCATTTTAGTCCATTTTAGTTCACTGATTCCTAGAATGTCTACATTCACTCTTGCCATCTCATGTTTGACCACCTCCAATTTGCCTTGATTCATGGACCTAACATGCCAGGTTCCTATGCAATATTGCTCTTTACAGCATCAGACCTTGCTTCTATCACCAGTCACATCCACAACTGGGTATTGGTTTTGCTTTGGCTCCATCCCTTCATTCTTTCTGGAGTTATTTCTCCACTGATCTCCAGTAGCATACTGGGCACTTACCGACCTGTGTGGATCACAATAAACTGTGGAAAATTCTGAAAGAGATGGGAATACCAGACCACCTGACCTGCCTCTTGAGAAACCTGTATGCAGGTCAGGAAGCAACAGTTAGAACTGGATATGGAACAACAGACTGGTTCCAAATAGGAAAAGGAGTACATCAAGCTTGCATATTGTCACCCTGGTTATTTAACTTATATGCAGAGTACATCATGAGGAATGCTGGGCTGGAAGAAGCACAAGCTGGAATCAAGATTGCTGGGAGAAATCTCAATAACCTCAGATATGCAGATGACACCACCCTTATGGCAGAAAGTGAAGAGGAACTCAAAAGCCTCTTGATGAAAGTGAAAGAGGAGAGTGAAAAGGTTGACTTGAAGCTCAACATCAGAAAATGAAGATCATGGCATCTTGTCCCATCACTTCATGGGAAATAGATGGGGAAACAGTGGAAACAGTGTCAGACTTTATTTTTTTGAGCTCCAAAATCACTGCGGATGCTGATTGCAGCCATGAAATTAAATGACGTTTACTCCTTGGAAGGAAAGTTATGACCAACCTAGATAGCATGTTAAAAAGCAGAGACATTACTTTGCCAACAAAGGTCTGTCTAGTCAAGGCTATGGTTTTTCCCGTGGTCATGTATGGATGTGAGAGTTGGACTGTGAAGAAAGCTGATTGCCAAAGAATTGATGCTTTTGAAATGTGGTGTTGGAGAAGACTCTTGAGAGTCCTTGGACTGCAAGGAGGTCCAACTAGTCCATTCTAAAGGAGATCAATCCTGGGTGTTGATTGGAAGGACTGATGCTAAAGCTGAAACTGCAATACTTTGGCCACCTCATGCGACGAGTTGACTCACTGGAAAAGACTCTGATGCTGGGAGCGATTGAGGATGGGAGGAGAAGGGGACAACAGAGAATAAGATGGCTGGATGGCATCACCCACTCGATGGACATGAGTTTGAGTGAACTCCGGGAGTTGGTGATGGACAGGGAGGCCTGGCGTGCTGTGATTCATGGGGTCGCAGAGAGTCGGACACGACTGAGCGACTGAACTGAACTGAATAGATGTGAGATGATCTCCAAATGAGGTTTTTATTTAATTTCTCTGATCAGTGACCTTGAGCATCTTTTCATATAATTATTGAAATTATTTGAAGGCATAACGATTTGTAGGTCTTTTTTTTACAAATGTCTAATCTAGTCCTTAACCCATAGTTTACTTAGGTTATTAGAGTTTTTTACTAATGAGTTATAGGAGTTCCTTATATATTTGGCAGATTAACTGCTTATTAGATTTATGATTTCGGAGAAGGCAATGGCAAGCCACTCCAGTACTCTTGCCTAGAAAATCCCATGGATGGAGGAGCCTGGTAGGCTGCAGTCCGTGGGGTCGCTAAGGGTCGGACACGACTGAGCGACTTCACTTTCACTTTTCACTTTCACACATTGGAGAAGGAAATAGCAACCCACTCCAGTGTTCTTGCCTGGAGAATCCCAGGGACGGGAGCCTGGTGGGCTTCCGTGTGTGGGATCACACAGAGTCGGACACGACTGAAGTGACTTAGCAGCCAATTTATGATTTGCAGATATTTTCTCCCACTCTATAGGTTGCCTTTTCACTCTCTTCATTGTTTACTGTATCAAAGAGACAATAGCATTCCCAGGTTTATTGCAGCAGTATTCACAATAGCCTAGAAGTGGAAACAACCTAAATGTCCACTGATAAATGAGTGGTTAAAGCAAATGTGATTTATATGTAGGATAAAATGTTATTATCCTTTAGAAAAAGAAGGAAATATTGTAAGACATGACAGCATAGATGAACCTGGGGAACTAAGTGAAAGAAGCCAGTTGCCTCATGATTCCTTTCATAGGAGGTAAATGCCCAGCCTCATACAAGCAGAGAGAAGAATGGTAGTTTCCAGGGACTGTGAAGGGAAAGTCAAAGTGCTAGTTGCTCAGTCATGTCCAACTCTTTGTGACCCCATGGACTGTAGCCTGCCAGGCTCCTCTGTCCATGGAATTGTCCAGGCAAGAATACTGGAGTGGGTTACCATTTCCTTCTCCAGGGGATCTTCCTGACCTAAGGATCAAAGCTGGGTCTCCTCTCCTGTGTTGCAGGCAGATTCCTTCCTAAGCCACTAGGAAGGTAGGGAGGGGGCATTATCAATAAGGATTATGAGTAAGGATTCTTATTCAAAGCTTATTCAACCCTTCCTTAACTGAATAAGAATTCAGTTATGAATATGCTCTAGAGGTCTTCTTTATTACACCATGCATATACTGTGTCAATACTGCATTGTACTCTGCAAAATCTGTTATGAGGGGAGAGCTCATGTTAAGTGTTCTTATCACAATAAAATTTTTTAAAAATCAAGTTATAACAAAGAAATAATAGAGCATTTTATTAATCTGATATAGTAGCTACAAAAATGAAAATTTTTAAAAATGGGTAGAGGTGGAGGGGAAAAAAATGAGAGAGAACACAGTCAAAGCTTACATTAATTTGACCAGAGCTGCCATGAAAAGCAGGACACAGTGAGGATAAAATGCATTCTTAATGGTTAAACATCAGTGTAGCACAAATCTAGGGCAATGCTGTTAATTCCATTCAGTGATGCTTTTTACCCATTAAGAGATTTTGTTTGAAGGACTCTCTTTAGAAGACTGAGAGTTGTTTTGTTTTTGTAAATTATTTAATCTGTAGTTTTCCATTTATTTCTAATGTGTAGCTATATATAGAATTCTACTCTAATCCCTTGCCTAAGTACCTGGAGTGGATGGTCAAGTAGTTCTGTTTCATTTAGAAAGCTTCAATTCCTTTGCCTCTCATGTTTTGTCTAAAGTGATCATCTTAATAGTAATAAAGTTCGCTTTTAAGGTTTGCTTTTAAAATTCTGTAAATAGGTTATAGAAGGAGAAATAAAAAGAGATTTAAGAAGCATATTTTCTTTCTCTCCTTTTTCTATGTTCCTTTAAGTGCGTTTTATTAACATACATGTACCTTCTAACATTAATAAATTTGTTTAACTTTTAATCTTTTCACCTTTCATTAACTTTGGTACTTAGATTTTATAGGATATTTTTCCTTTATTTTCTCTTACTTTTTACTTGTATTTACCTAAAAAAACCATCTGAGGAACTTTATTTATGTTACTTGTATTACTTAATCGAAGGAACAGAAATGAGACCCTGAGCTGAAAGGCAACAATGGCCAAAATGAACATCAAGATAAAACTTGTGTTTTAAAGGAAGAAGAACCCTTGTCTTGGCATTGAGATATCTGAGTATATTCTCTGTTGGTTTCTATGGCCTTAATTCAGTGTTGGCTATGTGGCTTTAATTATGTTATTTTTCTGGTCTCTTCTGGTCACCTCAGAGATTCTAAAATTGACTTTAAATTGTTTTCCCTTTTCATTTGGTGACCACTTCAAAAAATAGTTTAGGGAAGCAAAAATGTTAAGACTGGTTGAGAGGCAAGATCAATATATGGAAACAGGGCTTGTAAAAATAAATTGAAAAATATTAGCAAATAAATGATGTGCATTTTAGTGCATGTTAAGATAACTTTATTATATAAGGTGACACTCAAGATTGGTAAGTGGCAGTTCCTCAGAGTAAGAAGGCCTTGGGATTCTATTCAGACTCAGTCAGTCAGTCACAGGTCACCAAATATCTGTGGGCTTTGATTTTCATCCCTCGAATGAAGAGATTGGAGTAAATGATCAAACTTTTTTATCTGCTTCTGGCAGAAGTCCAAGATACAATCTTAATTAAATCAGCATCAAGAAAACCAAAGGGAAAGTTCTGCCCTAGTTAAACATGTTTAGGAAATCAAAGATTAATTCCTTGGATATATTTCTTTCAGGTTTTTAATGAGCACTGTGTCAAGTTCTGGGAATTCAGAAATAGATCCCAGAAAGCAAGGTCCAGATAGAGAAATATACAGAACCCAGGGATTGAACCCAAGTCTCCTGCATTGCAGGCAGATTCTTTACCATCTGAGCTACCAGGGAAGCCCAAGAATACTGGAGTGGGTAGCCTATCCCTTTTCCAGGGGATCTTCCTGACGCAGGAATCAAACTGAGGTCTCTTGCATTGAAGGCAGATTCCTTACCAGCTGAGCTAACAGAGAAGCCCAATAATTATTTTTAGTTTTTCTTTTTTTTGGCTACACCAGGTCTTAGTTTGTAGCACACAAGATCTTTAGTTGCAGCATGTGGGATCTAGTTCCCTGACCAGGGATTGAACCCTGGCTCCCTGCATTGGAAATTTGGAGTCTTAGTCAATGGACCACAAGAGAAGTCTGGATATATTTTTTGCAGGCTTTTTATGAGCACTATATGTCAAGTCAGAGGGATTCAGAAATAGATCCCAGAAAGCAAGGTCCAGATAGAGAAATATACAGAATTGACTGTAGTGTCATAAGATCATTACTACCATAGAAATGTAAGCAAAATGCCTTTGAAACATACAGAAAAGAGAAGGCACCCATTTAGCTTGAGGTTTCACATAATAAGTACTTGATGTATGAGCATGAGTTTATCAAGAGGAAGATTTGAGATGAGAGTGTGAAGGTCCAAATTTTGAATGTTCTGAGGCGAGGAAGCTTGTTTGGGAAACTTATTTTTTCTGTGTGATTGAAACATCAATATTAGGATAAAAATCATGAGGGCCCTTTGAATATACCATTTATACTATTTAGATCTACCTTGTATAAAATGAGGATATTTTAAAGATGTTTAAATAGAAGAGTGTTTGGGGCACCTAACTCTAGGGTATATAGAACTGGTTGAAGGATGCTGAGACTGGCAGCAGAAGTTGAATGACTGTTACAGTCATTCAGGTGAGGGGATAGTAGAACAGGGATGTGAACTGAGACAGAAGTTACAAAAGAACTATTTCAAAGGCTCTATAGTATTTGGCAGTTGTATGAATCAGGATGGTTTGGGTTTTGCTGGAATAATGAATAAGCTTCAAATATTAGGGCTTAAAACAACAAAAGTGTATTTCCCACTGAATATACATAACCAATCCAAGTAGGAATTTAGAGGGAGGTATTCAGAAATTCTTTGCTTTCCATAGTCATTCAAGGACTTCAGTTGACTGGTTCCACAGTCACCACATCAGGTTTAAATGAATAGGGCACATCATACACTGTGTGTCAAAGCTGTAACATGAAAATGCCCCACTTCACTCTGTATACAGTACATCCTGTTAGCAATTCAACTCATTTGTGCTGTGCTAAGTCACTTCATGGGCTTCCCTGGTGGCTCAATGTGGGAGACCTGGGTTCGATCCCTGGGTAGGGAAGATTCCCTGGAGAAGGAAACGGTAACCCACTCCAGTATTCTTGCCTGGAGAATCCCATGGACGGAGAAGACTGGTAGGCTACAGTCCACGGGGTCGCAAAGAGTCGGACACGACTGAGCGACGGAACGGAACGGAAGTCACTTCATACTTTGGCCACCTCATGCGACGAGTTGACTCACTGGAAAAGACTCTGATGCTGGGAAAGGTTGGGGGCGGGAGGAGAAGGGGACAACCGAGAATGAGATGGCTGGATGGCATCACCGACTCTGTGGACTTGAGTCTGAGTGAACTCCGGGAGTTGGTGATAGACAGGGAGGCCTGGTGTGCTGTGATTCATGGGGTCACGGAGAGTCGGACATGACTGAGCAACTGAACTGAACTGAACTGAACTGAGGTCGCTTCATGGCAGAAAGTGAAGAGGAACTCAAAAGCCTCTTGATGAAAGTGAAAGAGGAGAGTGAAAAGGTTGGCTTGAAGCTCAACATTCAGAAAACGAAGATCATGGCATCTGGTCCCATCACTTCATGGGAAATAGATGGAAAAACAGTGGAAACAGTGTCAGACTTTATTTTTTTGGGCTCCAAAATCACTGCAGATGCTGATTGCAGCCAGGAAATTAAAAGACACTTACTCCTTGGAAGGAAAGTTATGACCAACCTAGATAGCATATTAAAAAGCAGTGACATTACTTTGCCAACCAAGGTCCATCTAGTCAAGGATATGGTTTTTCCCGTGGTCATGTATGGATGTGAGAGTTGGACTATGAAGAAAGCTGATTGCCGAAGAGTTGATGCTTTTGAACTGTGGTGCTGGAGAAGACTCTTTCGTTGGACTGCAAGGAGATCCAACCAGTCCATTCTAAAGGAAATCAGTCCTGGGTGTTCATTGGAAGGACTGATGCTAAAGCTGAAACTCCAATACTTTGGCCACCTCATGCGACGAGTTGACTCACTGGAAAAGAGTCTGATGCTGGGAGGGATTGGGGGTGGGAGGAGATGGGGACGACAGAGAATGAGATGGCTGGATGGCATCACCGACTTGATGGACATGAGTTTGAGTGAACTCCGGGAGTTGGTGATGGACAGGGAGGCCTGGCGTGCTGTGATTCATGGGGTCGCAGAGAGTCGGACACGACTGAGCAACTGAACTGAACTGAACTGAAAGTAGCTTCAGTCATGTCTGACTCTTTGCAACCCTATGGCCTATAGCCCGCCAGGCTCCTCTCTCCATGTGTCTTTCCAGGTAAGAATCATGGAGTGGCTTGTGTTTCCTTCTCCAGGGGGTCTTGCCTACCCAGAGATCGAACCTGCGTCTCTTACTTCTCCAGGATTGGCAAGCAGGTTCTTTAATACTAACCCCACCTGGGAAGTCCCATTGTCATGATGAATTTCAAAGGAGTATCAAAATACAATCCTATAGGGCCCTGGAAATGAGAACTAGAATTAGAGGAGCAATTCTAATAACTAATTCTAACAGCAAATAATTGGATTTGGAGGAAACAGGATGAGAGAAGTTCAGTTCAGTCGCTCAGTCCTGTCCGACTCTCCGCGACCCCATGAATCACAGCACGCCAGGCCTCCCTGTCCATCACCAACTCCCGGAGTTTGTTAGGACAACTTAGATATTTTTAGCTTGGACTTTTTTTCCTGCTGGCTGGTCTTTATTCTGTGTGTGACAAATTTTACTTCTCTGTATTCCTTCTTTCTCCAGGAAACTCTCCTTTACCATGACTCGATAGGGGTCAGGGTTTCCCTGGTGGCACAGACAGTAAAGAATTCACTGCACTGTGGAAGACCTGGGTTTGATCCCCAGTTGAGAAGATTCCCTGCAGGAGGGCATAGCAACACACTCCAATATTCTTGCCTGGAGAATCTCCATGGACAGAGGAGCCTGATGGGGTGAAGTCCATGGGGTCCCAAAGAGTTGGACATGACTGAGCAACTAAGCACATCACAGATAGGGGGCCGAGGTTAGACATCTTCAGTGGTATGCTGACACATGTTTAATAATTGGCTATCTTCTGGGGGGGATGTTTGGTAGTATATTTGTTGAATATTTGGTATAGATACTCCCACCATGGCAAACCTCAAGTTATCAATGTGATGCCAACACATAAAGTTGGTAAGAAATGCCCAGCAGGATGCCATTATATGACATTTCCACCATATGTGTGCACCAGAAATAAACAAACTCAAGTGTGTAGATAATTGCTGCTGTTGTTCAGTTACTCAGTCCTGTTCGACTCTTTGCAACCCCATGGACTGCAGCATGCCAGGCTTCCCTGTCCTTCATCATCTCCTGGAGCTTGCTCCAACTAATGTCCATTGAGTCAGTGATGTCATCCAACTATTTCATCCTCTGTTGTCCCCTTCTCCTCCTGCCTTCAGTCTTTCCCAGCATCAGGAACTTTTCCGATGAGTTGGCTCCTTGTATCTGGTGGCCAAAGTAATGGAACTTCAGCTTCAGCATCTGTCCTTCCAATGAATATTCAGGGTTGATTTTCTTTAGGATTGCCTTGTTTGATCTCCTTGCTGTCCAAGGGACTCTCAAGAGTCTTCTCCAGCACCACAGTTTGAAAGCATCAATTCTGGGGCACTCAGCCTTGTTTATGGTCCAACTCTGACATCTATACATGACTATTGGAGCAAGGAAATGGCAACCCACTCCAGTGTTCTTGCCTGGAGAATCCCAGGGATGGGGGAGCCTGGTGGGCAGCCGTCTATGGGGTTGCACAGAGTCAGACATGACTGAAGCAACTTAGCAGTAGTAGCAGCAGCATTGGAGCAAACATAGCTTTGAGTATACAGATGTTTGTCGAAAAGTAACGTCTCTGCTTTTTAATATGCTGTCTAGGTTGGTCATAGCTTTTCTTCCAAGGAGCAAGTGTCTTTTAATTCATGGCTACAGTCACCATCCACAGCGATTTTGGAGTCCAAGAAAATAAAGCCTGTCACTGTTTCATTGTTTCCCCATCCATTTCCCATGAAGTGATGGGCCCAGATGCCATGATCTTTGTTTTTTGAACGTTGAGTTTTAAGCCAGCTTTTTCACTCTCCTCTTTTAGTTTCATCAAGAGACTCTTTAATTCCTCTCGCTTTCTGCCATAAGGGTGGTGTCATCTGCATATCTGAGGTTATTGATATTTCTCCTCACAGTCTTAATTCAAGCTTGTGTTTCATCCAACTGAGTATTTCACATGATGTACTCTGCTTGTAAGCTAAATAAGCCAGGTGACAATATACAGCCTTGACATACCCTTTCCCAGTTTAGACCAGTCCACTGTTCCATGTCTGGTTCTAATTGTTGTTTTTTGATATGCATACAGGTTTCACAGGGGGCAGGTCAGGTGGTCTGGAATTCCTGTCTCTTGAAGAATTTTTCACAATTTGTTGTGATCCACATAGTCAAAGGCTTTAGTGTAGTCAGTGAAGCAGAAGTAGGTATTTTTTTCTGGAATTCTCTAGCTTTTTCTATGATCTAATGGATGTTGGCAATTTGATCTTTGGTTCCTTTTCCTTTTAAATCCATCTAGTACATCTGGAAGTTCTCAATTCACATTCTGTTGAAGCCTATTTTGAAGGATTTCGAGCATTACTTTGCTAGCATGTGAAATGAGTGTAATTGTGTGGTAGTTTAAGCTCTTTGGCATTGCCTTTCTTTGGGACTGGAGTGAAAACTGACCTTTTCCAATTCTGTGGCCATTGCTGAGTTTTCCAAATTTGCTGGCATATTGAGTGTAGCACTTAAACAGCATCATCTTTTAGATTTTAAAATAGCTGAACTGGAATTCCATCACCTCCACTAGCTTTGTTCGTAGCGATGCTTTCTAAGGCCCACTTGACTTCACATTCCAGGATGTCTGGCTCTAGGTGAGTGATCACACCATCGTGATTGTCTGGGTTGTGAAGATCTTTTTTGTACACTTCTTTTATGTATTCTTGCCACCTCTTCTTAATATCTTCTGCTTCTGTTAGGTCCATACCATTTCTGTCCTTTATTGAGCCTATCTTTGCATGAAATATTCTCTTGGTATCTCATTTTCTTGAAGCTAGTCTTTCCCATTCTATTGTTTTCCTTTATTTCTTTCACTTAAAAAGTCTTTCTTATGTCTCCTCACTATTCTCTGGAACTCTGCATTCAGATGCAGATATTGTTGTTTAGTCGATAAGTCCTGTCAGACTCTGTGACCCCATGGACCTCAGCATGCCTGAGGCGTCCCTGTCCTTCACTATCTCCCAGAGTTTGCTCAAACTCATGTGAAATTGAGTCGGTGATGCTATCCAACCATCTCATCCTCTTTCACTTTCAGTGATACATTGCTATTAATGAAATAATTAGGAAGTTGTAGAATTTCAAGTGTTTATTACCTCTGCTTTAAGTCTAATTGTAACTTTGTGTAAATTAGTTTTTAATAATGGCTGTATTCAGTTACTGGTTTTCAAAAATTCTGACAAGTTTGTAGTTGGCTGTTGCAAGTGCCCACAGCCAGGCTACAGCACATCCCTGCAGCTTTTTCCTCTGCACTCACACGACGTTCCTTGCTTGTTCCATTATTGCTTTTATCAACTTTATTTTAATTATTCATTTACCCGTCTGTCTTCTACACTGGACAGTGATCTCCTCAAGGCAAAGTGTCTTATCCCACTGTGGAAGGCTTTAGTGCTTGACATGGTACTTGGAACACAGAATAAAGTCAGTAAATACTAGTTGAGATAATGAGTACGTGAAAACATGTTTTTCATGAAGTAAGCAAATCAGTGGTTTCTTTTTTTCACTGACCCCTATTTGCAGGGGCCAAGTCATTTCATTTTATTATGAAAGAGCCACTCCATACAATTGCTCTTATGTTAAGCTCTCCCTACCTGCAAATCCTCAGCTGTTGAAAAGAAATATCTTCGAGCCTGGATTTGCTCCTTGGGTGAGTGCCAGTTTCTTTTGAAAATATCTCAAGGTGAATGTGTGTTCAAGACCTGGACTATAGCTTTAGAGAATTCTGTTGTTCTTTTTGGAGTTTGATTATTACATTTTCCTATGTAAATAATCTATATATGATCATTTCAATTTTATTTTGGTCTCCCAAAGGAGATGCTATTAAAAACAGCAGTTCTGTATTATGCTCTATTCATACCGTTTTAACCTGGCACATTATTGGTCATATCAGAGTGACTAAAACTATTTGACTGTTTCTCTACCAGGTAAAATAAATCCAATATTACTTTCTGAAGACCCTTATTTATCTTCTATAGTTTCCATTTAATGCATTAGTTGTATCTTTATTATAGGAATGTCATTGCATTCGACTTTTGAGTTTAGTAGGTGAAAATCTCATTTCATTGTGATTTTGTTTGTAGCTTGATTCACTCAGTATCTTGACACTGACTTAAAGTCGTCTTCCCAGTGTACATTCAGCTGAACTAGCAGTGCAAGTGCAGCAGACCATTGCAGCTAAGAGCAAGAGTGCACAGCATGACAAATTGCAGATACTTGCTATAGCTAGATTATTAGACTCCTTATCTAAATTGTTTACATGTCAAGTTTCTTTGATAGCCCAGAATAATTTGGATAAATGAACCTCCCAGTCAGTAATTGCATTTCCCTAACAGTATTTTAGCGAATGTACATAAAAGGTAATAACTGCTTCCACCAGCTCTCTGTCCTGCAGCATCTCACAGCCCCAGGTTATGATAGCGTCTGACACTTATTGTTTAAGTCATATATTTCTAAAAGCAGAGGCCTCTGCAAGGTCTTTTCCCACGTGCTACCGTCTCAAGCTGCAAGGAGTCAAAAACTAGATTATGTCTGCAACTTTCCATGGATGTCATACACATTTATGGGAAAGTCCAAATGTTTGGCCTCAGGAATGATCAAATGGACAACAGGAGATAGAATCTCTGGACACTGCGGGGTGGGGAGGGGAGGGAGCTTTCAGCCTCGCCCTTCCTCTCAAGACATGGCCACGCCCACCGAGAGGTTGTCCTGCCCTTTCCTGGATGAGAGTCCTGTTCTCCTGAGTGCTTGCTGAAATCCATGGGTATTCATGAGCAGGTGTTGTCTGAGGCAGACAGGGACAAGGAAGGGAAGACAGTATGCTATAGTTCTTTATCAAAAGAATAAAAAGAAAAATCATTGTCTTACAGGTTTTAAAAATTTATAAAAATTGACATTATTCCCCATCAGCAGGCATTGGTTTCAGATTCCTACCATGTAAAATTCAGCTGTATTAGAAGTTAAAACCCGTAGTTGCGTCTCCAAAGATGCCCCAACAGAATGCTTCCATGTGCCAGTGTGTGTATGTGTGTGGCAGGGATTGGGGGGGTTGGGGGGAGTGTCTATAGTAATAGGTTTGTGAAATTCTGTACAGCATTTAACCCTTTTAAGAAGTCGATAACACATATTAATATACTTTAGAGTCTCTGAGAAATCCTCCAGGAAAAATTGTGTGTGTGTTTATGCAATCTATTACTTCCCAAACAGGGTCCACTCAAGGAACAAAAATTACCCAGTAATTCACACTAAGGAATTTGATTATTCATGATAGCAAGATTGGGGTAAAAATCAGGCTGGCTTCTAAAAAGTAAGGAAAGCTCCAGAGACGGTGTGCATTGCAGATATAAGGAGCTGCCGTGGCCCTGGGGATAAAAGTGTTCACAGTAAGCCTCATCCTCCTCCTCAAGTCTGAGATCCAGATTGCATTGAGGGGTTGTGGAGCTGTTGAAAGTTAACCATTTTCTATGAAAACATATTATATTTAATGTCAATATAGTTTTTTCCTATTTTTGGTTAAATGAAATCACATAGAAATAGAATAGAAATAGAAGAGCAATGTGTTGGACTAGAGTATTTTGGAATAGGTTTTTAAAAATTTTTAAGTTCATTTCTCCCGTTGACTATCATATGATATGAATCCTGGTAATACTAAGGGCAGATAGCAGTAGATGGACTATGACTTTTCAACACTAATGTCCTCAGTCCTTGATGCCACCTTAAGAGGTGAATATATTGAGGCAACAGTGTTGCAACGGAACAAGGGGTTTAGGGGAAGGTACTTGTTTATAGGGATGAACTCTGGGAGGTGCCACTGAATGGCAGGACATTGCCAAGCTCTGACTTTGGATGCAGGTCTGGGCTAACTCTTGCCTGCTATGAAATAGCTACATTGACTTTGGGCAGGATTAAATATTTTACAGCTACTGCGAGGGATACATTTTAAAAAGCAGACCTTCAGAGTCGCCAGAAAGAACGCAATAGGTAATAATCAATATTGTTTCTCTTCCTTCTTACTTCTCTGGAATTGAATTTAGTAATTAAGGGAAGACAAAACAGTTACTTAGTATGTTTTGAACTATGCTTAAAAATATGAAGCTATTATTTGAGTAAGTTTCATAGTATTTTCCCTGTTGCACATCATTTCATCCTAGAACGTGGCACTGGAAAGGTCTTCAAGTGTAATTTAGTATCATTAATAAATGGAGTTCAGTTGAAGTAGATTATTTATCTTTCCCTCATACACTATATACATTTTACATATGCCACAAAATGGAAAACCAAGAAGTAATTGACAAGCTTATGTTGTAACTAAGAACCTAAGCCAAGTTTATAAAACCAAGGTTATTCAATTAAATTATGTGTATATATATATTTACACATATGAGTGTGAGTATATAACATATATATATATAAAAAATTGGAATTATTGGACTACAGTTGACCTGAACAACACGGGTTTGAATTGTATATGTCCACTTATATGTGATTTTTTTTTTTAGTAGTAAATTCTACAGTACTGTAGAGTCCAAGATTGGATCTTCAGATGTGGAACTGTGGATACAGGGGAACTGCAGATACGGAGGGCTGACTATAAATTATATGTGGACTTTTGATTGCATTTGGAAGGAAAGTTATGACCAACCTTGATAGTATATTAAAAAGCAGAGACATTACTTTGCCGACCAAGGTCCGTCTAGTCAAGGCAATGGTTTTTCCCGTGGTCATGTATGGATGTGAGAGTTGGACTGTGAAGAAAGCTGATCGCCGAAGAATCGATGCTTTTGAACTGTGGTGTTGGAGAAGACTCTTGAGAGTCCCTTATACTGCAAGGAGATCCAACCAGTCCATTCTAAAGGAGATCAATCCTGGATGTTCATTGGAGGGACTGATGCTAAAGCTGAAACTCCAATACTTTGGCCACCTCATGAGACGAGTTGACTCACTGGAAAAGACTCTGATGCTGGGAAAGGTTGGGGGCGGGAGGAGAAGGGGACGACGGAGAATGAGATGGCTGGATGGCATCACCGACTCTGTGGACATGAGTTTGAGTGTACTCCGGGAGTTGGTGATGGACAGGGAGGCCTGGCGTGCTGTGATTCATGGGGTCGCGGAGAGTCGGACACGACTGAGCGACTGAACTGAACTGAACTGAACTTTGATTGCATGGAGCCTCACATCACTAACCCCTACATTGTTCAAGGGTCAACTCTCTATATAAGAAATAAAGAATACTGGTTAACTCTTGATTCTTGAGTTTCTCATTAAGTGCTGTCCTGCCTCTGAAGTGTGCCAGTACAGAGCTGTCTTATCTTTCTGGTTTTTGAGTTAATGTTTTGACAGAATAAAATGATAATATTGTGATAGTATTGTATCACATAATAAAGTTGATCATGATTTATGTCCTGGATATCAGAAGACGGTGCAGAGCATTGCTAGTTAGAGACTTGTTCCCATAAAGACCTGATAGTTGTTCACATCTTTGAATATTAACTATAAGTAAATGTATACATTTTTTTAACATTTAGGATGTCATGGATGAAGGACTGGTATGGTGACCAAAAATGTCGTGGTTCAAAAATAACACAGAGATGAGAATGAACATGATATTTGTGGCACATTATTTTTGCCCTATATCCTTTGAACTTTCTAGCCTACCTAAAATGCAGTGTGGTTACCAATAAACTACTCTTCATATCTACGTTTTACATCCAACTCTTTTCCTTCCCCTTCCGCTACTCCTTCCCTCATCCTCCACGATGCTGAAAGTATATTTTTATGTCTAAACATACCGACAGAGATCTGCTACTTCTCTTATAAATAGTAGCTCTGTGTGTGTGGTATGTACCTTCTCTTAACATGTGCAGGAGGCTAGCTTATACTGGAAAGATTTATAACAAATAATATTGCCTCACAATAGGGCAGGCTGTCTAAGCAATAATGGGGGGTTCAATCACGAGTTTTTCCGACATCAGGATGTATTTCTAAACTGAGTAGGATAAAGGCCCAGATGACATATGTGATTCCCTCCACTTACAAGGTTGTGATTCTGAACAGATGCTAATTTCAAAGCAAATTAGAATCAAAACACAATTTCAGTGAGCAGGTAACTAGACAAAGTTCTCCAGCTGTTCTATAAATCGCTTTGCCCATAGGGTTGATTATCCTAATATTTTAATTTTTTATTTCTCCCTTCATGCAAAAACTTATTTTCTTTGAGGCATCTTAATATTTCCATGGTGTTGGAGAAGACTCTTGAGAGTCCCTTGGACTGCAAGGAGATCCAACCAGTCCATTCTAAAGCAGATCAATCCTGGGTGTTCACTGGAAGGACTGATGCTAAAGCTGAAACTCCAATACTTTGGCCACCTCATGCGACGAGTTGACTCAGTGGAAAAGACTCTGATGCTGGGAAAGGTTGGGGGCGGGAGGAGAAGGGGACGACGGAGAATGAGATGGCTGGATGGCATCACCGACTCTGTGGACATGAGTTTGAGTGTACTCCGGGAGTTGGTGATGGACAGGGAGGCCTGGCGTGCTGTGATTCATGGGGTCGCGGAGAGTCGGACACGACTGAGCGACTGAACTGAACTGAACTGAACTTTGATTGCATGGAGCCTCACATCACTAACCCCTACATTGTTCAAGGGTCAACTCTCTATATAAGAAATAAAGAATACTGGTTAACTCTTGATTCTTGAGTTTCTCATTAAGTGCTGTCCTGCCTCTGAAGTGTGCCAGTACAGAGCTGTCTTATCTTTCTGGTTTTTGAGTTAATGTTTTGACAGAATAAAATGATAATATTGTGATAGTATTGTATCACATAATAAAGTTGATCATGATTTATGTCCTGGATATCAGAAGACGGTGCAGAGCATTGCTAGTTAGAGACTTGTTCCCATAAAGACCTGATAGTTGTTCACATCTTTGAATATTAACTATAAGTAAATGTATACATTTTTTTAACATTTAGGATGTCATGGATGAAGGACTGGTATGGTGACCAAAAATGTCGTGGTTCAAAAATAACACAGAGATGAGAATGAACATGATATTTGTGGCACATTATTTTTGCCCTATATCCTTTGAACTTTCTAGCCTACCTAAAATGCAGTGTGGTTACCAATAAACTACTCTTCATATCTACGTTTTACATCCAACTCTTTTCCTTCCCCTTCCGCTACTCCTTCCCTCATCCTCCACGATGCTGAAAGTATATTTTTATGTCTAAACATACCGACAGAGATCTGCTACTTCTCTTATAAATAGTAGCTCTGTGTGTGTGGTATGTACCTTCTCTTAACATGTGCAGGAGGCTAGCTTATACTGGAAAGATTTATAACAAATAATATTGCCTCACAATAGGGCAGGCTGTCTAAGCAATAATGGGGGGTTCAATCACGAGTTTTTCCGACATCAGGATGTATTTCTAAACTGAGTAGGATAAAGGCCCAGATGACATATGTGATTCCCTCCACTTACAAGGTTGTGATTCTGAACAGATGCTAATTTCAAAGCAAATTAGAATCAAAACACAATTTCAGTGAGCAGGTAACTAGACAAAGTTCTCCAGCTGTTCTATAAATCGCTTTGCCCATAGGGTTGATTATCCTAATATTTTAATTTTTTATTTCTCCCTTCATGCAAAAACTTATTTTCTTTGAGGCATCTTAATATTTCCATGGTGTTGGAGAAGACTCTTGAGAGTCCCTTGGACTGCAAGGAGATCCAACCAGTCCATTCTAAAGCAGATCAATCCTGGGTGTTCACTGGAAGGACTGATGCTAAAGCTGAAACTCCAATACTTTGGCCACCTCATGCGACGAGTTGACTCAGTGGAAAAGACTCTGATGCTGGGAGGGGTTGGGGGCAGGAGGAGAAGGGGGCGACAGAGAATGAGATGGCTGGATGGCATCACCGACTCGAGTGATGGACATGAGTTTGAGTGAACTCCGGGAGTTGGTGATGGACAGGGAGGCCTGGCGTGCTGTGATTCATGGGGTCGCAGAGAGTCGGACACTACTGAGCGACTGAACTGAATATTTCCAAGACTCACAACCTTCCTTGCAAAGACTGTAGGCATTATTAGTAAGTATCCTATCTTGTCACTGGTGTGTTAGGGCTCCACCTGAACCAGTCTAAAAAAGCTACTTCTTGTTGTTTAGTCACTTAGTCTTGTTTGACTCTTGTAACCCATGGACTGTAGGCTGCCAGGGTCCTCTGTCCATGAAAGAGCTTTTCCAGGCAAGAATACTGGAGTGGGTTGCTATTTCCTTCTCCAGGGTGGAGTCTTCCCAGCTTAGGGATTGAACCCAGATCTCCTGCATTGCAGATGGATTCTTTACTATTTGAGCCACCTGGGAAGCTCCTGTATCCATGCATTCCTGCGCAGTCAGGGCATGTCAGCTGTGTGCCAGCACTGTGCTACAGTGGCCATAAAGTTAAACACAAGACGGAATTCTTTCCTTCAAGAAGTTCACTGTCCAGAGAAAAAGATTTTAAGTGGGCAGATGATAATACTAAGTGGCAAATGCCAATGAAGAGTTAAAAGATCAATGTGGTTAAAAGCTAGGACTTAGATTTGAATCCACTTCCTCAATTTAATAACTGAGTGATCTTTAGTAAGTCATCTCATTTTTCATTTTGAAATAATCTTATGTCCATATTATAAGACTGGATATTTTTGTCATCTGCTTCCAGTAAAGATGGAGTAACAGGGACCATATTTACCTCCCAACTGAAACAAGTGATAAACAAGCTAGACCATAAAATAACTGTTTTCAAAACAGGGCATCAGACTATAGAGGGAAGTGATCCTGGGAGATGGGAAGTAAACTAGCAATGTCTGACTCATGAGGAGTTTTCTGAAACAATTTTATCAGCAAACATTACATTGTATCTAATTTATGATTTGTTAAACTTTAATACATTAAACAGCATTTAACATTTAGAATGTACCAGTATTATGCATAGATGTTTATGTATTAGCAGTGTATTACATTCAAATGGAAGTAGAACATTTTAGTGTGTGAAATACATGTATTGCAGAATGGTAGCCTACACAAAAGCCACATCCTGAACATTTATTTTATTTCACAATAAAATAAAATACATTAATTTGTTTCACAATAAAATAAAATACATTAATTTTATTTCACAATAAAATAAAATGCATGTATTTTATAAATAAAACTACTGCCAAATATTTTCTTATTTTAAAGATCAAAGTTTGAAAAGCCTTCTGATTTCTCTTATCCTTCCAGGAAATTTTTGGTGGAATGAGCCTTAAAAATCTCCCCAATATTTATCCTTGTTTGCAGCAGTATTAATGTTTATTTAACCTATTCATTTATTAAAATAGTTTGTTTTTAATTAATAAGCTGTACCGTGGCTTCATAGAACACAACCAAAATCTTTAATCTGCTTTAATGTGAGTGGGCATGTTGAAATCTAATCACAGAAATCTTGAACTTTGCCTTTAAGAAATTCTAGTGGAATAATTATAAGCTTCTAACAAATTATATTCCCAAATTAACACTGGGATCTGTAGATTTACCACAGTATCTCTTCAAAGTGGTCATTGTTGTATTCCTTGTTCCTTTCTAATTTAGGCTAAGCATGGCAGATTAAATGCTGCTGCTGCTGCTGCTAAGTCACATTAGTCGTGTCCAACTCTGTGCAACCCCATAGACGGCAGCCCACCAGGCTCCCCTGTCCCTGGAATTCTCCAGGCAAGAACATTGGAGTGGGTTGCCATTTCCTTCTCCAATACATGAAAATGAAAAGTGAAAGTGAAGTCACTCAGTCGTGTCCGACTCTTAGCGACCCTGTGGACTGCAGCCCACCAGGCTCCTCTGTCCATAGTATTTTCCAGGCAAGAGTACTAGAGTGGGTTGCTATTGCCTTCTCAGAGATTAAATGCTAAAGTGTCTCTAATAATGAAATTAAAAGATTGTATAGCTAATAAGATGCGTTGGTCAAAAGTATGTGACTAAACAAAAGGCAGTCAGGGCCCTAATAATTATTTTCCAGATATAGATCTTCAAGTGTTTGTTTATTTAAAAAGTATTTATTGAGGGCTTTATATGGATTAGGCATCTTACCAGGTGCTTAGCATGTAGCTGTAAGCATAGAGATGAGAGTTTATGCACTTTGGGATCTTAGGTTCTAGAGGGGAGAGGGAAATTAATAAATAAATGCAAGAACCAAGCATGTATATGTGTGTGTGTGTGTGGTATCATATTGCAATAAGCCAGGAGTAAAATAAGGCAACAAAGGGGATAGACAGTGTGCAGTGTGAGAAATTTTATTTTTAATAGGATGGTCTGGGAAAGTCTCATCAAAAAGTTGATTTTTAAGTAGAGATTTAAGGGGATTTAAGTAGAGATTATTTAAATTTGTGGATCAGACAATAAAGCGTCTGCCTGCAGTGCGGGAGACTGGGGTTCAATCCCTGGGTTGGGAAGATCCCCTGGAGAAGGAAATGGCAATCCACTCCAGTATTCTTGCCTGGAAAATTCCGTGGACTGAGGAGCCTGGTAGGCTACAGTCCATGGGGTTGCAAAGAGTCAGACATGACTGAGTGACTTCACTTAAGTAGAGATTTAAGAGATTTAAGAAATGAGATCTAGACATGTCCTTAAGAAGGAGTTCCAGGCAGAGGAAACAGCAGGGGCAGAACTGTTGAGGCAAGACAGGTTCATTGTGTTTTTTTGTTTATTTGTTTTAAGGAGCTTCAGCTCTGTGTGAACCAGAGTTAGCAGGGGACCAGTTAGTGAGATGAAGTAAAGAGGAATTGTAGACAAATGGTGAGGGTGGCCTAAAGATTCGCCTTTACTCTCAGTGTGATAGGTAGTCACTGGAGAGACTTGAACAGAGGTGTGGCATGACACGGATTTTGTTTTAAAAGGATCACTGTGACCAGTTAAGAATAGACTATAGGTATTAGGGTAGATGCAGAGAAATCAGTTAAGAAGCAATTACAATAAAGAGGCCAAAAATCATGGCAATTTGGACCAAGTGGTAGGAGAGTCTTCAACTTGTAAACACAGAATCCACATTATTTGCTGAAGGATTAGACGTAGAATGGGAGGGAAAAGGTTTGATTTTATTTTTAGCTGAGCATATGGGAAAGTGATGTTGTCATTCACAGAGATGGGAAAGACTGCAAGGTGTGAACACCTTTGCAGCAAGAGATTTGGAGTTTGATTTTGATGACTTTTGAGGTGACCATTACACATATAATTAGCTGTGCTAATATATGAATCTAAAGTAAAGGGAAGAGACTTAGCCTTGAGATATGTATTTGGAAGTTGTCAACATTGCCTGGGATGAACTTACCTAGAAAGTGAGTGTACACAGAGGAGAGAAGTTCTGAGACTGACTTTGAAAGACCACAGTGTGGGAGACTAAGAAGGTGTGGCTATTTTGAGTAGGAGCAAAACGGGGAATGAAGCAGCATAGACACCAAGTAAAGGTAATTACGAGGGTAATGCCTTGGCTCTTTACTGGTAATGTTCAGGATGTGGCTTTTGTGTAGGCTACCATTCTGCACAGCATGCTGGACAAAGGCAAATGACCATCTTTAACATAGCAAGTGACTCATTCCTTGTGCTCCAAGTGGTAGACAGTTGACTGATGACAAATTTGAGGATAAAAGAAATCAGCATACCATATTCTTGGCAATGTGGAGCACCAAACACAATATTTAGATCCTTCTTCCCTAGGCAGATTGAAAATATGGCTTGACAGAATTTGGTTTTACTTCTAAATAATGAAGCAGTGGGCTTTCCCCAACACTGCAAAGTGGACTTGGAATTTAACAGCAGTGTTCTCACATATGATGAACAAAATCAGGATTGATTCTCTGATTATCTATGTTGTGTCTGGCACTATGCGTGCCGTCAAATGAGCAATGGTGAACAGGATAATCTCTCAGCATGCAAGCTTTGTGGGAACAGTGTAGTGTGATAAGTGATTTATTGGTGGAAGTAGAAGGAACAAAGGATGCTCATATCAGGAAGCAAGAACTTACCCCAAAGCAATTCAAACACTGACATTAAATACCAACATTCCTCAGGACCATTTAAATGCATATATTCCTGCTTTCTTAATTCTTATCTTATGATGATTTTCCTTACTTTTGCTCTAGGCCATTCTACAGTTTGGCAAAAATGTTGCTCAAACTCTTTTGCTACATGAAAGGCATCTTTATGCCTAGACACTTCCACATTTAGTGTTTCATATGCTGCTGCTGCTTTTTTTTTTTTTAGCTCTTTAAAATGCAGTTTATTAGTAAGCATGAGACATGCTTCTTTGAGACAATGTAAAGGCTGTTGGGTCTGGCTATTGAGGGAACAACTGCTTCATTGCTTGCCCCAGGAGCAAGTCATTTCAGTAGTATCATATTATTTATCCAAGAGTCTGAAAGGAGAAGTAAACATCTCCAGGCTAATGGTTTAATGATGTCCTAACTTCTTGGATCTAAGCATCAAAATTAATGAAATAATGAGACAATAACACCGTTATGCATAGACTTCTAACTCTATAGTTTGCAGATTTTATGCAAATGCACTTGATAGAAATCAAACTCTCTCCATTTGTGTATTTTTAACCTACACATAGCATTTGTTTGCTCTAGATTAAGAAAACACATATTGCCAAAGCAGGAGGAATTCTTTTAATGATTTCTACAAATGTTCAAACTGGAATTTATTTTCTTCCACTTAAAGTCGGAGCTTCTTTTTAGTACAGCAGATCTCTGATTAATTAATTAGTAAAGTTATTTTGTATAATTTATTACATGCTTGCTACGTGCCAGGTGCTTTGCTTGGAAATCCACAACTTAGGAAAAACACAGTTTTTGTCAGAATTTAGTGATGATTCAGAGAAGGCAATGGCAAGCCACTACAATACTCTTTCCTAGAGAATCCCATGGATGGAGGAGCCTGGTGGGCTGCAGTCCGTGGGGTCGCTGGGGGTCGGACACAACTGAGTGACTTTACTTTCACACATTGGAGAAGGAAATGGCAACCCACTCCAGTGTTCTTGCCTGGAGAATCCCAGGGATGGGGGAGCCTGGTGGGCTTCCGTCTATGGGGTCACACAGAGTCGGACACGACTGAAGTGACTTAGCAGCAGCAGCAGCAGTGATGATTATTGTACAGTTTTAAGGTGGAAAAAGATCCTTATGTAGAAGAAAACTATTGCCAAAAAAAGGTTTTTTGGTGTCCTCTGCTTTCACTTTTAGAGAAGATGTGATGAAATATCTAAATGATAAGGTTGTTTGTTTAGGCTATACATATAATCTGTTTACTTTTGATACAGCAGAAATTGCTGGACTTTGTTCCAAAGTAAGCCTCCACATTGTCAGAAGGTGGAAGGCTTATGTCTACCACTCTGCTAGAGTGAGCCATGTCAGAGATAGAGATTTTATCTTTGAATGTCTCTTTCTCTTCAAGTGGTCTGCTGGCCATAGATGATTTCATTTTGCTAGCTTTGTAGCTGATTTTTTTTTTTTTTACATTGAACGTTTTATGGATGACTTCTAAGTGTGAGTCTGAAAAATACAGTTTTCCAGCCATACTCCAAAACACCAGTTCCAGATTTTTATTCACAAGTTGTGTGAATGTTGTGACAGTCAGTCTAAGAAAAAAAAAAAAAAGCTGGAGTTTTTCTCTAGAGATGGTTTTGAAATATTTACTGAGAAGTCTGATTTTTGAATCTGTGTTTTGATGGAGAGTTATTGACTTATAAGAAACTTGCAATTCCTTAACAATAATACTAGGCATCAGAGCATCATGGAGGCAGAGGTGTCAAACAAATAATCACTAAGATTTAATACGTTTGGAGGCTGAATGGGGTTAAGTAAATACAGAGATGGAGTGTTTTGATGTCTCACAGAAACTTTTATGAAGCTAAAATGTTTACAAAGCAGGTCCAAAGAGGAAGGAATGAGAACTGAGAAGAGGAAGCTCAGCAGATAATATAGAGAAAAAAAACATTAGGCCAGAAATACAAAGTCCTTTCTCTGGCTTTTGGTTATAATGCGGTTGGCATACTACCCAAATGCTGAGATGTAAAGCAAGCTGTGCCACTCACTCCTTGGAGCTCTCAAATGAGGCTGATGTGTTCTTTTATTCTTCTATGAGTGGCAGGTATTTACAGCTACCTTAAAGTCTTCATTAGCCCTTCACTCCAGAAAAAAATAAAAAATACTGGGAAACGTTATGTGTGAGGTGCAGTTTTTACTGAAGGAACACAAGCCTGCATGCTAAATCTAACAATTTAATAGCAATCCTTAAGCTAACAGAAAAGAGTATTTTTTTTTTCCCCTAGAACTCTAAAAGTTTGAAGATAACTGGAGATGTAAAATGGACCTCACAGAGTTTACATAGGGGAAGCACTGTCAAATGATGTTTTCTCACAAGCTATATGCAGAAATGCAACACTTTATTGTATAGTCACAGTTCAACTAAAGTTTTAGCTACTGTTTATGTAAAGAGAATTCATGTATGATAAATGCCAAGCATGCACTGTTTATCTCACATGCACTATTTATAATTCTTTTCCCGGCACGTTAGGGTTATATATAGGTGGTCTTGAGACTGAGAAAGGCCAAAAAAATGTTCTTTGACTAAATAGTATTAATAAGGTCGAAAGCTGGAATTCAAACTCTGGCTTTTATGATTACAAAACCTTTTTTTTTTTTCCTATTTCTACATCTTATTGGTTCTCAAGAATCACTTATTACCTGGGCTCTGTGATAGTTGGTTCAGGTATGTCTGATCAAAGAGAAGAGATGGGTGGCTTCTGAATCCTCAAAACCATTTACCATCATTTATACACATTCTATCCCAGTTTAGGACCTCCTTTGAGGCTTTTCTCCAACCCATGAGGCATTCCCCTATCCTGATGATCTTCCCTACAAGTTGTATCATTATTCTGGCCTTTCCAGTATTGTTCACTGTTCAGTGGCTTAGTCATGTCCAAATCTTTGCGACTGCATGAACTGCAGCACGTCAGGCTTCCCTGTCCTTCACTATCTCCTGGAGTTTGCTCAGACTCATGTCCATTGAGTTGATTATGCCATCCAACCATCTCATCCTCTGTCACCCCCTTCTCCTCCTGCCATCAGTCTTTCCCAGCATCAGGATGTTTTCCAGTGAGTTGGATCTTTGCATCACGTGCCACAGTTTTGCAGCGTCAGCTTTAGCATCAGTTCTTCTAATGAATATTCTGGATTGATTTCCTTTAGGATTGACTGTTTGCTTGCTCTCCTTGCTGTTCACGGGACTCTCAAGAGTCCTCAACAACACCACAGTTTGAAAGCATCAATACTTTGGCTCTCAGACTTGTTTATGGTCCAACTCTGACAGCTGTACATGACTACTGGAAAAACCATAGCTTTGACTATACAGACCTTTGTGGGAAAAGTGATGTCCCTGCTTTTTAATACTTGCCTAGGTTTGTCATAGCTTTTCTCCCAAAGATCAAGTGTCTTAATTTCATGGCTTCAGTCACTGTCTTAAGTAATTTTAGAATCCAAGAAAATAGAGTCTGTCACTGTTTCCATTTTTTTTTTTCCCATCTGTTTGCCATGAAGTGATGGGACTGGATACCATGATATTAGTTTTTTGAATGTTGAATTTTGAGACAGTTTTTCACTGTCCTCTGTCACCTTTATCAACAGGCTCTCTAGTTCCTCTTTGCTTTTTGCCATAAAGGTAGTGTCATCTCCATATCTGAGGTTATTAATATTTCTCCCAGAAATCTTGATTCCAGCTTGTGCTTCATCCAGTCTGGCATTTCACATGATATACTCTGCGTATAGGTTAAATAAGCAGGGTAACAATGTATAGCCTTGATGTACTCCTTTCCCAATTTTGAAGCAGTCTAGTACAAGGCCTGAATATGAAATTGAGTCAGTGATATCCTTGGCTCCTTTCCTATGGATCATAATACAGTCGCAGCACAGCAGGCCTTAACACTGTCACAGAGAAAAGGCCTTGAAAATGTAAACTCAAGGGAAGCAGTGTGTTTTTCATAGTGTAGACTCAATATCAAAAGGGCAACAACCCAGTAATTTCTCTGGAGAGTCTGTTACATTGAAGTTGATGGAAGAGTCAGGAGGGAAGTCCTGAACTTATCTTGGAGAGTAGACTGTATGTGTGACCAGTAGTTTATATGTGCAAATTCTGTAACTATGTTTGTGAATTTCCATGTGTTGTAAATTCTTTTTTTTTTTCTTTTAACCTTGTTTGCTCCATTTCCCAACATGCTGCTTCTCCATAAATACACCAAGTTAAAGACTTACACCTAATATCACCAGCTGTGGAGTTAAAAACTTGTCAAAAGAGAAATTACTACACAGAAAAGGAGAAGCAGCAGTGGCTATTAGCATAATGTTCTCCTGCAGCTCAGGTTTACTCATTTGGGTCCCACAGACTCTTCCTGAGAAATTTGGGAAATAGATAAACTTTAACAGCACAAAAAATTTTTTTTTTTTTTTAGTTTTAGTATTTTTTTTTTTTTTTTTAGTTTTTTAGTAAGTGGGGTCTGAATCAGCATGTTTGAAGAAATTTTACCATTTATGTGCACTTATGACCTCTGGAAAATAAATGAGATCGGGAACTAAGGTAGCAGATGACCCATTTGATCTTTCCATATTTGCTTATGAGATGTATATAAAAAGATGTAGGTAAGTGCATAGGTAGGTGAGTAGATTCATATTCACTCATACATAGACATATAGATGGGTTTCCCTGGTGGCACTAGTGGTAAAGAACTCACCTGTCAATACAGGAGATGTAAGAAATACAGGTTCAATCCCCAGGTCAGGAAGATCCCCTGGAGGAGGGCATGGCAACCCACTCCAGTATTCTTGCCAGAAAAATCCCATGGACAGAGGAGCCTGGTGGACTGCAGTCCATAGGGTCCCAGAGAGTTGGACATGACGGAAGCAACTTAGCACACACATACACATATAGATGTAGTGATCTTTATGGAACTTACTTTGTCTGAAGATGGCCCTTTTCTTACATGTTGCTAACACTGAAATCCTTTGGCCTCCTCTCTTTTACATTAGACATACTGCAGATGTATTTATGGTTATTATAATTGAAATAATGTTTAATCATCAAGTGGCACAAAAATATTACCACGGGATGTGAAAATAGCAAAATGTGACATATGCAGTAAAATGGCCTCAGTAGCATGTTTTCATGAGACTTCACAAAGATATAACAGCCTACGTGAGGTGGGGGTGAGGTGCACGGGGGTGGTCTCAAGACAGTTAGACAGCCACCATCCCCTCTCGAATCAGGGAAACGCAGGGCAGCAGCCAACAATGCAGTCTTGCCAAATTTGCTTTCACAATTTGAACTGACTTGTGATTTCTCTATTTTCAATAGAAAATTCTGGTGGTTGCCCAAATGGTATGTGGGACTAAACCTGCATAAGCTAATGCAAAATAAGAGCACTTTTGGCATCCAGGGAGCCGGTGTCACTCAGTTCCCTTTCCCCTCCAGGTTCACTCACGTCTCTGTGCTATTGAGGTGCTGCTCTTTCCCTCCTCAGAATATGGGGTGTTCTTGCTTTCTCTTTTAACCACTTGGAAAAAGCCTACTCATTTTCCTAAAATTCATTGCAAACTCCTTTTAGTAACGCCCACCCTGAACACATGGTCCCTTCTCTCTTCTCTCCATCTCACATCCCCAGACCTTGAATCTAACCGCCTGTGATGCACTGGAGTGGTTTTTACATCTCTCTTCTCCGTTGGACCATGAGAGTCAAAAATTCAGAGCTGGCTTCAATGCATTTTTATAGCTTTTTCAGCGCCTAGCCATGGAATGAGTAAATGAGTGGTTTTTCATCAAATATCTTTGTTATTTTTTTCTGATGAAAGACTGAATAAGGAGCTCAATGGAATAGTAATTTTACTGAATATGACATTTGTGATCTTAAGAACTCAGGTTTTAGTGCAAATCAGAAAATGGATATCTTTGAGATAAAATAATCTGTCTCTTTTTACACCAGTGATGTACTCGCATAAATAAAACACATAGGCCGTGCCTAGAGTACCTTCAAAGATAAGCATTATCTAAATGCAAAGTCATGTCTTACAAATATGACATGTAATTGGGAGGAAATTATCTTTAATATGGTCATGAGTATGACTTTATGTTGGTTTATTATTATGGAAGAAGGGGATGATTGTGTAGACCATGTGAATAGTAAGTACCGAGTTTATAACTAGGTTTTATCGATATGGCAGAAAAAGTGTTATTGGATGTATTAGAGTCATATCTGGAGGCTTGAACTCGACAACATACTGACAAAAACCAACCATAATGATAATTAGAAGGTGGGTGAATTTTTTATGTGATTTTTCTGCCAGTTGATCAGGAACTTCAGCTCTGATAGTTACTTGCCCCCCAAATTACTTATTTTCAAAAATTGTGTGGCTGAAATATATTTTATTTTAACTGATTAAAATATGTAAACTATGTTGATTAAAACTGACACTGAACTTTGTAAAGTGTATCACTAAAGGTGGTACCCTAGTCTAATGCTTCCTTTTTACTTAATGCCTTGTCAATACTTAGAGTTCCTTTGTTCGTTGTTGGAATCTTAGAATACTGAGAAATAAAAACACAAAGAAGAAAATATAAATCACCATCAATCCCTCAGCTGCAGAAGTAATTTGGCCAATGATGCACAGCTAGTAAAGATAAAGGTGCATTCCCAGGCATCCATACTTTAAATCGATACACCACACTGCCTTCACTGAACACTTACTTTGTATATAAACATTGGAATTAGCTTACTGAACAGTTTAATGAAACATTGAATCAAGGCTTTAAAGTTACATAACATTGAATCATTATATTTTATTGTGAAGCATGATCATTTAAATCTATGAGAATAACTTGGTAGTCTCGGAGAAGGCAATGGCAAGCCACTCCAGTACTCTTGCCTAGAAAATCCCATGGACAGAGGAGCCTGGTGGGCTACAGTCCATGGGGTCGCTACTAGTTGGACAAGACTGAGCGACTTCACTTTCACTTTTCACTTTCACACATTGGAGAAGGAAATGGCAACCCACTCCAGTGTTCTTGCCTGGAGAATCCCAGGGACGGGGGAGCCTGGTGGGCTTCCGTCTATGGGGTCACACAGAGTCCGACACGACTGAAGTGACTTAGCAGCAGCAGCAGCAGCAGCATGGATAGATTCTTCTAACTGAAAAAAAAAAAAGAGAGAGAAAAACAGGAAAGGAAGGAAGGTTCTAATGAGTGAACAAACAGACATTCCAGCATTTGGATATGAAAATCAAGATGGGAGAGTCTGATTTCAATTTAAATTTTCTTGACATCTATTAGCTGTGAGGCTCCATTTGTCTTTTGAAGTTTGAATACTATCTTTTATTCTCTTGATCTCTTTATTCTACTTATATTCTACATGGAGACATTAGTGAAATATGGAAAATACTTCGTGTGATGTTTTATGTCATACTTATGTGATATGTGATATTTAATGAAATGTCCTAACGTACATTTCTTGAGAATGAAAGATAGAGTTGTGTTTAAACAGAGCCCTGAATATTAGAAAAGAACTCTTATCACCAGTTGGTGAATAAACTGGTGTTACAGATACAGAAAAGGTGTCAAGTAACTGGCCCTCCTACCATTGTTTCTTTTTCCGGTCACAGAAGTTTCTTTTCTCCACTGCTGATAAAGGGTCATGGTGCGGTGCTGACCTCTATTGCAGCATCTATTTCTAGTTGGCTTATGGAAAGTCACATTCATTTATTTTTTCCGCAAATGTTGTTGAGTTTTTTGTTCAGTGAACTAGCTCCAAATTATTAGATCCATTGAGCTGGTAATACAAACCTTGGCCTTTATGAAGTAGTTATTTTCACATTTAAATCCATTCTTACGACCATCACTCCAAGTTCATGCAAGGAGAATCTATAAGCTTTTCTCCCCATCGGTTCTCTGTGGAGCATCTGGTAGCAGCAGCTGCAGTGGCAGCAGGGAGATAATAAGTTTAAATTGACTCCCTTATATGTCTTCATGTTCTTCTGAGATGAATGGAGTTCATTTCAGAGTATCCAGGATATCTTATATAATTAAGTTTCCCTCTATCTCCTTTCCTTCTCCTCTCTGACTTTCTTATATTCCGTCTCCTATGTTGAATATGTGTTTCTTTCATTGATTTCCAACGTTAGGGACCATAATGATGGTACTACGGGGTTTTCCCTACAAAATATGTTTCTTTATTGATTTCTTAATAGCTTCCCTGGTAGCTCAGATGGTAAAGAATCTGCCTGCTGTGCAGGAGATCCAGGTTCGATCCCTGGGGCGGAAAGATCTCTGGAGAAGGGAATGGCAACCCACTCCAGTATTCTTGCCTGGAGAATTCCAGGAACAGAGTAACCTGGTTGACAATCTATGGGGTCTCAAAAAGTCAGACACAACTGAATGACTTTCACTTTGACTTTAGGGTAGCAGTTGTGTTGTGAAACTTAGTATATGTCTTTGGAATATTTTGTTTATTAAGTTCTTGCTTCTGAGGGCTCTCATCTTGAAAATGACTAATGCAATTTGTATCACTGATGATGCTTCAAGAGATTAGAATCTGAAAAGTGAAAATTCTGACATCTAAAATTAAGATGCACTAACCCAGGCAACAACAAACTGTGGAAAATTCTTAAAGAGATGGGAATACCAGACCACCTGACAGGCCTTCTGAGAAATCTGTATGCTGGTCAAGAAGCAACTGTTAGAACTGGACATGGAACAACAGACTGGTTCCTAATTGTGAAAGGAGTACATCAAAGCTGTATATTGTCACCTTGCTTATTTAACTTATAGGCAGAGTACATCATGCAAAATGCTGGGCTGGATGAAGCACAAGCTGGAATCAAGATTGCTGGGAGAAATATCAATAACCTCAGATATGCAGATGACACCACTTTTATGGCAGAAAGTGAAGAAGAACTAGAGCCTCTTGATGGAAGTGAAAGAGGAGAGTGAAAAGGTGGCTTAAAACTCAACATTCAGAAAACTAAGATCGTGGCACCTGGTCCCAACATTTCGTGGCAAATAGACGGGGAAACAATGGAAACAGTGAAAGGCTTTATTGTTTTGGGCTCCAAAAACACTACAGATGGTGACTGCAGCCATGAAATTAAAAGACACTTGCTCCTTGGAAGAAAAGCTATGACCAACCTAGATAGCATATTAAAAAGCAGAGACATTACTTTGCCGACAAAGGTGCATCTAGTCAAAGCTATGATTTTTCGAGTAGTCATGTATGAATGTGAGAGTTGAATCATAAAGAAAGCTGACTGCTGAAGAATTGGTGCTTTTGAACTGTGGTGTTGGAGAAGACTCTTGAGAGTCCCTTGGATAGCAGGGAGATCCAACCAGTTCATACTAAAGGAAATCAGTCCTGAATATCCATTGTATGGGCTGATGCTGAAGCTGAAACTCCAATACTTTGGCTACCTGATGGGAAGAGCTGACTCATTTGAAAAGACCCTGATGCTGGGAAAGATTGAAGGCAGGAGGAGAAGGAGACGACAGAGGATGAGATAGTTGGATGGTATCACCAACATGAGGGACACTAGTTTGAGCAGGCTCTGGGAACTGGTGATGGACAGAGAGGCCTGGCATGCTTCAGTCCATGGGGTTGCAAAGAGTCGGATACGACTGAACTGAACCCAGGCAAAACTGAAATTTGAAGATTCAGGAAGGGTTCACTGCAAATAGGTTTGCCTATTAACATAATCGCTTAGTTTTATTTATACCTTGGTTGAAAAGTTTTTAGAGTGATTCCACAAACTTCCTTCATCTTTTAATATTCTTGTGTTCCTGTGATCGTAAGAATATCCATGTTCAAAGAACTTTTTAAATACTTAGCAAAATAGAAGTAAAATCTTTTTATGAAAGTTTAGATGTGCTTCCTTTGAAGGAAGCTCTCCTAGTTTGTATGAAGTGTTTTCTTGTGTTTCAGAACTTCTTCGTTACTTGGGTTGAAAATGTAATTATCAATTTTTGCCTGTAAAAACAGCCATTTTATGTGATTCAACCTAATAGATATAAATAAAAATTTGATAATAAATGTTTAGGTAAGGTGGTATTTTAAATAGGTGTATTTTTCAGATAACCAGGGCTCCCTTCTAATGTTATAACTTATCTGTTAACCAGATGAGATGGAACTCTAAGCACAGTACCTACTTTCCTCTCTTCCCAAGTAGAATATCCCTATTCTTTTATCAGAGGCCCCAAATTATTACTACAAATATTCTAATCATAATCTAGTGTGATGATGTAATATTTTCAAAAGCTTTGAAGTCTGGAGACATGTATCTTGAGAATATGTTCTTGGTTTCTTACAGTTTGTATATTTTTGCCCCACTAGTAAACTTCTCTTACATCTGTGTGTTCTAAGTGTCTCTGTCATGCCACAGTATGCGAAGATTCAGGACAAAAGAGACAAAAAGATGCCAGAACTAGGAGGAGACTTGAACTGATCCCAAGTAATGTTGATGATACACTATAAGACAAAGAAGCAATTTGTTAATCATCGATTCAGAGTACAAAACAAACTTGAAATGAAAACTATATTAAAGAAAGAACTATAAGCATAAATAGAGGGCTGATGTATGTGAACACTGATCAAGGGTCTTGAACTCAGAAAACAAAGGAAATAAGGTATCAGGTTAATAAGTTAATATGTGCAGACTCTCATCAGTTCAACCCAGTCAAGAAAAATAAGCAAGGTAGCAGGAGTTAAATGAGGGACTGTTGCCTCTTTGTCTCAGTCTTAGGCTTCTGGTAGAGTGCAGGTGGCCAAAATCTTGCAAGGTGGGTTTTCCATCGGGGAGAGTCCCACTGGTTCTGATATAGTTAAACTCTTGCAAAGATAAAGACTCAGCTTTTCTAGAGGGTCATACAATGCTCAGTGCATTTAACTTACTGCTTATCACCTATTAGATTCTAGGGAGCTATTTAGCTAATATATAGTATGTTATACAATTAGTTTTGTCAAAATCAAATGTAAAATCTGAGTCACTAGGGCTCTAAGCAAGAATCCACAGAGATCTAATTAATCAAGTCATAGCCATGAACCAATGGTCCTTCTTCAGTAGGGGTGTTGCTTCCCCAGGAGACATTAGGTAATGTCTAGGGACATTTGAGGTTGTCACAGTTTGGGGAGTTCTGACATTTCATAGGTAGAGGCCAGGGATTCTGCTAAATATCATACAATGCACAGTAAAGTCCCTAACAAAAATTATCTAACCCAAAATAGTATCAAGGTTTAGAAACACTGGCTTAGAAAAACTGAGTATTAGAGAAGAACATGGAATCTGCAAGCACCCTTTGAAGTCTGTAAAACTTCATGGTTTTAGAGGTATAGGGTGACATAAACTAAGTAACTCCAATCTGGTGGTTTCACCTTTGGAAGGACAGTAGGCAAACAGACCCAGCACAAAATCTTGCCTCACCACCTTTATCTGGGTTTGTAGAGAAGTGATTTCTTAGAAGATTTTCTAAACTAACTTATTCTGAGCTCTTAATAGTCAGTTACCTGAGAAGGGAGGAATAGCTGTTAGTAACTGAGAGACATCAATATTTGATCATAGCTGCTTACTCCTATCAACGAGCCATTTTAGGAGGCAGGGACGAGTCAGGACCAACATTCGTTCCGTTCCGTTCCGTTTCGTCACTCAGTCGTGTCCGACTCTATGCGACCCCGTGGACTGTAGCCTACCAGGCTTCTCCGTCCATGGGATTCTCCAGGGAAGAATACTGGAGTGGGTTACCGTTTCCTTCTCCAGGGGATCTTCCCGACCCAGGGATCGAACCCGGGTCTCCCGCATTGGAGGCAGACGCTTTAACCTCTGAGCCACCAGGGAAGCCCGGACCAACATTGGTGGTAAGGAAATTGGAATGTTAATCAGACTGGGAGGGGGAAGATGTGTTCCCAACTGATTTACTTGTTGAGGTATGTCTATCAGATCATCTTATGATTAAGTTCCCTAAAGTCACCTAATAATAAATCCTTCTTACAGAGTTTCAAGGAACCAAATATCTGTGGCTTTTATCAGAAGCTTGACACTATTCCATGTTGCCCCCATATGTGAACTGAATTACTTTGGCTAATATAGTTGGGGGTCTCTTAGACCACTGTCTTACCATCAAATCTGACCAAGAATGATTTGACTTATTCTTAGCCTTAGCTGTTCCCCATAAGACTGAGGTCATTATAAAAGAAGCTTTCACATGGCTGTGTTAATAAATTTTGCACCTATTCCCTCCAGTTAGATGGATCCCTCTACTTTAATGCTGATCTTAAAGAAAACAGAACTATATCAAAGTAACCTGATTTTATAGTTCTTTCCTTAATAAATGCTGGAATGAATGGGTGAATGAATAATGTAAAAGTCAAGTGAAATATTTTGCAATGATGGCACCCGAAACACAAAGAAAATATTAAAAAATACTTATTATGAAAACTGTGAATCTTTTCAAGATGAAAGCAAATTAATTTACCACAGTAACTTTTTTCCAGTTGGTACTTTTTTGACTGATGCATTTCACCCCTGACATTTGTTCAGTTCAGTCGCTCAGTTGTGTCCAACTCTTTGTGACCCCATGAATCACAGTACACCAGGCCTCCCTGTCCATCACCAACTCCCAGAGTTCATTCAAACTCCCCTCCATTGAGTTGGTGATGCCATCCAGCCATTTCATTCTCTATCGTCCCCTTCTCCTCCTGCCCCCAATCCCGCCCAGCATCAGAGTCTTTTCCAGTGAGTCAACTCTTCCCATGAGGTGGCCAAAGTACTGGAGCTTCAGCTTCAGCATTTGTAGTCGTAAACAATTTCTAGAGCAGATGTAATTCATGCACTTCTTGGGCCTGATATAAGGGAAGCCATATGACCCAATTCACATTTGTTAAACTGAATTTAAAATAACTTATCTTACAGCAGAAATGGCTATGATACACCATCTAAAGTTCTATCAATTCAAAAGAGCAATAATGGAATAGAAGGGATTATTTTTTCTAGTTCACCAAGGAGAATGTGGTCCTCTCATCCATTCTGCAACAAATAACTAGTTTGGCAAAAGCTAAAGAAGAAGCACACTCTACACTGATGTATGGTATATAGTAGCTTGATACTATAGTATTGTATAGTTCAGTTCAGTTCAGTTGCTCAGTTGTGTCCGACTCTTTGCGACCCCATGAATCACAGCACGCCAGGCCTCCCTGTCCATCACCAACTCCCGGAGTTCACTCAAACTCATTGTCCATTGAGTCGGTGATGCCATCCAGCCATCTCATTCTCTGTATTATATAGTAACTTGATACTATAAAATATAATACTTTAAAAGGGCAAATTATTTTAAAATTGCTGTATTAGTCATAGGTGATTTTAAAATGTCATTCATAGGTAGCTTTAAAAGCTGTAGATCAAATACTTCTTTATCTCAGAGAAAATGCGCTGAGTGGGTAAAGGAGTTGAGGGGTCTGGGAGAGTTGTCTCTCAGAAACCTATGTATTAAATATAAACATGCCAGAAGCTACCAAGTCATAATCTCTCCTCCCTTTCATTCTCTCCCTCTCTCTCTCCCTCCCTTCCACTCTTTTTTCCTTCCCTCCTTCTCTTTTTCATCCTTTCCTCCCTCTCTCTTCACCCTTGTGAATGAACCTGGCCTCTCTGTCCCATTTCCCTTCCTTTCCTTTCCTCTTTCTTTGCTTCCCTGTCCATGCCCTAGATGGCCAGTGATAAAGAAGGGCTTATTCTTATGACCTCACAAAGAACAGGGGAAGTCTGGGAGGGGGTGGAGATCAATGCCAGGGGAGACTGTATCCAGACAGGGAGAGAAAGGATCATTTCCAGCCTCTGTGAGTGAGAAACGGACACTAGGAACCATTGACGATACAGTTATTTCTACTACAGTTCCTCTTCAGCTTAAGAGGAAGTTTATAATTTTAGACGTTATCAAAGGAGACAGTCACCCCTGCCCAAAAGATGACTAAACATGACCCTCGATTGTATTTTATAGTTTGATATATTCCTCAGTTGTCTCAGTTCAGTTCAGTCACTCAGTCGTGTCTGATTCTTTGTGACCCCATGAATCGCAGCACGCCAGGCCTCCCTGTCCATCACCAGCTCCTGGAGTTCATTCAGACTCATGTCCATAGAGTCGGTGATGCCATCCAGCCATCTCATCCTCTGTCGTCCCCTTCTCCTCCTGCCCCCAATCCCTCCCAGCATCAGTGTCTTTTCTAATGAGTCAACTCTTCACATGAGGTGGCCAAAGTATTGGAGTTTCAGCCTCAGCAGCAGTCCTTCCAATGAACACCCAGGACTGATCTCCTTTAGGATGGACTGGTTGGATCTCCTTGCAGTCCAAGGGACTCTCAAGAGTCTTATCCAACGCCACAGTCCAAAAGCATCAATTCTTTGGCACTCAGCTTTCTTCACAGTCCAACTCTCACATCCTTACATGACCACTGGAAAAACCATAGCCTTGACTAGACGGACCTTGTTGGCAAAGTAATAGAGGGAACAAAATCTGATGACATAAATTGTTTACCTCAGTATAACTAGTGTAGAATCACATCTTATTTCTAAACTGTTCAAAACTTTTCAGCATTGAATGGAAGCACTAAACTCTTTTGTCAAAAATGTGTACATACTCATACCATTTTATAATCTTTTGAAGTCCCTCCATGGGTCTGCTCTTGAACTGTGAAGTACAATTGTTTCAGCAAGTTTTTTCCCATCACTGTAGTCAACGTTTACATGATAGAGAGAATGCAGATATATTCCTATATTGCTTATAAATTGATATTAACTTCTATTATTATCCAACTGATCTTCATTGCAGTATGTGAGACAGTTTTCCTAAGGTACTCGGAGAAACTTTAGATGCTTCCTCCAACTCTATTTGATATTTGCTTTGAAAGAGTTCCTTCTCAATTTTGGATCTAAAAATAATAGTTGCTGCTATACCAGCAGCAACTTCCACTGATGTGATATCTGTTATATACCAGATACTTTCCAATGTGTTCAATATACATTATGTCATTCAATTCTCATAAGAATTTTATTTTGTAGGCTTGTTCTGTGGGTGTCATGAATTTCCTTACACATGATTAACATAAGGCATAGACATTCTAAAGTAACATGCCAAAATCATGGATAATATGTTCAAAGAGTTGGCATAGGAATCTCAGACGGTCCAAGTCCTTGGTTCTTTTTCTTTACAAGATGTCCAGTGATAAAGTACACATGTGACCTTCTCTTCTGTGTGAAGAATGCTGAGAAATAAAATAAGATGAGAATGAAGACTAAATTGACTGATGTCTGCTATGGCCAGATTTTTTTTTCAGGTTTCTAAATGGAAGATTGCCCTTAAATCCCACACAATAGCAGCCATCCATGGCACTGTATGGAACGTTGTAGAAATGAATCTCTGTTTTGCCAGCAAAATGGAGATTCTAGGCTAATCTCAGAAGAAGGGTATGGAGAGAATTTATCTTGGGAGAAAACTATATGAGAAAGGTCTCAGGAATCATATTGTAAAAGATAAAATCTATCTGTACTCATAGATGATGAGTGAATTTTCAAAATGTGCCCAAATGCTCATGAGATAAACAGTATTTCATTAAAGGCAAAGTTATAAAATATTGAAAACATACTTCTCAGACTGATTAAAGGTTGGGGAGAAAAGTTTTTTTCCCGTAAACCTACTTCACTGACACACAAGTAGTTACTCTATAGGAATAATAGTAGACCTACCTCAGTTGAAATTAAATCCTGTTCAGTTTGCCAAGCTCTATCTTATAAAATTCCTTAAGTGTAATATTATAGTGTATAGGTCCCTCTATGAAACTATAGTATTCATTAAAAATATTTCAGAGTAGTAAAGAGTATATTATTCAATAAT